>NC_053024.1:345802769-346102769 GCF_003073215.2 Triticum urartu | reverse complement strand
CAACCACCCGACATTTGGCGCCCACCGTGGGGCCAGGGGCACCGTCGTCCGGAGACCTGCTCTAGACGGGAACCCTCTTCCTCCTCAGCGTGCGTAGCCAGCCCGGCTCGCCCGATGGCGCTTGCCCCGACGCGCTGCAAGGCGTCGCTGATGCATGCGCGGCGAGCTGCCTCGCCGATCTTCTTGGCGAGGCTCGCATCTCTGACGAGCCCGCTTCTAACGCGGGCACAGGCTGCCCCGAAAGCCACCTCGTCAGCCTCCTTGACCAACTCCACGTCTCCAGCAAGCTGGGTGCGGACTTGGAGTCGGTTGGCTCCACCGACCCGATGCTTGTCGATTCCGACACGGCATCACTTGATGCCTTCCCCTCCAACGTGGTAATCATCAACAACCCTCTTCCTCGAGCCGACAGCAGCGGCAGCCATCACCGAGGTACTCGTCATCAGCCACAGCGCCGCCTCTGGTGAAAACGCCCACGACGCCCTGCAAACGGCACTGCACGACTTGTCTGCCCCCATCCCGGCCGACACGGACGCCAAGACATTGGAGGCGCGCCGCCTCGCCCTCATTGTGGAGGGCCAGAAGCTAGACACCATGAGACGCCTCACCGAGGCTCACCAGCGCGAAGTCGACCGCGCCGCCTTCGGCACGCCGCCTCCCGACAGGCCGAGCCGCGCCGGCGTCGTCAAGAAGCACGGCGCGGCTATCGCCGACATGCTGGGAGCGGACCGCCCAGTCCATGCCACGCCTCTCGAGAACTTGTGCGCCGCCCAGGCGGCCGCAGACGAGTTGAAGGGGCTAGGGCCTGACGAGCTCCCCTACATGACCAGACGCATCCAGCAGCTTATCGACGTGGCCACAGAGCGGCATGAAGCCAGTGTCCACGCCGAAAGTCCTCCCCCGCGCCGAGAGCACGGCGCGACGTCCCGAACACCGACTGCGGGTAACACCCGTGCAAGGAAAGAAAAGGAGCCGGCTGCCAGCCGCAGCCGGACTCGAGTCTACATCGAGCGTGACGCAGAAGGCCGTCCTCGGGCTGTGGAATGGCGGGGCAATCCGGCCCCTCCTCCGCCTCGTGGGGAGAGATACCCCACTCCGCCGCCCGTCACGCATCCGACTCTCAGCGGCCGACTGGGTCGCCGCGAAGGAGTCGGCGAGAATGACGCCCGCCACCGGATCGACCGCCTAGCGCGATCCCTGGTTCTGGAAGAAGAAGATGATGTCGGCACGCCCTGCTTTGGCCCCCGCATCTGCGACGAGCCCTTCCCTAAAGGGTTCTCGCTCCCAAGGGACACACCCAAGTACAACGGCTCCGTGAAGCCGGAAGACTGGTTGATTGACTACTCCATTGCGGTTAGCATCGCGAACGGCAATAGGCGCGTTGCCATGAAGTATGTTCCCCTCATGCTCCAAGGCACGGCACGTACCTGGTTCAACAACATCAAGCCTTACAGTGTCAATAGCTGGCTAGACTTCACTGAAGCCTTCATCCGTAACTTCACCAGCACCTACAAGCGGGCTCCCAAGCCCCGACAGCTCTCCTTGTGTGTCCAAGGGCCCAACGAATCGACTCGCGACTACCTCACGCGTTGGGCCGAGCTCCGCAATTCCTGCGAGGGGGTGCATGAGGTTCAAGCTATAGAGTACTTCACCGCCGGGTGCCGAGAGGGCACCCTCCTCAAGCATCGGCTCCTCTGCGACAAGCCGACTACCCTTGATGGGCTGCTGATCATAGCTGATAAATACACCACGGCCGATTCCTCAATGAAGACCGAGCTCCGAGTAGATGCCTCCGGGAAGGTGCTCGCTCCGAGTCCCAAGACGCTGGTTGGAGAATCCAGCCGACGCCCGTATCAGAACGACCACAAGCGCAAGGCTCCCCCGCCGCCTTCCACCAGTCGGAAGGTGGCCACGGTCGAAGGCGAACAACCCGAAGGGCGGCCCACGCCCAAGAAGCAGAAGGGCAGCAGGCCGGCTTGGCAGCCGGTTTTCTCCTATGAGCAAGCACTTGATGCCCCCTGCAAGTTTCACAGCGGCGCGAAGCCTTCAAACCACACAACCCGAAAGTGCCACTGACTCACGCGGATCTCCAAGGGCGAGGGGATAGCGTCGCCTCCGCCTGCTGGTCAGCCGCCTCCGGCCCCTCCGCAGCCGGCTTCCTAACCGGCAGTCGGGGGTGTTCAAGACGAATTCCCCGACGAGCATGCCGCCTACGTCATCTTTACGAGCCTACCAGAAGATCGGCGTAGTCGGCGCTGACAACATCAAGAAGTCAACACAGTTGCCTCCAACAACCCCGAGTTCATGCACTGGTCAGAAAGGCCTATCAGCTGGAGCCGGACTGATCACCCAGAGGTGATGCCGTCTCCCGTCTCTTACGCATTGGTTTTGGATGCCACCCTCGCAACAGAAAGGCGAGCCGCCCGTTTCTCCCGCGTGCTGATAGATGGTGGGAGCAGCATCAACATCCTATATCGTGGCACCATGGAGAAGCTGAGCATCAAGACAAAGCGGCTCATGCCCAGTCGGACTGTGTTCCATGGCATCGTACCCGGCCTGTCTTGCTCCCCAATCGGCAAGATCAAGATAGATGTCCTCTTCGGGGACAAGGATCATTTCCACTGAGAGGCGGTGTGGTTTGAGGTAGTGGATCTGGAGAGCCCTTACCACACGTTGCTTGGCCGACCCGCCCTGGCCAAGTTCATGGCTGTACCCCACTATGCCTACCTCAAGATGAAGATACCGAGTTCCAAGGGCATCATCACCATAGCCGGAGACTACAAGAAGTCCTCCGAGTGCGCGGCAGCCAGCAGCCGGCTGGCCGAGTCCCTCGTGATTGCTAAAGAGAAAAAGATACTGGACCGAGTTGTGGCTATGGCCGGCAAACAGCCGACCCCGTCCCCCAACCCCAAGGAGTGTGATGCCTAAGGTTCTTTCCAGCCGGCTAAAGAAACAAAGAAGGTACCTCTGGATCCGGAGCACACAGAAAGGTTTGCCACCATCGGGGCAAACCTAGACAACAAATAGGAAGGCGAGCTTGCCGATTTCCTCCGTGAGAATCGGGACATCTTCGCATGGTCCCCCAAGGACATGCCGGGTGTTCCAAAGGAATTCGCCGAGCACAAGCTACATGTCCGAGAAGGTGCAAAACCAGTCAAACAGCCTCTCCGCTGATTATCAGAAGAAAAAAGAAGGATTGTAGGAGAAGAGATAGCCCGGCTTCTGGCAGCCGGCTTCATTATGGAAGTATTCTTTCCAGAATGGCTTGCCAACCCGGTCCTCATGCTGAAGAAAAATAACAAATGGCGCATGTGTATAGACTACACCAGCCTCAACAAAGCCTGCCCCAAAGATCCCTTCGCCTTGCCAAGGATTGATCAAGTAATAGACTCCACAGCCGGATGCGAGCTGTTGAGCTTCTTGGATGCTTACTCAGGCTACCACCAGATAAAGTTGGACCCAGCTGACCGCCTGAAAACCGCCTTCATCACACCATTCGGAGCCTTCTTCTACCTGACTATGACATTCGGCTTGAGAAATGCCGGTGCCACTTTTCAGCGTTGCATGCAGAAATGCCTCCTCAAGCAGCTCGGCAGAAATGCCCACGTCTATGTAGACGATATTGTGGTGAAGACGGAGAAGCGCGGCACCTTGCTGGAAGACCTCAGGGAGACATTTGAAAACTTGCGTCGATTTCAAATCAAGCTCAACCCCGAGAAATGCGTGTTCGGAGTACCAGCCGGCCAGCTCCTAGGCTTCCTGGTCTCCGAATGCGGCATCGAGTGGAACCCGATGAAGATCAAGGCCATAGAGAGAATGGAGATTCCCACCAAGCTGCGGGATGTCCAGAAGTTCACCGGATGCTTGGCTTCCCTGAACTGCTTCATCAGCCGGCTCGGGGAGAAAGCTCTCCCCCTCTACCGACTCATGAAGAAGTCCGCTCATTTCGAGTGGAACGACCAGGCGGACCAAGCCTTCCACGAGCTAAAGAAGATGCAGACCACGCCGCCTGTCTTGGTGGCACCGACTGAAAAAGAGCCCATGCTCCTTTACATTGCCGCTACAAGCCGAGTGGTCAGCACAGTCATCGTGGCCCAGCGCCCAGAAGAAGGCCGAGCTCAGCTGGTCCAGAGGCCGGTGTATTATTTAAGTGAAGTGTTATCCACCTCGAAGCAGAACTACCCACACTACCAGAAGATGTGCTACGGTGTGTACTTCGCAGCCAAGAAGCTCAAGCCCTACTTCCAAGAGCACCCCATCACGGTCGTATGTACTGCCCCGCTCGCCGAGATCATAGGCAGTCGGGATGCATCCGGCCGAGTGGCAAAATGGGCCATTGAGTTAGCTCCCTACACGATCTTCTACCAGCCCCGCACCGCCATTAAATCCCAAGCACTGGCCGACTTCCTCGTCGACTAGCCTGAAACCCAGTACCTGCCACCGGCCCCCGACTCCACTCATTGGCGGATGCACTTCGATGGGTCCAAGATGCACACCGGCTTGGGAGCCGGCATCATCCTCACCTTCCCCAAAGGCGACAAGCTCAAGTACACATCACAAATTAATTTTGCCGCCTCCAACAATGTGGCCGAGTACGAGGCGCTCATACACGGGCTCCGGCTAGCCAAGGAGCTCGGCATTCGCCGGAACCTGTGTTATGGCGACTCAGATCTGGTGGTCCAGTAGTCATTTGGTGACTGGGACGCCAGGGACGCGAACATGGCGAGCTACCGCTTCCTTGTTCAGAAAATCAGTGGATATTTTGAAGGATGCGAGTTCCTTCATGTACCACGCGCCGACAACATGCAAGCAGATGCCCTGGCACGAGTAGGCTCCACCCGACAAGCTATTCCGGCCGGTGTTTCTCTTCACCACCTCCTCAAGCCGACTATCAAGCCGTCTCCAGAATCTGATTCTATCTTCGTGTCGCCTGACCCCGACGCAGTCGGATCCGACTTGGGGAACCAAGCAGGAGGCTCGGGGACTTCGACAGGCGGCCCGGGGACTGCCGTAGTCGCACCCGGCTCGGGGACTTCGGAACTCGGCCCGGGGGCTACTGCAATCGGCCCGGGGACTGCATCGACGCAGCAGGCGGTGGCCGACTCCAACCCTTCCCCAACCAGCCCACCCGCCCTGGTCACAGTAGCAGTTCTGACAATAGAAGAAGTCACAGCTCCATCATGGGCCCAGCCCATCCTCAACCTCTTAGTAAACAAAGAGTTGCCAACCGACGAAATCTCAGCAAGACAAGTTCAACGCCGAGCCGGAGCATACACAATAGTAAACCGAGAGCTTGTTAGGCGCAGTGTCACTGGAGTCTTCCAGTGTTGCGTCGAGCCAGAGAAGGGCATAGCAATCCTCAAAGACATCCACCAAGGCGAATGCGGCCACCATGCGGCCTCACGATCACTCGTCGCCAAAGCTTTCCGCCATGGATTCTTCTAGCCGACTGCTTTGGATGACGCCAAGGAGCTAGTCAAACACTGCAAAGGGTGCCAAGTTTTCAGTTCCAAGCAACATCTGCCGGCTTCCGCACTCAAGACCATCCCCCTCACCTGGCCTTTTGCCGTCTGGGGGCTGGACATGGTAGGCCCATTCAAGACGGCACGCGGCGGCATGACACATCTGCTCGTCGCTGTGGACAAATTTACCAAGTGGATCGAAGCAAAGCTGATCAAGAAGCTGAATGGGCCGACTGCCGTGACGTTCATCGCAGATATCACAACCCGGTACGGCATACCGCACAGCATCATCACCGATAATGGTACAAATTTTGCAAAGGGAGCACTGGCACGTTTCTGCGCAACACGCGGCATCCGGCTGGACCTAGCGTCCGTCGCCCACTCGCAGTCAAACAGCCAGGTCGAGCGCGCAAACGGCCTCATCCTCTCTGGCATCAAGCCCTGACTGGTCGTACCACTGGATCGTTCGGCCGGCTGTTGGCTCGACGAGCTGCCGGCCATCCTCTGGAGTTTGCGCACTACCCCAAACAAGTCAACCGGCTTCACCCCTTTCTTCCTTGTATATGGCGCCGAGGCGGTCATCCCAACCGACATCGAGTTCGACTCACCTCGGGTCACCATGTACACGGAGGCGGAGGCCAAGGAAGCACGTGAAGACGACGTCGACCTGCTGGAAGAGGGCCGGCTATTAGCCCTCAGCCGGTCCACCATCTATCAACAGGGTCTACGCCGCTACCGCAGCCGGAAAGTCAAGCCAAGGTCCTTCCAAGAGGGCGATCTTGTGCTCCGGCTGATCCAGCGAACAACCGGCCAGCACAAGCTCTCGGCCCCTTGGGAGGGCCCCTTCGTCATCAGCAGAGCTCTAGGCAATGACTCCTACTACCTAATCGACGCGAATAAGCCGAAGGCACGCAAGAGAGATGATTCCGGCAAGGAGTCGGAACGACCATGGAACGCCAATCTCCTCCGAAGATTTTACAGTTAAAAAGCAGTATGTATCACGCTAACTTTTGTACTAAGTACGAGACGAAGGGTCCCCCGAGGAGCACTCGGGGACTCCCCTTTTTATCTATGGTTAATGGGTATCATGCCTATGAATATGTTACTATATTTGTCTTTTCGTCCAGCACCAGGCCTGACCAGTCAGCCCGAGGACTCGCCGCCTTAAGTTATATATAAAGTTCTGCCTGCAGTCAGACAAGTAGTGTGCCGGCACCCAAGCCCCCTCTTGCAAAAAGTCACAGCTCGAAGAATCGACTGTCCGACTGGCAAGAGCCAAGGGCAAGAAAGGATGCACACACGAAAAACGGCTAAGGACCAACGAACTTATATAACGCGAGCCGGCCTCCTGCCCCGCTAGCCGACTACTAGAGCAGTCGGCTGGCCGGCTTCCCGTTCACCTTGCTGCAATCTAAGAAAGCTCGAGTACTTGCCTTCCCAAAACAACCAAGTCCTTCTCCAGCCACAGACTGCAGAGCAGCTGTCCGGCTGGGAAGGCGGCGGCCAAGGAAAGGCGACAAAGGAAAAAGCTGAAAGAATGAAAAGCAAACGTGAATGGAAGCCAAACACATGCATAATATTTACACAAAAGACCTTCGAAAGTCCAGCATTCAACATAGTCTGAATACACCCCCAGTGGGTGGAACTGCGCAAATTTAAAGATTGTTCAAAAGAGTAACAAGCAGGAAAGCAAGGACGGCGGATCAAGCTAGGGGAACGACGGGCGAGTTGGGCAGGTTGGTGGAGTCGGCGGTGCCGGCTGGAGGAGTGACCGGCTGGCGAGTCTCGGCATTGTTGCTAGAGGCACGATCGGGCTGAGGCGGGCTGGTCGCTTCACCATCCGGCGCAGTGTCTTCATCATCCTCTCCCTCTTCCCCTTCGCCCTCATCACTAGAGGCAATCTCCTTCGCCAAGTCCTCACCTTCGGCCGGGTTCAGCCCGAACCACTCCTCCGGCTGAGCGACGCCGGCGTCATCCACCTCAGGAGCAAAGGCGCTGGTGTCGGTATACTCGACGATCGCCGAGGCGCGCTGGATGATAGCCAGCCGCACCGCCTCCAGCTCCTGGTCAGCCTCCTGCCGCCAGGTGCTCAGCTGGTCCAAGTTCAGCCCAGGATACCAAGCTCGGACGAACTCCAGTGCCCGCCCAGCGTCGGACCGGGCCGCTGGCGCCTTCCAAGCCTCGAAGCGGCCGACTGCGACCTCCAGCAAGTCGGCGGTCCGACTTGGGGTGCATGGGATCACCTCACCGGGCCAGAGGGCGGCCAGCACTTGCGCCCCGGCGCGCTGAAGACGGCGGAGCATGCGGTGGGCCGGCTGCAGGCGGGCTTGAAGCGCTAGAAGCTGCTCCTCAAGCGACCGGCTGGCACCCGGTGCAACCTCGGCCCCCGCCTACCGTCGCGCATCGCGATAGGCCTCGATGGCTTGAGTGGCGGCAGCAGAGTAACCGGGAAAGTAATCTGCACAAAGAAGAAAGCAGTGGCACAAAGTCAAAGTCAAAGTCAAAGTGCAAAGAAACGACGAAGAAGGCGGCGGCTCACCGTCGATCAAATCTTCTACCCGGCTGTAGCCTTGACTCAGTGCCTTCCTGGCCTCAGCCCAGTTCGCCGCCTCGGTCTCGTATTCGGCTTTGAGGGCGGCCTCGCTGTCCTGCGCCGCCTTCAGGTCCGCCTTGTGGCCCTCCTCTTGGTTGGCCAACTTCTTGGCCAGGCGGTCACGCTCTTGAGCCAGCGCGGCGCACTCGGCCTCCTTGGCGCGAAGGGCGGTCTGGGATCCGCTCAACTGGCTCCTCAAGTCAGCATTGGCCCCTGCAGATATGAAGAAAGAAGTTGTCAGGAAAAGATCTGACCCGACTACTCAGCAGTCGGCCCGAATCTCGGGGACTACACCCAGTGGGTGCGCTGACGCGCCCCACTTGAGACAAAAGATGAAGCACTTACTCCGGCTCTCGGTCAGATCGGTGGTTTTCTGATACAACTCCTGGGCCTGGGAGTTGAAGGCAGCCGCGCGGAGGTTATGATACTCCTGCAGACGAGATAAGTGATACAAGTAAGAACAAGACGCCAATTAGAGTCTACCAAGAAGTCCCAAGCCACCTGCTCAGCAGCCGACTCGGAACTCGGGGACTACACCCAGTGGGTGCACTGACGCGCCCCCACGGAAGAAATCAGGAGCAATCAACGAAAAACAGAAGGACTCACCCGGATCACCGTTCGTGTCGTGAGAAATTCTTGGGTGTACTGCTTCAGCGCGGTAGCTTGAGCCTGAAGCCGGTTTCGGACGTCCTGCGCCGCCACGTTCAGCACGGCCGTCCCACCACCCGGTGTCCACCCGCACGAGCTATCGCTAGCCGCTTCCAGGTCCTGGGCCGACTGGCCGGCGCCAGCGGCGTTGTGAGGATCTGGTGCTGAAGTCGCCTTCTCCGCGCGCCGACGGGACGACGACAGGACCACAAGGTCTGCCCAAACAGTCAGCTCACCTCCGGCCGGCTGCGCGAGCGGCGCGTCGGGCCGGCCACCTTCGTCCTTTATAGTCGGCGGCGTCGGTTCCGCCTCCTTCCCCTTCGCCGGCTGGCCGCGGCTGGTCTCCTCCGTCGGGGGCACTGGAGTGTCGGGTGCCATGGCACGAAGGGGGGTGATGAGCAGCGGAGGTTGGTTCTGTTGGGCCTCCGCCTCTGCCTCCTCCTCCGTGGCCGCGGCCTCCACCTGGGCCTTGGCAGCCGCGTCCGCATGTGCCTTCGCCGACTTCTCCCTCGCCTCCTGAGCCGCCCTCCGCTCTTCCACCTCCCGCTCCTCCCGTGCTTCTCGCGCATTTCGCTCCGTCGCTTCTAGGAGATCGGCGCGGGGATCCACACGGCGGGAGCTTGAGGACCCTCCCGCGGGTCCGACTGCGGAGGCGGCAGGGGCCCATTCAAGAGAAAGTGGGGCCCTGTTTTTTTAAAGTCAAGAAGAAGGCTCAGAAAGATATCAACCGAAGAAGAAAAAGAAAGGCGTAAGAGTGATAACACCTACGCTGAAACCGACTGCGGCTGCTTCACCACCTTGCGGAAGCGGGCCGCCTTCGTGGCCGCCTCATCCCGCTTGGTCGTCGCCGCGGTACTCTTTGGCTTCTTGGGCCGACTGCCGAAGTGGGTCGACGCGGCCCGGCGTTTCTGCGTGCCGCCATGGGGAGCCGGCACGGCGGATGGGCCCGCGCTTTGGTGATCGGGCGCCGGCTGACGGCGCGGAACAACTTCGGCCTCGGCATCATCCGGCCAATCCTCGAAGGAGGCCCCGAGCCCAAAGCCGCCTGCCTCGCCGCCCTCCCCTGCGACGTCTTCTTTCATGGCGCCGCCCCCAGGTCCGGGTCGTCAACGTCGTCCATCGTGCGGTCAGGGAGGAACTGGCGTTCCACCCCCGCAGCCCCGGTTGCCGGCGGAAGCATGGGATTTTGCCAAAACAGGCCAACTGGTTAGGAGTCGGCCATCATGAACCCGGCAACAAGGAAAGAAGAAAAGAAGAGAAACTTACTACCGGCGGAGGATTGGCGCGAGAGTACGGCACCTTGCCATGCTACCACTCCTCGGTGAGCTTGCAGTTGGAAATGTAGTTCACCATGTAAGACACCTCGGCGTGAGGCATCTCCTTGGTGCTTAGCCGGCACGGATCGAAGCGGCCACTCATCTGACAGATCATGTGAGGTCGGTCCTGAAGCGGGAGCACCCGACGCTCCATGAAGACGGCCACCAGGTCAGACCCAATAAGGCCCTCTGACTGGATCATCACCCGGAGCCATGCAACGGAGGCGGCCCCACCCTGAGACAGCGACCTGGCCCGGAAGGACCATGAGGGCTGCCTCCCAGCCGGCGGTCCGGCTACATAAGGCGGCAGATTGACGAAGTCGCCCTGGGGAGCGATGTTCTTCACGTAGAAGTAGGATTTCTGCCAGAGCTTCACCGACTGGATCAGCGGGATTGGCGGAAACGGGTTGTTGTCGCTTGTCCTCCGCATGGCGATGAAGGCGTCACATGGGGCGGGCACGCCCGCGATGACAGTCCCAAGCTTGCACTGAAAGAATTCTCCCCACAGTTCGAGGGTGGGGAGGACACCGAGAAAACCCTCGCACAAGGCGACGAAGGCCGACAGCAGCATCACCGCGTTTGGAGTAAGGTGATGCGGCTGGAGATGATAAAATTCGAGGAAGGAGCGGAGGAACCCGTCGCCGGCAGGCCGAAGCCGCGCAGGCAGTGCGAGCGGAAAATTACCCGCTCGTCCTCCTCCGGCGTCGGCGAGATCTCCCTCTCCGGAGCAAGGCGGACCCGCACGAGGTCCGCGCCCGGCAGCCGCCGCGTCCGACGGAGGAAGTCGACGTGGTCGACATGGACGTTGGAGCCGTCCCAGGAGCTCGACAACGCCATGGGGACAACGCGACGATGAGAAAGGTTCAGCGAAAGAAAGGCGCACGACCCAGCTACGACGAAGCGACGGCAAGCCAACAAGATTGGCAGGAAGGCCGAGCAGCAGCGGGTGGCTGTCGCGGCGGAGAGGAGGAAGAAGAAGGAGGGGGCAGAGCGAGGGAGAGCGCGCGAGCGTCTGGCACTCCCCTCCTCTCCCCCTACTTATAGCTTCATGCGGCGAAGCCGAGGAGGCAGGGCGTGGGGGGACGTGGGATTAACTGCACCCACTCCCCCACGCACTGCGATTATTGCGCCTTCACGGCGTGAGGAAACCGCCGCTGGGGGGCGCGCGGTCCATCCGGGCCGCAGAAGATCCGCGCGTGGGCCGAGGCCCTATAGTGGCGGGCCTCGGACTGCGGCAGCGTCCCGTCGCGCGCGTGGGGCTGGCAGGCCCCTCCAGCCGCGGGGTGCCACGTGGCTCGCAGGCGACGAACGATCAGCTCGCAGCCCGACTTGCGCGCCAACTGGAACCCGCCTTCAAGCTTCGAAATCTCTAGGAGACGGCACGCCTAGTCAAAGCTAGCTCCCAGTTCCCAGCCCCTCAAGATAGGAAGCTGACTGAGCTCCTCGTCTTTTTTATGCCTCGGAGCCCAACCAGCTTCGGGGACTACTGTCGGAGTAAATGACCACGGGTAGCCTAGCTGGCTTCCCTGGCACTTTACAAAAATTATAGGCCGATTGAGCCTCCAAGCGTCCAAGACGTGGGGCCGCCTTCCCCCAGCCGGCTACCTCTCAAGCCGGTTGCGCAAAGGCGGCCTAGCCCTGAAATCCTTGAGAAACAAGACCACGAGAAGGCCGACTTCAAGAAGCCGGCCATGAGAAGGCCGACTCCTAGGAGTCGGCCCCTCAGCAGGCAGCTAAGATCTTGCCCTCAGAGTCTGCACCCACATAACGGCGACAAGACGGGGCGTGGCTATAGTGAAGGCTGCCACCCCCAAATCCCGGGGCACGCATGGCCACAGTGCGCCGTACGGGGCGGCCATCACCCATCCGGCGCGGCACCGTTGCCATGTTGATTGTGACGTCACCCACGACGAGCGGTCAGTACGACCCATGGGTGGCGGGCCCCCTCAGTCAAGGAGACCCCAAAGGCGGCCAGGCTTCCCGCAGTCGGCCAGGGGTACGGCCGGCTCCCAATAGCCGGCCAGCTCTCTCCCTCGAAGGAGGTGCCTTATTAAGGAGATAAGATAAGGTAAGGCTACAGTGATGAGCCGCCTCGCGGTGGCACTGCAGCCATGCTTACCACGACAAAGCCCTCGTCACCAGAGACAAGGCAACAGTAACCAGCCTCCGACAAGACTCCCGAGCGGTGGGGCCAGCCTGTCGACCAGAGGGCCAGCAGCCGGCGGGGCCTACCAGGCGGCGGGCCCATCGGTCGGTGGAGAAGCCGGCCATCGTAGACACAGACGGCTGGGGCCCACGCCCCGCCGGATTACCATTGTACCCCTGGGGGGTAGGCCTATATAAACCCCCCTAGGGCACGCATGCGAGGGGAGATCTCTCTCTGGATAGTTTTTAGACACCGCAGTGAGAGGAGGAGCAGGCAAGCCTTGCCCCTCTTCATCCTTTCACCAAACAGCTCAAGGAGCCTCTTGTAGCTACTTGCCAATCTAGTGACCATGCGGAGACCCCACAGAGCAGCAGTAGGGGTGTTATCTCCACGGAGAGCCCTGAAGCTGGGTAAGATTCGCCGGCGTGCATGTCTTCACCTTATCTCGTTTCCAGGCACCGGCGATGTTTTATTGGCTCCCACAATGATAAGCCACCCATTGGCATATGTCGCACCAACCACCCGACATTGATCTACCACGAGATCAAAATGGCTAAACCCTAAAAGTCTAGCCTGTCTGACTATGATTATGAGGATATATGTCTACGGACCTAGCCCTCCGGTTTATATAGACACCGGAGGGATCTAGGGTTACATAAGGTTGGTTACAGAGAAAGGAATCTTCATATTTGGTTGCCAAGCTTGCCTTCCATGCCAAGGAGAGTCCCATCCGGACACGGGTAGAGTCTTCGGCCTTTGTATCTTCACGACCCCTTAGTCCAGACTCCCTCATAGCGCCTCGCACACGCTAAGCCGAGCTCCATCCGCCGCCAAAGACGTCGTGGTCGTCGTGCCCGGCCACCCTAGGCCTAACCACCACCACCACTCGATGCGGGGGAGTGCCCGCATCACGTAGATGGCCTCCGCCATCCATTTGGTCGCCGGAGTGTGAATCCCACACCGCTCCGCCGCGTTTGGTCATTGCCGGCGTCTAAACGCTAGTGATTTGACCAGTTGACCAGGGATTTGACCCCCCTGGGTCACTGACATGCGGGCCCCACCTCACTAACTAATCTACATTAGCACTAATTAACCTAGGTTAGATAGTTAGTCACTGACATACGGGCCCCACTGGTTAGATTTGACGTGGACGGGCCCAGTTGACTCGCTGACGTCACAGTGACGTAATGCTGATGCAATAAAGCATTTTTTGGATTTAGCTTATTTTAAATAACTAGGAAATTCCAGAAGATGTTATAAACTTCAGAAAATCATAGAAAATAATCTATAACTCGGAATGAAATAAATTATATATGAAAAATGATCAAAAAATCCAGTTTATCCATCTGTACCATTTTCATGCATGTTAGAACAAATTTTGGCTACTCTTTAGGACAAATCAAATGAATGGCATTTAAATAACCACATGTGGAGTTTGAATTTGAACCTTGGTAAAAATCAACTTCATTTAAATCATTGCTAGCTGCATTAGCTCAAATCACAACATATTGCCATGTCACATTCATGCATCATATTGTTGCATTGCATTGATTGTGTTCCCTCTTGTTTGCCGATGGTTGTTCCCCTTAGTAGACGTATGTTCCGACGATGAGTTCGATGACACCGATAAAGAGCTATATCATCTTAAGAAGTGCCAAGCAAGCAAAACCCCCTTGTTCATTCCGATACAATCCTACTCCCTCGCTTCTGCTCTCTTTTACTGCATTAGGACACCAACGATTCAATTGTTACATGCTGCGGTAGTTGAACCCCTTTCCTCTGCATGACCTGTCATTGCCACAGTAAATAGATGAAACCCACTAGCATGAGTAGTAGTTGTTTGAGCCCTGATGTGCCTACTCATTCATGCCTGTTGTCATGACTGCTAATGCTAAGAGTTGAGCCAGGTCTAATTCATCGGGGATGAATTGGAATGTTGTAAACATGTCTTACTGTTGAGAGCTAAGTGTGTGAACACAATTTGGTAAAGGTAGCAGCAAGAGGCCCTGTAGGAGTACATGGTGGGTTGTCTCATTGAAACCGTCCTCAGGAACTGAGTTCTGTGTTTGTGATCCATGAACAGCTACTACCACATGTTGGGCCCTGAAATATGACCCCGCTCGACTTATTAACCCCCTTGTCCTCTGTCCAGGAGTTGCAAGTAGTTTCTGGTGTTTGTAGTATGCTAGAGGTCATGCGCAACGCTGACCCGAGGGGTGGGCTGTGATGCGGTAGGCACGTGGACCGGTGTACCGAGTCACCTATTTGGTGCCTCGGGAACCCTGCACACATCGTTCAGGGCCGTAGTGGAAACCTCGGCTGGACTCCCTATGGATGGAACCTGAATAGGCGATAGACCTGGACTAGGGACTTGTGTGGTTAGTCAGGTCGTGGTCTACACCCATGTTGACTTTCGCTTGAAGTCTGCCGAGCACATGTCGTGTGCACACGCTAAGTGGTGGAAACATGTGTGAAGAAGTACACCCCTGCAGGGTTATAAATGATCTATTCGAATAGCTGCATCCGTGGTAAAGGACTTCTGGGTTGCCTATAGAGTTCATAGACAAGTGAAAGTGGATACTCTAAAATGTGCAAGATAAGCGTAAGTGCTATGGATGGCATTCTCGTAGGGAGACGGGAGCGGATCCATAGTGGTGTATTGATTGGTGAATATGTGGACTCGTATGCGCCACCTCAAAAGAGTTATTTGCATTCGTAGTTCAGAGTAGACACAGTCAAAGCTTGCTTGCTGCAGTTAAACTCCACCTCCCCCTTTGTTGATACTGATGCATATGTAGCTAGCTCCGATGTAAGTCTTGTTGGGTACATTTGTACTCACATTTGCTTAATTTATGTTTTGCAGAGAGACTTCAGTCTCACTAGTAGTTCCGCGTGGACTTTGATGTTTAGCTTATTACCTCAGCTACGATCTTGTACCCTTGGGAGGGTCTTGTAGATAGTCAGGCTTCTCAGCCTTTTTCATTTATAGTTGTCCGTACTCAGACATGTTATGCTTCTATTGCTTGTATGCTCTGTATGTTGGGTCATGTGACCCATGATTGTAATTCATACTATGTATGACTCTTCGGAGCCTTTGAATAAATACTCTGAGTCGTAGAGTTTTGTTGTGATGCCATGTTGTATTTGCACATATTGAGTATATTGTGTGTATGATTTTGAAATGCTTGGTATGTGTGAGATCCGACAATCTAGTTGTTTATTCTTGGTAGCCTCTCTTACGGGGAAATGTCTCCTAGTGCTTCCACTGAGCCATGGTAGCTTGCTACTGCTCCGAAACATTTAGGCTGGCCGTCATGTGTCCTTCTTCGTTCCTGTGTCTGTCCCTTCGGGGAAATGTCATGTGTTGTTCCTTTAAGTCCTTGTAGCTTGCTGCGACTTGGGTTCATACGTTGATGACCAACACGTTCATTGCTGGGTCATGTATGCCTGTCCCTGTAAGTTGGTGCCACTTTGGATTCACGACTAGTCATGTCGGCCCGGGTTCTTTGTCATATGGATGCTAGCGACACTATCATATATGTGAGCCAAAAGGTGCAAACGGTCCCGGGCCAGGTAAGGTGGCACCCGTGGGAATACCCTGTGTGAGGCTGCAAAGTGATATGATGTGTTACATGCTAGATCGGTGTGACTTAGGATCGAGATCTTGACAGTCTCCCATGAGGTGGATACACCAGCATCCTTTTACAGGAGTAATATGTCTAACACATGCAATCAAATTAAATCCCTTCCTGCATTAGGATGTGATGGACAAAGATATATGTGAGACATAATTGGTATTTGAACAACTAAAATATGTATGATGGCCTTGCAATCGCATGGGTAATTAGCTAGTTGAGGTAAAATTAGAGGGATATGTGTGCTTTGTTGCGTGAATTTTCTATCATGGCCCTTTTTTACTATTACTGTTGGTTTGCTTTTGCTAGGTTTATTTTCACAGGTGGGTTCCAGTTTTTCTGTATCCAGTTCTTTGTTGTTAGTTTCTTTTGAGATTTAATTCTTTGTTGTTAGTTGTTTCATCCATCTAGCCAGGCCACGCGGTTGTGAAACTAGCATTAACATAAACAGGTTAGATCGAATAAGCCTATGGGCCCCAATAAGTAAATATAAGCCTATCGGTCACATTAAGTATTTCTATTTCAGGAATCACAACCAAATTGTGGAGAATGCACAAACTTTTCCTTGAGTGCATATGACATTCTCGAAAGCACAGAACACTCATCTAACTCATGTCATCCACACAAAGAACCCCTGACAACCAATAAATCATTTTCTTGTGCTACAAAATTGGAAAACAAATAGCGATGAATCCCACATGTACCCACAGCCACCTTCCTCTGACCCACTTACAACCAACTTCTTTGCAACCATGGACTTTGCACCACCTGCATAGGACCTGAATACAATGCGACATGTATCGAAGGCACTATAAGCAGGCCACCTGTCATGCCCAATATGTGATCCTATCCGAGAGGAACTCAAAGATCCCACCAAGGATAGAGCCGCATATTGAAGACACTTTTGCAAGGTGGATATCATTACATCGTACAATTACAACTCAAATGGGGATACATACAAAGGCATACAATTGTCGCATGAATACATCAAACATCATACCAAGAGAGAAACATCCGACTACAGATGAAATAAACGAAAAACAAGAATGACATCCACCCTGCTAACCCATGCTACCGACCAGGAACATATCCCTCGATCAAAGAAGAAGTAGAACTCCAAAACAAGCAAGCATCACTCCTACGTCATATCATCGCATTATCTGTACCTGCATCTATTTTTGTAGTAATCTGTGAGCCACGAGGACTCAACAATCCCATTACCATGGGTATCAAGACTAGCAAAGCTTAATGGATATGGAATGGATAAGTGGTGAGGTTACAGCGGCACTAAGCATTCTATGGTGGCTAACTTATGAATACAAGAGTAAGAAGAGTAACTATGCATAACGGTCGCAACTAGTAATGATCAATAAGTGAACTTGAACTACTTACAAGTCAATCATAACCCCACCGTGTTCTCTTCCTGAACTCCCTCGAAAAGAGACGGTCATGGTTATGCACGCGGCTGGTGGATTTTATTTCGG
This sequence comes from Triticum urartu, assembly GCF_003073215.2. Classification (NCBI taxonomy): domain Eukaryota; kingdom Viridiplantae; phylum Streptophyta; class Magnoliopsida; order Poales; family Poaceae; genus Triticum; species Triticum urartu. Next base: position 346,085,485 of record NC_053024.1, on the reverse strand, counting down.
ATCTGGTGTCAAGTTCTCTACAACTGGATATTATAAATTTCCAATCTGCCACATAACCGTGGGCATGGCTTTCAAAAGGATTTAACCCTATAGGGGTGTTCCAACCTGGCCCATCACAAGCCAACACAAGCTACGGTGGAAATACCTCAACCTCAAGAAAACCCGATCAACCTCGAGTCAGCTGAAAGTATCCTCGGAATCCCAGTGCACAAGACATTTCAACAATGGTAACACAAGTCCAGCAAGACCTCCCGACGTGTTGACACCCTGATAGGAGCCGCGTGTATCTCGTTCTCAAGACACAACCGGGTGAGCTAAGCGTACAGTAACCGACGTCCCGAGTTGCCCCAGGTAGCCCGCATGGTGCTCTGGTCTGGACCAGCACCATGAGCATTGCCCCTATATTATGTTGAATAATGAACCTTGGGAAGCGCTTACTCACTATGTGTCAAATTTATTATCATGTTTATTATGTTGGGAAAATGTTAAAACCAATGTTGGGCCTTGCTGGAAGCAGTTATTCAAAGCGGACTGTCAAGACGGTCCCATTCCCCTGAGCGTGTTAGGAATGATAATCAAGGATCATAACACCAGCCTCATGGAAACTAGGGCGGCATGAGTGGAACAAAATACCAGGCAAAAGGCCGAGCCTTCCACCCATTACCAAGTATATAGATGCATTAATTAAATAAGAGATATTGTGATATCCCATGATATCCATGTCCTAACATGGAACAACATGTACTGCACCTGCAACTAGAACCGCTATAAGAGGGGATGAGCAAAGCGGTAACATAGCCAAACAACGGTTTGCTAGGATGGTGGAAAATGTTAGAGGCTTATCATGGCAATTTGGGAGGCTTGACAAACAAGTGGTAGGTAGCGCTACATAGCGATAGCATTGAGACAACTAGCAAAGCAAAGATGATAGTGGTATCCAGGGTAATGGTCACCTTGCCTGAAATCCCGCTCGTAAGATTATCGAGTCCATGAAGTAGACGAACCAATGTAGTCTAATGAATCCTCACAATTGCAATGTTACCGGGACTATGAAGAAGAAACAACACCGGAAAGAAGCATACAACTCGGTAAACACACAAGCATAAACATGACATGACAAGATCGTATATTGTTACGCATGGCAAGAGATGAAGCACAGTGGAACTACCCATCTAGGCAAGTTTAAATGAGGCCGGAAACAACAAGCAACATTTCCGGAAACTCCCCATATGAAAATTTCGAAATTGGTACAGATCTGAATTAAACACAAAGTTAAAGTTGTTAAACAGCAAGTTAAAGTGCACCATGATAACATACACATTTTTCCACCTGAAATACATATAAAGTTTATTTAATTCGGAGCTACGGTTATTTAGTTATGAAATAAACTGTTTTAGCATGTCGTTTATGCACATTAATGCAAACAGAATTTTAAACATTTTAAACATGCATGAAAGTTGGATATTGTGAAAGTAAATGAAATACTATACATAGTACATATAAAGGTTTGTTTTAATACGATGCATGGTGAATTAAATATGAGCATGCAAAGATAATGGCATTTCTGAAAATATGCATGCACTGGATATATGCCAAAATCACAGAATGGAAAAAAATCTGCAGGCCGAATGCCCAGCAGCAGATCTAGCCCGAAGCGGATGTGGGTGTTCAAAATGACAGGAAAACAGGGCAAAAAGTGGGGGCCGGCTGGGACTTGATCCCACGACCTCCTGAAGGTTTGACTCCGGGGTCAACTAGTTGAGCTAAGATGTGTGTATGAATTTGATTGGGTTCAGCGCTAGATGACCCGTCCTCTCGGACTGTTCTGAACAGACGAATCACGAATAGATATACAAAATATAAAAGGATTATACGGGGCTCCTGGGATTCGAACCCCAGACTGAGTGACACTTGCCATTGTGCTGATGTAGCATTTGTGGCATAAGAAGGTTATGTCCCTATTTGAACACCACAAAGACCAAGCTTTCTTCCCTATGGCGCACAGGGAGCCCGAAGATGGTTTCGGCAAGCAACCCTGGCGGTGGTAGGGGCTGCTGAGCCATGGCGGACGTGCGAAAATAGGGGAGGGTGCTGGCCTACCGCCAGCGGTGGTGGCTGCGGGTGTGGTGCCTGTGCAGGCATTCGAGCACGAGCTGCAACTCGTCCCGGACATGGAGAAGAAGATGGCCGAAGCCGCGTGGGTGGTGCTCTGCGGCTACTGCTCGAAACCGAGAGGGTCGAGTGCGTGCGGGATGGTGCAGATGCATGCGTGGTTGCGGCAAGGGAGGTCACGAGGGTGTTGGGTGTGTGTGCATGTGCATGTGCAAATGATGCAAGGCATGAGCTTAAGCTCATTCCCCTGGTCGTCCTTGGCGGGCGGCCTCGGGGTTGTAGGGATCGACGGATATGAGAACAACGAGACGGGTGAGAAAGATGGGGAGGAGCGGAGCTTCACCGTGGGGTGCTTGCTGGAGTCGTACGAACTCGACAGTGAACGGAGACGGCAGAGAAGGCGTTGACCGTGGCGGAGGGTCTCAGCCCAAGAAAGAATACGACGTAGAGGACATCGTGGAAGGAGCTATGGGGACCGTATGGATGCGTGCGCGGTCGAGGAAGACAACGACGAGGCACGCGAGGCTCCGGGCGAAGAAGATGGTGGTTGCTTGTCGAATCACGCCGGAGAGGAGCTCGGGCTCCCTCATGGCCATGGTGATGGCTTGGCATGGAGAGGCTTACCTGGGTGGCAGCGAGGGCAGGAGAAGGAGGGAATGGAAAGAGAAGGAATAGAGCAAGGCATAAGACGCGCTAAATAGGGCTCTAGGGCAGTCTCCAGACGTCAAATCATCGGGCGTGCCGACGTGGCTCCTGTGGATGGCCTGTCGTACAGGTTGAAGACGACCGTCTCGTCGCTTGCTGGCTAGGTGGGCTGCGCTAGGAGGAGGAGGCCCAGGGGGAAGCGGCGCTAGGTTGCTAGGTGGCTCGGCTGGGCTGCCTAGGGAAGAAGGAAGAGGCCCAAGTTGCTGAGTGCTGGGTGCGCTGGCCCAAGTGAGGTTCAAGGAAAGATCTCTCCTGTTATTATAATTTATGTTTACATAGATAAACAAGAATAGCAAAAGGGAAAGTCCAGGGAGTTTGGCAAAGAAGTAGGATGAGAGAAGGATATATCTGAGGTCCTGGATTGATGTAGCATTAGAATAAATTGTTTTGGACATTTTTAGAGAAAGAAAACTATCACAAGTTTGAATAAAATTCAAACTTGAGGCAATTTTGATTCCAACCAAATCAATCCCAAATGAACTGAAATTTGACAGAGGGGTTAAGGGCATGGTTTAATATTTAGAGGAAAAGAATGAACATTATTTGGGGCAGGAAAAAGACAGTTGCATAAATGGGTGGAATTTGAAAGAAAGGAAGAAGTGAAATGATTTGCACTTGGAGAAGGGCCTTGTGGAAAATATGAAGATGCAAACAACCATATGAGGAGAAGGGAAGATGGAGAGCACACAAACAACTCATCTCCACAAGGAATGCAACCCACATAGATCATGATAAAATGCAATACAATGACACCACGCATATCAAAACATATAGCATAACAAAGTGAGATGAACATGGCAACAACAAGGATGGTGCAATGCAATATAACCAATGATGAACATGATGCAAGAAGAAGAAAAATATGACAAGGCACTCAACATGATCATGGCATCAACATAGAGGAATGAAATATGCAAAAATAATTATGGTAATGAAACAAACAAAATAAACACATGGCAACAACAAAAATAAATGAAAGGTATCTGGAGCGTCGGTCTCGGGGTGTCACAACACTCACAGATTAAGGAATGCTAAATGATGTATTCGGGACTCTTATTATTCTTTTAGTGATCATCTTATCATCAATATCTTCATATTGTGTCTGGGTTACCTGTGAACAACTACAGATGATAAAAGCAGGTGGCCCTCGGAAGAACTCAACATCTAGCATGGGCATAGTTTGAAAGATCATGAAGCTAAACTTACCAACACATCCTTCGGTGATGTGAACACATGTTTAGGGAGATTATCAAGCTCGGTGGTAGCGTCCCAAAGATTCAACAACACCCCCTCTATATAGAATTAGAAAACAAACAATTATAGAACCACAGAATGCACCAACTTAAAAAAGAAACCACCTAAATATACCTACCAAGATGAACAGGCAGTTCCGCTGCACTGACACTTGAAGACTATCGGCTATGGCAAAATTATGGTAAATAGATCCACCCTCTAGGAAGAACTTGCCAACCTAGAGAGGCAAGGAATCCTTATGTCTCCTAAAGGAGTATTGTGACACAGTAACTTCAACAACTTATTTCCTTCCAAGCAGAGCCATGATCTCTAACAGTATGATCAAGCTGCTTGCCAGAAAGAGAAAACTGCTAAGCAATACAAACCACATCATTGTCAACATCACCAAACAACACCATCTCCATTGTAGCATTATCATCAGACGTAATTACATGGATTTTGTACCTATAATGAAGCAAATATCAGCAAGGAACCATGCAATATGTAAAACAAAAATAGATAAGGTCTAGGCAAACAACCTAGGGCAAGCTGATTCATTAACACAGCTTGGGTTCGAGCACCAATATACATCATCCTGCACAACCTTACAACTAATTTATCACTTGAGAGGAAGCTCTATCCTGAAAAGTTATCTTACATCTAAAGACCTTGTTCTGTAGGAAACACCAACAATAAGAAAACAACATAGTGAAGCAAATTAAGAAACCAAATCAAAAATTACCATGACTACTTGCAGACTGCGGAAAAACACTTGTTACATGAGCAACAGTAGCCTGCTCTATCTCATCAGTCGCAATTCGACGAAACCTCTCTGTAATCCATTTAACAAAATGATCTATGCATGTGATCCTATGATAAGCAAGAAAAAATGGTCACATATAGAAATAGCTAAATAAAATAAGGCTTTTTATAAGGTGTCACAGCCCTAGAATTGCGTTTGTAAATAATTGCATCAGCGAGCATCATATCATCATGTTTAAATTCAAATGAATTTGAAATGGGGATGATCAACCCTAGCAGATAATTATCGGTAACAGATAGTTGTGTGGTAAGATAATTCGTAATGGGTAACAAGTAACTAAGGTGCTGCAAGGTGGCCCAATCCTTTTTGTAGCAAAGGACAAGCCTGGACGAACTCTTATATAAAGCAAAGCGCTCCCGAGGACACATGGGAATTATTGTCAAGTTAGATTTCATCATGCTCATATGATTCGCGTTCGTTACTTTGATAATTTGATATGTGGGTGGACCGGTGCTTGGGTGCTACCCTTCCTTGGACAAGGCTCCCACTTATGATTAACCCCTCTCGCAAGCATCCGCAACTACGAAAGAAGAATTAAGATAAATCTAACCATATCATGAAACATATGGATCCAAATCAGCCCCTTACGAAGCAACGCATAAACTAGGGTTTAAGCTTCTATCACTCTAGCAACCCATCATCTACTTATTACTTACCAATGCCTTCCCCTAGGCCCAAATCATGGTGAAGTGTCATGTAGTCAACGTTCACATAACACCACTAGAGGAAAGACAACATACATCTCATCAAAATATCGAACGAATACCAAATTCACATGATTACTTATAACAAGACTTCTCCCATGTCCTCAGGAACAAACATAACTACTCACAAAGCATATTCATGTTCATAATCAGAGGAGTATTAATTATCATTAAGGATCTGAACATATGATCTTCCATCGAATAAACCAACTAGCATCAACTACAAGGAGTAATCAACACTACTAGCAACCCACAAGTACCAATCTGAGGTTTTGAGACAGAGATCGGATACAAGAGATGAACTAGGGTTTGAGAGGAGATGGTGCTAGTGAAGATGTTGATGGAGATTGACCCCCCTATTGATTAGAGGATCGTTGGCAACGACAATGTCTTCGATTTCCCCCTCCCGGAGGGAAGTTTCCCCGGCAGAACGGCTCCACCGGACCCCCTAGATTGGTTCTTCCCAGGTTCCGCCTCGAGACGGCGGCGCTTCGTCCCGAAAGCTTCCTTCTGATTTTTTCCAGGTCAAAACACACCATATAGCAGAAGATGGGCATCGGGGGCTTGCCAGGTGGCCCACAAGGTATGGGGCGCGCCCAAGGGGGTAGGGTGTGCCCTCCACCCTTGTGGATGGCAGGTGGCCCCCCTTTGGTGCTTTCTTCGCCCAATATTTTTTATATATTCCAAAACAATTCTCCGTGAAGTTTCAGGACTTTTGGAGTTGTGCAGAATAGGTCTCTAATATTTGCTCCTTTTCCAGTCCAAAATTCCAGCTGCCGGCATTCTCCCTCTTCATGTAAACCTTATAAAATAAGAGAGAAAAGGCATAAGTATTGTGATATAATGTGTAATAACAGCCCATAATGCAATAATATCAATATAAAAGCATGATGCAAAGTGGACGTATCAACTCCCCCAAGCTTAGACCTCGCTTGTCCTCAAGCGAAAGCCGATATCGAAAAATATGTCCACATGTTTAGAGATAGAGGTGTCGATAAAATAAAATACAGACATGAGGGGATCATGATCACCTTTAGGACTGCAACATATAGTTCCATATAATCTCTTATGCTAAAGTAACAATTTGTTCACATGGTAAAGTATGAATAAGAAACTTCATTGAAAACTAACAAACTATTATCTCAGTCATTGAGGCAATTGAAATTTATCATAGCATTGGAAAGAGTCAATATAATAGCTTTTCAGCAAGTCCACATACTCAACTATCATTTAATCTTTCACAATTGCTAACACTCACGCGATACTAATGGGTACAAAGTTTCAATCATACACAGAGAAAGATAGGGGCTTATATTTCGCCTCCCAACCTTTTACCTCAAGGGTAATGTCAACAATAATACTTTATGATAACTTACATCCGAGTGGATATATATATATATATATATATCCGAATCTCTCCAACACATAGTGCTTGCCAAAAGAAAAAGTGTAAAAAGGAAAGGTGAAGATCACCATGACTCTTGTATAAGGGCAGAGGATAAAAGTAAAAGATAGGCCCTTCGTAGAGGGAAGCAGAGGTGGTCATGTGCTTTTATGGTTGGATGCACAAAATCTTAATGCAAAAGAACGTGACTTTGTATTGCTGCTTGTCATAAAGAACTTTATTATGCAGTCTGTCGCTTTTATTTCTTCCATATCACAAGTTCGTATAAAGCTTATTTTCTTCACACTAATAGATCATACATATTTAGAGAGCAATTTTTATTGCTTGCACTGATGACAACTTACTTGAAGGATCTTACTCAATCCATAGGTAGGTATGGTGGACTCTCATGGCAAAACTGGTCTAAGGGGTGTTCGGAAGCACAAGTAGTATCTCTACTTGGTGCAAACAATTTGGCTAGCATGAGAGGGAAAAGCAAGCTCACCATGTTGGAGGATCCATGACAATATAACTCCTATTCGGATATAAGAGAACATAACCCATTATGTTGTCTTTCTTATCCAACATCAACTTTGAGCATGTCATATTTTAATGAGTGCTCACAATTACAAAAGATGACCAAGATAGTATATTTATATGTGAAGCCTCTCTTTCTTTCCTACTCCCTCCGTTCCAAATTACTCGTCGCAGAAATGGATGTATCTAGAACTAAAATACATCTAGATACATCCATACCTGCGACAAGTAATTCGGAACGGAGGGAGTACTTCCTATTAATAGCAACAATGACCAAAACTATGTTTGTCAACTCTCAACAACTTTTATTCTTCATACTCTTTATATGTGAAGACATTACTCTTCATAATATCAATATATGATCTTTTTATTTCTTTTTATTCCTTTCTTTTATTTAATTCCCTCAAGATCATAGCAAGAAATCAAAGCCCTCAACTCAAAACTACTCTTTGTTATATATATAACTCAGAATCGATTACATAGATAGAGATCAATACAAAACTCAAAGCTAGATCATACTAAAAAATTTATTCTACTAGATCAAGATATAACCAAAATGATCGAACTAAGAAAAATGATAAAGATAAAGATGCGATGGTGATACGATACCGGGGCACCTCCCCCAAGATTGCCAGTTGCCGAGGGGAGTGCCCATGCCCATGTATTTATGTCTCTTTCTTCGGAGGTGGTGACGTGATATTCTTGGCGATGATGCCCCTTAGGATGCGATTCTCCTCCTCGAGCCTATTAGTTTGCTGCTTAAGATCCATTACCTCCTTGCGGAGTTTACACGTGAAGGCTAGAGCTCCATTCACCCATGGATGTTTCATAGTTGTGGGGGAAAAGCAACACTCTTTTTCATATTTTTGTAAGAGAGAAATTTAGCATTGGGAGGGATGACCGAATTTGGTATTGCTGAGCTCTGAAGTTCCTCCATCATTAATCTAGTTTGAAGACGAGAGGTAACTTCTTGATCCTCCTCCATGGCATCCACCATTTTCAAGTCGGCCTCCATATCTTCCTCCGTTGATGGCCCAAATTGGTCAGCGTCGCTGTTTGCTCTTGGGCCCAGCGTCGGATGAGAGACACGACTCTCTCCGACTGACTCTTGCAAAGACATCTTGTTCCAAATCTGCTACAAAAACAACTCAAAATGAAAACATGGAATTTTGTCATGGTACGATAGTCAAAACCTTTGGGAGATTATATAATGAAGTTTTACCGACCAAAAGAAGTATAGTGCAAGAAAACGGTGTGCAGAGGGTACAATAGGTGGCCACAAGGCAGGGGCGCCCATGGGGTAGGGCGCGCCCTCCACCCTTGTGGTCGCCTTGTGTCTCTTTCGGACTACTTTTAATTTCCCTAATTTTTTAAATATTCCAAAACGGAGAAAAAAAATGCCATTAGAATAGTTTTGGAGTCGGTTTACTTACCGTACCACATACCTATTCCTTTTCGGAGTCTAAAACATTCTGGAAAGTGTCCATTATGTACACCTCCAATGTCACTATGTCTATTATATTGGTCTCAACATTTATGGGATTACCTGAGATATAATGTTTGATTTTTTGACCGTTTAGCACCTTCGGATTTGTGCCTTCGACGTTGTTGATTTTTATGGCAGCGGAATGATAGACATCCCCGATAATGTAAGGACCTTCCCATTTAGAGAGAAGTTTTCCTGCAAAAAATCTTAAACGGGAGTTGTATAGCAAAACATGATCACCTACATTAAACTCATGCTTTTGTATCCTCTTGTCATGCATCTTTTAACTTTTTCTTTAAACAACTTAGCATTCTCATAGGACTGTGTTCTCCATTCATCGAGTGAGCTAATGTCAAACAACCTCTTCTCACCGGCAATTTTGAAATCATAATTGAGCTCTTTAATAGCCCAATAAGCTTTATGTTCTAGTTCAAGAGGTAAGTGACATGCTTTTCCATAAACCATTTTATATGGAGACATACCCATAGGGTTCTTATAAGCAGTACTATAAGCCCATAATGCATCATCAAGTTTCTTAGACCAATTATTTCTAGATCTATTAACAGTCTTTTGCAAAATCAATTCAATCTCTCTATTGCTTAATTCTACTTGACCACTAGACTAAGGATGATATGGAGATGCAATTCTATGATTAACATCATATTTAGCAAGCATTTTACGAAAAGTACCATGAATAAAATGTGAACCACCATCAGTCATTAAATATCTAGGAACTCCAAACCTCGGAAAAATAACTTCTTTAAGCATTTTAATAGAAGTGTTATGATCAACACTACTAGTTGGAATAGCTTCTACCCACTTAGTAACGTAATCAACAGCAACTAAAATATGTGTATACCCATTAGAGGAAGGAAAATGTCCCATATAATCAAAGCCCCAAACATCAAATGGTTCTATAACAAGTGAATAATTCATAGGCATTTCCTGACGTCTACTAATATTGTCAATTCTCTGGCATTCATCACAAGGCAAGACAAACATACGAGCATCCTTGAAGAGAGTAGGCTAATAAAAACCGGATTGTAATACCTTATGTGCAGTTCTATCTCCAGTGTGGTGTCCTCCATAAGACTCAGAGTGGCACTTGTGTAGGATCTGTTCCTATTCATGCTCGGGCACACAACATCTAATAACACCATCTACTCCTTCTTTATAAAGGAGTGGGTCATCCCAAAAAGTAATGTCTTAAATCATAGAAAAACTTTTTCTTTTGCTGGTATGTGAAACTAGGTGGTATAAGTTTAGCAAGAATGTAATTAGCATAATCAACATACCATGGAGTATTATGAGAAGCATTTATGGCAGCTAATTGCTCATCAGGAAAGCTGTCATCAATAGGCAGTGGGTCATCAAGAACATTCTCTAACCTAGACAAGTTGTCTGCAATGGGGTTCTCAGGCTCTCAGCTCCCTTTCTATCAATAATATGCAAATCAAATTCTTGTAGCAAGAGAACCCATCTAATAAGTCTAGGTTTAGCATCTTTCTTTTCCATGAGATATTTAATAGCAGCATGATCAGTGTGAACAGTTACTTCGGATTCAACAATATAAGATCTGAACTTATCGCAAGCAAATACAACTACTAAAAATTCCTTTTCAGTAGTAGCATAATTTCTCTGGGCACTCTCTAGAGTTTTACTAGCATAACAAATAACATTTAATTTCTTTTCAACTCTTTGTCCTAGAACAGCACCAGCAGCATAATCACTAGCATCACACATAATTTCAAAGGGTAAATTCCAATTAGGCGGTTGAACAATAGGTGCAGAAATCAAGGCTTTCTTAAGTATTTCAAATGCTTCTACACAATCATCATCAAAAACAAAAGGAACATCTTTTTGCAAGAGATTAGTGAGAGGGCTAGAAATTTTAGAGAAGTCTTTAATAAACCTCCTATAAAAACCAGCATGACCAAGGGTACTTCTTGTACCTTTGATATCTTTAGGACACGGCATCTTTTCAATAGCATCTACTTTAGCTTTATCAACTTCAGTACCTATTTTAGAAATTTTATGCCCCAAGACAATACCTTCATCTTCTATATCTAAATAGCTAGCCCCCACTAAGCTATTTCTCTCAACATGCAAGTATGCCACCTCATCACTCAACATGCATGGGAAAGGCACGCTAAAACATGCAACCATGCATAATAAAAAGCCACCTCAACATACAAACATGCATGAGAGAAGATTTACATCATGTTATGATATTTATGTTATACATAATCAAATACCACAAATCATATTCATTTTAAGTTTTAGATCTCATATTATTACTATAAATATTCATGTTCCATACAACCAATTCTCACTGAATATATTGCAAAACATTACCGCAACAACGTGCAGGTTCATTAACCATAAAGCGGCACTTCTCCCAATTCAAGACAAGATTAGTTTCTTCACACCTCTGCAAAACTAGATCAAGGTTGCTTAAGCAATCATCAAAGGAAGTTCCATAAACAGAGAAATCATCCATGAAAACCTCAACAATGTTTTCACAAAAATCAGAGAATATAGCAACCATACGTCTTAGAAAGTTAGCTGGTGCATTGCATAAACCAAAAGGCATACGTCTATAAGAAAAGGTAACGAAAGGGCAAGTAAAAGTGGTCTTTTCCTGATCATCTTTTCACACAGGTATTTGAAGAAAACCAGAATAACCATCTAGAAAGCAAAATTGTGTATGTTTGCGTAGTCTTTCTAGCATTTGATCAATAAAAGGTAGAGGGTAATGATCTTTCCTAGTAGCTTTATTAAATTTGCGAAAATCAATTACCATTCTATAACTTGTAACAATTCTTTGTGGAATCAATTCATTCTTATCATTAGGAACAATAGTAATACATCCCTTCTTAGGGACACAATGAACGGGACTTACCCATCTACTATCAGCAATAGGATAAATTATACCTGCCTCCAGAAGCCTTAATATTTCATTTCTTACCACTTCTTTCATCTTAGGATTTAACCGTCGTTGGTGATCAACAACTGGTTTAGCATCAGGCTCCAAATTAATTTTGTGCTGAGATAGAGTGGGACTAATGCCCTGAAGATCATCAAGAGTATATCCAATAGCAGCATGATGCTTCTTCAGAGTTTTCAATATTTTCTTTTCTTCATGCTCTGAAAGGTTAGCACTAATAATAACAGGATATATCTTCTTTTCATCAAGATAAGCATATTTCAAAGTACCAGGTAATTGTTTAAGCTCAAACACGGGATCACCCTTGGGTGGAGGGGGATCCCCAAGGATTTCAACAGGCAAATTGTGTTTCAAAATAGGTCCTTGATTAAAGAATATTTCATCTATTTCCGTTCTTTCATTCATAAGCATATCATTTTCATGGTCTAGCAAATATTGTTCTAAAGGATCAGTAGGAGGCACGACAATAGAAGCAAGACCAATAATTCCATCCTTACTAGGAAATTCTTTATCATGGGGTTGTCTATGAAATTTAGAGAAATTAAAATCATGAGACGTATCCCCTAAACCGACGGTAACAATATATTTCTCGCAGTCTATCTTAGCATTAATGGTATTCAAGAAAGGTCTACCAAATATAATGGGACAAAAGTCATCTTGCGGGGAAGCAAGAACAAGAAAATCAGTAGGATATTTTATTTTCCCACACAGGAATTCAACATCTCTAACAATCCCAATTGGTGATACAATATCTCTATTGGCAAGCTTAATAGTAACAGCAATATCTTCTATCTCAGTAGGTGCAATATCATTCATAATTTCTTGGTATAAGGTATAAGGAATTGCACTCACACTAGCACCCACATCACATAAGCCATGATAACAATAATATCCTATTTTAACAGAAACAATAGGCATGCCAACAACAGGTCTATGTTTATCTTTAATATCAGGTTTAGCAATTCTAGTAGCTTCATCACAGAAATAAATAACATGCCCATCAATATTATCAACCAAGAGATCTTTAACCATAGAAATACTAGGTTCAACTTTAATTTGCTCGGAGGGTGTAGGTGTTCTAGTATAACTCTTATGAACCATAGTTGAAGCTTTAGCATGATCCTTTATTCTAAGAGGAAAAGGTGGTTTCTCGATATAAGCAGTAGGAACAATAGGATCAACATTATAAGTAATAGTTTCTTCTTCAACTTTAATAGGTTCTACTACTTTCACTTCCAATGGGAGGATGATATTTAAACCACTTCTCCTTAGGGAGATCAACATGAGTAGCAAATGATTCACAGAAAGAAGCTACTATCTCAGAGTCAAGTCCATAGTTAGTGCTAAAATCACGAAAAGCATCGGTGTCCATAAAAGATTTAACACAATCAAACTTAAGGTTTATACCTGACTCATTACCTTCGTCGGATTCCCAATCTTCAGAGTTGCGTTTAATTCTCTCCAATAAATCCCATTTGAATTCAATGTCTTTCTTCATAAAAGAGCCAGTACAAGAAGTATCGAGCATGGATTGATCATTACAAGAAAGCCGAGCATAAAAATTTTGAATAATAATTTCTCTTGAGAGCTCATGATTGGGGCATGAATATAACATTGACTTAAGCCTCCCCCAAGCTTGAGTGATACTTTCTCCTTCACGAGGCCAAAAATTATATATATAATTCTGATCACGATGAACCAGATGCATAGGACAAAACTTCTGATGAAATTCCAATTTCAATCGGTTATAGTTCCATGATCCAATATTATCACATAGCCTAAACCATGTCAATGCCTTTACCTTCAAAGATAAAGGGAAGACCTTCTTCTTGACAACATCCTCGGGCAAACCTGCAAGCTTAAATAATCCACAAACTTCATCCACATAAATTAGGTGCATATCAGGATGTAATGTTCCATCTCCTGCATAAGGATTAGCTAGCAGTTTCCCTATCATACCCGAAGGAATTTCATAATCAATATTTTTAGTAGGTGCAGTAGGTTGAGGAGCAACTCTTTGCTCTTCCAGTCGAGGTGAAGATACCCCGAACAAGCCCCTCAAAGGATTATTTTCCATAGTAACAAGTGACAGTAAATTTCAGCACACTATATAAATGTTTCCTTACCAAATTCCACTTACCAAAGGCACTTCACTCCCCGACAATGGTGCCATAAAAGAGTCTTGATGACCCACAAGTATAGGGTATCTATCATAGTCCTTTCGATAAGTAAGAGTGTCGAACCCAACGAGGAGCAGAAGGAAATGACAAGCGGTTTTCAGCAAAGTATTCCTTGCAAGCACTGAAATTATCAGTAACAGATAGTTGTGTGGTAAGATAATTCGTAATGGGTAACAAGTAACAAAAGTAACTAAGGTGCTGCAAGGTGGCCCAATCCTTTTTGTAGCAAAGGACAAGCCTGGACGAACTCTTATATAAAGCAAAGTGCTCCCGAGGACACATGGGAATTATTGTCAAGTTAGTTTTCATCATGCTGATATGATCCGCATTCGTTACTTTGATAATTTGATATGTGGGTGGACCGGTGCTTGGGTGCTGCCCTTCCTTTGATAAGCCTCCCACTTATGATTAACCCCTCTCGCAAGCATCCGCAACTACAAAAGAAGAATTAAGATAAATCTAACAATAGCATGAAACATATGGATCCAAATCCGCCCCTTACGAAGCAAACATATAAACTAGGGTTTAAGCTTCTGTCACTTTAGCAACCCATCATCTACTTACATCCCAATGCCTTCCCCTAGGCCCAAATCATGGTGAAGTGTCATGTAGTCGACGTTCACATAACACCACTAGAGGAAAGACAACATACATCTCATCAAAATATCGAACGAATACCAAATTCACATGATTACTTATAACAAGACTTCTCCCATGTCCTCAAGAACAAACGTAACTACTCACAAAGCATATTCATGTTCATAATCGGAGGAGTATTAATTATCATTAAGGATCTGAACATATGATCTTCCACCGAATAAACCAAATAGCATCAACTATAAGGAGTAATCAACATTACTAGCAACCCACATGTACCAATCTTAGGTTTCGAGACAGAGATCGGATACAAGTGATGAACTAGGGTTTGAGAGGAGATGGTGTTGGTGAAGATGTTGATGGAGATTGACCCGCTCTCGATGAGAGGATCATTGGTGATGACGATGGCTTCGATTTCCCCCTCCCAAAGGGAAGTTTCCCCGGTAGAACAGCTCCGCCAGAGCCCTAGATTGGTTCTGCCCAGGTTCCGCCTCGAGACGGCGACGCTTCATCCCGAAAGCTTCCTTCTGATTTTTTCCAGGTCGAAACACACCATATAGCATAATATGGGTGCTACCTCTTGAGCATGCATTGATTTTCCCTTAAAGAGGAAAGGGTGATGCAGCAAAGTAGCGTAAGTATTTTCCCTCAGTTTTGAGAACCAAGGTATCAATCCAGTAGGAGACAATGCACAAGTCACCTAGTACCTGCACAAACAATCAAGAACCTTGCAACCAACGCGATAAAGGGGTTGTCAATCCCTTCACGGTCACTCGCAAAAGCGAGATCTTGTAAAGATAGTAAAGTAAATATTTTTGGTATTTTTGTTGTATAGATTGGAAAGTAAAGATTGCAAAATAGTAAACGAGATGTGATGTAAATAAAAGAGATGCAATATAATAAGAAAGAGACCCCGGGGCCATAGGTTTCACTAGTGGCTTCTCTCAAGATAGCTTGTATTATGGTGGGTGAACAAATTACTGCCGAGCAATTGATAGAAAAGCGCATAGTTATGAAGATATATAAGGCAATGATCATGAATATAGGCATCACGTCTGTGTCAAGTAGATCGAAACGATTCTGCATCTACTACTATTACTCCACACATCGACCACTATCCAGCATGCATCTAGAGTATTAAGTTCATAAGAACAGAGTAACGCATTAAGCAAGATGACATGATGTAGAGGGATAAACTCAAACAATATGATATAAACCCCATATTTTTATCGTCGATGGAAACAATACAATACGTGCCTTGCTGCCCCTACTGTCACTGGGAAAGGACACCGCAAGATTGAACCCAAAGCTAAGCACTTCTCCCATTGCAAGAAAGATCAATCTAGTAGGCCAAACTAAACCGATAATTCGAAGAGACTTGCAAAGATATCAAATCATGCATATAAGAATTCAAAGAAGAACCAAATAATATTCATAGATAATCTTGTTCATAAACCAACAATTCATCGGGTCTCGGCAAACACACCGCAATAGAGTATTACATCGAATAGATCTCCAAGAACATCGAGGAGAAATTTGTATTGAGAATCAAAGAGAGAGAAGATGCCATCTAGCTAATAACTATGGACCCGAAGGTCTGTGGTAAACTACTCACGCTTCATCGGAGAGGCAATGGTGTTGATTTAGAAGCCCTTCGTGATCGATTCCCCCTCCAGCAGATCGCCGGAAGAGGCCCAAGATGGGATCTCGCGGGTACAGAAGGTTGCGGCGGTGGAAAAGAGGTTTCGTGTCTCTCTGCGATGTTTCTAGGGTATAAGAGTATATATAGGCGAAAGAAGTACATTGGTGGAGCTATGAGGGGCCCACAAGGGTGAGGGCACGCCCTCCTGTCTCGTGGCCGCCTCATGGAGTTCCAGACTTCGACTCCAAGTCTTTTGGATTGCTTTCGGTCCAAGAAAGATCATCGGGCGAAGGTTTCATTCCGTTTGGACTCCGTTTGGCATTCCTTTTCTGTGAAACTCTAAAATAGGCAAAAAAACAGAAACTGGCACTGGTCCTGCGGTTAATAGGTTAGTCCCAAAAATAATATAAAAGAGCATATTAAAGCCCATTAAACATCCAAAACAGATAATAAAATAGCATGGAACAATCAAAATTATAGATACGTTGGAGACGTATCAACGGGCATCGGGGGTTTGCCAGGTGGCCCACAAGGTAGGGGCGCGCCCAGGGGGTAGGGCACGCCCTCCACCCTTGTGGATGGCAGGTGGCCCCCCTCTGGTGCTTTTTTCGCCCAATATTTTGTTGGAAATATGCCCTAGAGGCAATAATAAAATGGTTATTATTGTATTTCCTTGTTAATGATAATTGTCTATTGTTCATGCTATAATTGTATTAACTGGAAACCGTAATACATGTGTGGATACATAGACCACAACATGTCCCTAGTAAGCCTCTAGTTGACTAGCTCGTTGATCAATAAGATGGTCATGGTTTCCTGACCATGGACATTGGATGTCATTGATAACGGGATCACATCATTAGGAGAATGATGTGATGGACAAGACCCAATCCTAAGCCTAGCACAAGATCGTATAGTTCGTCTGCTAAAGCTTTTCTAATGTCAAGTATCATTTCCTTAGACCATGAGATTGTGCAACTCCCGGATACCGTAGGACTGCTTTGGGTGTACCAAACGTCACAACATAACTGGGTGGCTATAAAGGTGCACTACGGGTATCTCCAAAAGTGTCTGTTGGTTTGGCACGAATCGAGACTGGGATTTGTCACTCCATGTAACGGAGAGGTATCTCTGGGCCCACTCGGCAGGACATCATCATAATGTGCACAATGTGACCAAGGAGTTGATCATGGGATGATGTGTTACGGAACGAGTAAAGAGACTTGCCAGTGACGAGATTGAACAAGGTATTGGGATACCGACGATCGAATCTCGGGCAAGTATCATACCGATAGACAAAGGGAATTGTATACGGGATTGATTGAATCCTTGACATCGTGGTTCATCCGATGAGATCATCGTGGAGCATGTGGGAGCCAACATGGGTATCCAGATCCCGCTGTTGGTTATTGACCGGAGAGTTGTCTCGGCCATGTCTGCATGACTCCCGAGCCCGTAGGGTCTACACACTTAAGGTTCGATGACGCTAGGGTTATAGGGAAAGTATGTACGCGGTTACCGAATGTTGTTCAGAGTCCCGGATAAGATCCCGGACGTCACAAGGAGTTCCGGAATGATCCAGAGGTAAAGATTGATATATAGGAAGTGAGGATTTGGCCACCAAAAGTGTTCCAGGCATCACCGGTAATGTACCGGGACCACCGGAAGGGTCCGGGGGTCCACTGGGAGGGGCCACCAGCCCCGGAGACCTTCGTGGGCCAATAGTTGGAAGGTACCAGCCCCTAGATGGGCTAGGGTGCCTCCCACCAGGGCCCAAGGCGCCTCCAAGAGGGGAAGGGGGCAAACCCTAGGGCAGATGGGCCCTAGGGCCCATCCTGGTGCGCCCCCTCTACCTCTCCCCTCTGGCCGCCACCCTAGATGGGATCTAGGGCTGCCGCCCCCCTTGGGGAGGGAACCCTAGAGGGGGCACATCCCCTCCCCTTCCCCTATATATACTTGAGGTATGGGGCTTCCCAACACATGATTTGATCTCTCTCTTGGCGCAGCCCTACCCCTCTCCCTCCTCATCTCTCGTAGTGCTTGGCGAAGCCCTGCTGGAGTACCGCGCTCCTCCACCATCACCACGCCATTGTGCTACTGCTGGACGGAGTCTTCCCCAACCTCTCCCTCTCTCCTTGCTGGATGAAGGCGTGGAAGACGTCACCGGGCTGTACGTGTGTTGAATGCGGAGGCACCGTTGTTCGGCGCTTAGATCGGAATCGACCACGATCTGAATCGCTGCGTGTACGACTCCACCAACCGCGTTCTTGTAACGTTTCCGCATTGCGATCTTCAAGGGTATGAAGATGCACTCCTTCCCCTCGTTGCTAGATTACTCCATAGATTGATCTTGGTGATGCGTAGAAGATTTTAAATTTCTGCTACGATCCCCAACAGTGGCATCATGAGCTAGGTCTATGCGTAGTTTCTATGCACGGGTAGAACACAAGTTGTTGTGGGCATCAATTTTGTCAATTTACTTGCCGTTACTAGTCTTATCTTGATTCAGTGGCATCGTGGGATGAAGCGGCCCGGACCAACCTTACACGTACGCTTACGTGAGACTGGTTCCACCGACTGACATGCACTAGTTGCATAAGGTGGCTAGCGGGTGTCTGTCTCTCCCACTTTAGTCAGATCGGATTCGATGAAAAGGGTCCTTATGAAGGGTAAATATAAATTGGCATATCACGTTGTGGTTTTGGCGTAGGTAAGAAATGTTCTTGCTAGAAACCTATAGCAGCCACGTAAAAACTTGCAACAACAATTAGAGGACGTCTAACTTGTTTTTGCAGCATATGACGTGTGATGTGATATGGCCAAAAGGATGTGATGAATGATATATGTGATGTATGAGATTGATCATGTTCTTATAATAGGAATCACGACTTGCATGTCGATGAGTATGAAAACCGGCAGGAGCCATAGGAGTTGCCTTAATTTATTTATGACCTGCGTGTCAATGAAAACGCCATGTAATTACTTTACTTTATTGCTAACCGTTAGCCATAGTAGTAGAAGTAATAGTTGGTGAGACAACTTCATGAAGACACGATGATGGAGATCATGATGATGGAGGTCATGGTGTCATGCCGGTGACAATGATGCGTAGAAGATTTTAAATTTCTGCTACGATCTTCAAGTGTTAGTAACTTGAAATAAAAGGCTACGGAATAAACGGAGACTAGCTGAAGGTGAGATGACGATATGTGTTGTAAGTGTTTCCAAGGTTGATGTGATCAAGCATCACATGCTCCCTCTACCATCGAGATTGGTGTTAAACCTAAATAATTGTTATTTGGTGTTTGCGTTGAGCATAGACATGATTGGATTATGTTTATCGCAATACGGTTATTCATTTAAGGAGAATAATGGTTACTCTGTTTATTTGAATAATACCTTCAATGGTCTTGCACCTAAAATGAATGGTTTATTGAATCTCGATCGTAGTGATACACATGTTCATGCCAAAAGATATAAGATAGTAATGATAGTACCACATACTTGTGGCACTGCCATTTGAGTCATGTTGGTATAAAACACATGAAGAAGCTCCATGTTGATGGATCTTTGGACTCACTCGTTTTTGAAAAGATTGAGACATGCGAACCATGTCTATTGGTAGATATGCATGAAGAAACTCCATGCAGATGGATCGTTTGGACTCACTTGATTTTGAATCACTTGAGACATGCAAATCATACCACATGGGCAAGATGACTGAAAGGCCTCGTTTTCAGTAAGATGGAACAAGAAAGCAACTTGTTGGAAGTAGTACATTTTGATGTGTGCAGTCCAATAAGTGCTGAGGCACATGGTGGATATCGTTATGTTCTTACTTCACAGATGATTTGAGTAGATGCTGAGTATATTTACTTGATGAAACACAAGTCTGAATTATTGAAAGGTTTAAGTAATTTCAGAGTGAAGTTGAAGATCATCGTGACAAGATGATAAAATGTCTATGACATGATCATAGAGATGAATATCTGAGTTACGAGTTTGGCACACAATTAAGACATTGTGGAAATTGTTTCACAACTAATACCGCCTGGACCACCATAGTGTGATGGTGTGTCCGAACATCATAACTGCACCCTATTGGATATGGTGCATACCATGATGTCTCTTATCGAATTACCACTATCGTTTATGGGTTAGGCATTAGAGACAACCGCATTCACTTTAAATAGGGCACCACGCAATTCCGTTAAGACGACACCGTATGAACTATAGGTTTAGAGAAACCTAAGCTGTTATTTCTTAAAAGTTTGGGGCTGTGATGCTTATGTGAAAAAGTTTCAGGCTGATAAGCTCGAACCCAAAGCGGATAAATGCATCTTCATAGAATACCCAAAAATGGTTGGGTATACCTCCTATTTCAGATCCGGAAGAAAAAGTGATTGTTTCTATAAACGGGTCCTTTCTCGAGGAAAAGTTTCTCTCGAAAGAATTGAGTGGGAGGATGGTGGAGACTTGATGAGGTTATTGAACCGTCACTTCAACTAGTGTGTAGCAGGGCACAGGAAGTTGTTCCTGTGGCACCTACACCAATTGAAGTGGAAGCTTATGATAGTGATCATGAAACTTCAGATCAAGTCACTACCAAACCTCATTGGTCGACAAGGATGTGTACTACTTCAGAGTGGTACGTAATCCTGTATCGGAAGTCATGTTGCTAGACAACAATGAACCTACGAGCTATGGAGAAGCGATGGTGGGCCCAGATTCTGACGAATGGCTTGAGGCCATAAAATCCGAGAGAGGATCCATGTATAAAACAAAGTATAGACTTTGAAAGAACTACTTGATGGTCGTAAGGCTGTTAGGTGCAGATGGATTTTAAAAGGAAGACAGACAATGATAGTAAGTATCACCATTAAGAAAGCTCGACTTGTCGTTAAGATGTTTCCCGACAAGTTCAAGGAGTTGACTACGATGAGACTTTCTCACTCGTAGCGATGCTGAGAGTCTGTTGGAATTATGTTAGCAGTTACTGCATTATTTATGAAATCTTGCAGATAGGATGTCAAAACATTGTTTCCTCGACATTTTTCTTGAGGAAAGGTTGTATGTGATACAACCAGAAGGTTTTGTCAATCCTGAAAGATGCTGACAAGTATGCAAAGCTCCAGCAATCCTTCTAAGGACCGGAGTAAGCATCTCGGAGTTGGAATGTACACTTTGATGAGATGATCAAAGATTTTGGGTTTATACAAAGTTTATGAGAAACTTGTATTTCCAAAGAAGTGAGTGGGAGCACTATAGAATTTTTGATGAGTATATGTTGTTAACATATTGTTGATCAAAAATGATGTATAATTTCTGGAAAGCATGCAGGGTTATTTGAAAAGTGTTTTTCGATGGAAAACCTGGATTAAGCTACTTGAACATTGAGCATCAAGATCTATAAGGATAGATCAAAACGCTTAATAATACTTTCAAATGAATACATACCGTGACAAGATTTTGAAGGAGTTCAAAATAGATCAGCAAAGAAGGAGTTCTTGGCTGTGTTACAAGGCGTGAGTATTGAGTAAGACTCAAGACCTGACCACGGCAGAAGAGAGAGAAAGGACGAAGGTCGTCCCCTATGCTTTAGACGTAGGCTCTATAGTATGCTATGTTGTGTACCGCACCTGAACTGTGCCTTGCCATGAGTCAGTCAAGGGGTACAAGAGTGATCCAGGAATGGATCGCATGATAGCGATCGAACTTATCCTTAGTAACTAGTGGACTAAGGAATTTTCTCGATTATGGAGGTGGCAAAAGAGTTCGTCGTAAAGGGTTACGTCGATGCAAACTTTGACACTAATCCGGATGACTCTGAGGAGTAAACCGGATTCGTATAGTAGAGCAGTTATTTGGAATAGCTCCAAGTAGCGCGTGGTAGCTGCATCTACAAGATGACATAGAGATTTGCAAAGCACACATGGATCTGAAAGGTTCAGACCCATTGACTGATAAACCTCTCTCAGAAGCAAGATATGAACATACCCCATGGGTGTTGGATTCATTACAATCACATAATGATGTGAACTAGATTATTGACTCTAGTGCAAGTGGGAGACTGTTGGAAATATGCCCTAGAGGCAATAATAAAATGGTTATTATTGTATTTCCTTGTTAATGATAATTGTCTATTATTCATGCTATAATTGTATTAACCGGAAACCGTAATACATGTGTGAATACATAGACCACAACATGTCCCTAGTAAGCCTCTAGTTGACTAGCTCGTTGATCAATAAGATGGTCATGGTTTCCTGACCATGGACATTGGATGTCATTGATAACGGGATCACATCATTAGGAGAATGATGTGATGGACAAGACCCAATCCTAAGCCTAGCACCAGATCGTATAGTTCGTCTGCTAAAGCTTTTCTAATATCAAGTATCATTTCCCTAGACCATGAGATTGTGCAACTCCCGGATACCGTAGGACTGCTTTGGGTGTACCAAACGTCACAACGTAACTGGGTGGCTATAAAGGTGCACTACAGGTATCTCCGAAAGTGTCTGTTAAGTTGGCACGAATCAAGACTGGGATTTGTCACTCTGTGTAACGGAGAGGTATCTCTGGGCCCACTCGGTAGGACATCATCATAATGTGCACAATGTGACCAAGGAGTTGATCACGAGATGATGTGTTACGGAACGAGTAAAGAGACTTGCCGGTGATGAGATTGAACAAGGTATCGGGATACCGACGATCGAATCTCGGGCAAGTATCGTACCGGTAGACAAAGGGAATTGTATACGGGATTGATTGAATCCTTGACATCGTGGTTCATCCGATGAGATCATTGTGGAGCATGTGGGAGCCAACATGGGTATCCAGATCCCACTGTTGGTTATTGACCGGAGAGTTGTCTCGGCCATGTCTGCATGACTCCCGAGCCCGTAGGGTCTACACACTTAAGGTTCGATGACGCTAGGGTTATAGGGAAAGTATGTACGCGGTTACCGAATGTTGTTCAGAGTCCCGGATAAGATCCCGGACGTCACAAGGAGTTCCGGAATGATCCAGAGGTAAAGATTGATATATAGGAAGTGAGGATTTGGCCACCAAAAGTGTTCCAGGCATCACCGGTAATGTACCGGGACCACCGGAAGGGTCCG
Organism: Triticum urartu; assembly: GCF_003073215.2. Taxonomy (NCBI): domain Eukaryota; kingdom Viridiplantae; phylum Streptophyta; class Magnoliopsida; order Poales; family Poaceae; genus Triticum; species Triticum urartu. The sequence goes on along the minus strand of NC_053024.1, from coordinate 346,062,011 downwards.
GGGGTCCACCAGCCCCGGAGGCCTTCGTGGGCCAATAGTTGGAAGGGACCAGCCCCTAGATGGGCCAGGGTGCCTCCCACCAGGGCCCAAGGCGCCTCCAAGAGGGGAAGGGGCAAACCCTAGGGCAGATGGGCCCTAGGGCCCATCCTGGTGCGCCCCCTCTCCCTCTCCCCTCTGGCCGCCACCCTAGATGGGATCTAGGGCTGCCGCCCCCCTTGGGGAGGGAACCCTAGAGGGGGCGCAGCCCCTCCCCTTCCCCTATATATACTTGAGGTATGGGGCTGCCCAACACATGATTTGATCTCTCTCTCTCTCTTGGCGCAGCCCTACCCCTCTCCCTCCTCGTCTCTCGTAGTGCTTGGCGAAGCCCTGCTGGAGTACCGCGCTCCTCCACCATCACCACGCCGTTGTGCTGCTGCTGGACGGAGTCTTCCCCAACCTCTCCCTCTCTCCTTGATGGATCAAGGCGTGGGAGACATCACCGGGCTGTACGTGTGTTGAACGCGGAGGCGCCGTTGTTTGGCGCTTAGATCGGAATCGACTGCGATCTGAATCGCTGCGTGTACGACTCCACCAACCGCATTCTTGTAACGCTTCCGCATTGTGATCTTCAAGGGTATGAAGATGCACTCCTTCCCCCCGTTGCTAGATTACTCAATAGATTGATCTTCGTGATGCGTAGAAGATTTTAAATTTCTGCTACGATCCCCAACATGTTTTTTATATATTCCAAAACAATTCTCCATGAAGTTTCAGGACTTTGGGAGTTGTGCGGAATAGGTCTCTAATATCTGCTCCTTTTCCAGTCCAGAATTCCAACTGCCGGCAATCTCCCTCTTCATGTAAACCTTATAAAATAAGAGACAAAAGGCATAAGTATTGTGATATAACTAGATAAATACCCCGCGTGTTGCTGCGAGATGTTATTATGCAAAGCTTTAAAAAATATGATGTATATTCTATAGGAAAATAAAGAGATAAGAAAGAAAAATTAATTTTATCATAGTGGTCGGATGTTTTTTTAGCTCACTAAACTACCATTACAAATAGTATATAAGAAGTCATTGTCATACTTGACGAAATTACAGGAAGCTTTACAAACCAATGAAACAACTGTCATAAGATATTCAATCCGCAAAGCTTCATTACAATATTCCAACAATAATTAGATGTATGGTTATGGGCAATAATTAACTTTGACGACCATAATTTCTTTGGCACACAAACACACTTACAACACGACATGAGGTAAAGAGGATATTCTAGCATACTTTGAATTTACATTTATAAAAATAATGAAATCATTTTAAGTAAACTTGATATATTGTATGAAGATAGATGCATACCCAGAAGCAAATTAGCTTCTCTTGCAATGATGCGAAGTTGGTTCTACTACAAACACCTGCAAAAAAACAGAATGACTAAATGTAAGTAAAATTAATGGATAACCAGATTCCTTATCGAAAAAGCACTGCAGAGGCCGGTCTGCAGGCCGCTCTTAATCCACTCCGCCGAACAAGCATGGGGATGTGTGCTGCCGGATGTATTGCAATATGCAGACCTGCGTGAAAAGGCCGTATATTGCTGTATTGAGTAGGCCCCATGCCGTACATGCATGAACAAGTGGGCTGGCGACAGGCACATGCCAGTGTTGCGGCTTCATTGTTTTCCGTAGAACGACACATGTATGTGGTTGTGTTTAATCTTTGGATACACTTGAGACGTTGGATTTAGGCGAGCTTTGTTAAGAAGGCATATTAAAAAAGCGGAACAGTTATCTAATTATTTGTTTAGAAAATAGTAGCTAATTGCAGACTAGTTAGAGGATTAGTTTGTAGAAACAGAGGAATCCGCGATGAAAGTGTGTTATTAGCACCCGAAGGCACAACATTTTTTAAGAAAAGAGGCACAACTAGCTAATTATTTTTTTCAAAAAACAGCATCTAATTGCACACTAATTTGAGAATTAGTTTTATAGAAAAAGATAAATCACCGACGAACGTGTGTTATTAGAACCCGAACGGCGGCACAACTTCTTTTTAGAGAAATTTCAAGGTGGTCCAAAGCAAGTGTAGACCGTTAAATTTTAATTATCTAATGGCTGATATAACTATTACCCACTCCGTTTTTATTTACTCTGTATATTAGATTTGTCTAAAGTCAAAATTTATAAACTTTCAACAAGTTTGTAGAAAAATATAATAACATATACACCACCAAATAAATACCATTGGATTCGTAATTGAATGTATTTTCACATCATATAAATTTATTATTGTAAATGTTCTTAGGTTTTCTACAAACTTGGTCAAACTTTATAAAGTTTGACTTTAGTCAAAGATAATATGCGGAGTAAATAAAAATCGGGGAGTACCTCTTAGCAGGTAACAAGAGGTAATATTCCATTAATGATGGCATGGGGGTTAGTATGGACATTGTTGCGGTATAATTAAGAAAATAAACTATTATAATTTCTTCCTTTCCTTTTAAGCCATGAGTATATAAGAAAATAAAATAATCAGAGCTAATTAATTCCAGATTTTGTTTCCAACTTCTTTTGCTTAAGGTACCTTATCATCATGTCTAACAAACGAAATAAGAAGTTTGTCATGTTCTGTCATATATGTCTATGCTTGTTTTATTTTGTCAGTTGGGAGCTAAACACATAGAATTTGGTTTTAGAAAACACCAAAAATGAATGACAAAATCATAGCAAAAAGCAGTCAAAATACCATCATAATTTTTCTATAACAAGGCAACCATGTGTACCAGTGTTCCTGCACATTTTTTTGAGGGGTAACACATTTTTTTCTGTTAGAGAAGATAATGCATAACAGAGAATGTTTTGCATATTTCCCACACAAGAAAAAGTCATATAGGTTCCTAGCATGGCTTGTGTACATTTATTTTCCTTATTGGCTCTCTTAGAATGATGCGAGTACACTTAACGATTATTATTATGTTGCAATCTAGATGAATGTAACACCCTCGATGCGACTATATCTCCCACGTGTCGAGGCACGACTTAGAGGCATAATCGCATTGAAGGCATATGTCGCAAGTAAGGCAATCTTCACAACAACCCATGTAATATAAATAATAAAGGGGAGATAACATAGTTGGCTTACACTCGCCACATCAATCAAGTACATAAATAACATTACATCAACCAAACACTCATGGCCCGACTACGGCGCCAAAATAAAAGATAACCCAACAAGCGACACGGTCCCGATCACCCCCAACAGGGCACCACTACTGATCATCAGGAAAAGAAACATAGTAACATTGAGAGTCCTCGTCGAACTCCCACTTGAGCTTGAGCGCGTCACCTGGAGCGGAATCATCAGGCCCTGCATCTGGTTTAATAGTAATCTGTGAGCCACAGGGACTCAGCAATCTCGCACCCTCGCGATCAAGACTATTTAAGCTTAATAGGAAGGGCAAGGTAAATATGTGGAGCAGCAGCAAGCGACTAGCAAATATGATGGCTAACCTATTCGCAAAAGAGAGCGAGAAGAGGAGGCAAAGCGCGAACGAATAACTAGAGGGCAAACCTGCGGCAAGCATTACTCCAACACCGTGTTCACTTCCCGGACTCCGCCGAGAAGAGACCATCATGGTAACTCACACTGTTGATTCATTTTAATTAAGTTAAGGTTCAAGTTATCTACAACCGGATATTAACAAATTCCCATCTGCCCATAACCGCGGGCACGGCTTTCAAAAGTTCAAATCCCTGCAGGGGAGTCCCAACTTAGCCCATGATAAGCTCTCACGGTCAACGAAGGAATAGACCTCCTCCCGAGACGTTCCGATCAGACTCGGTATCTCGGTTCTTCAAGACACTTCGACAGGTTAAAACAAGACCAGCAACACCGCCCGAATGTGCCGACAAATCCCGATAGGAGCTGCACATATCTCGTTTTTAGGGCACACTCAGATGAGCTCTCCATACAACTAAAACCAAACCTCGAGTTTCCCCGAGGGGGCGCTGCACAGGACTCTAGTTTGGACCAACACTCAAAGGAGCACTGGCCCAAGGGGGGGGGCTAAAATAAGATGACCCTCGGGCTCCGGAAACCCAAGGGAAAAAGAGGCTAGGTGGCAAATGGTAAAACCAAGGTTGGGCATTGCTGGAAAAGCTTTAATCAAGGCGAACTATCAAGGGGTTCCCATTCTAACCCAACCGCGTAAGGAACGCAAAATCCGGGAACATAACACCGATATGACGGAAACTAGGGCGGCAAGAGTGGAACAAAACACTAGGCGAGAGGCCGAGCCTTCCACCCTTTACCAAGTATATAGATGCATTAAGATAACATGGCAATATAATGATATCCCAACAAGTAAAATAATGTTCCCACAAGGAACGGTCTCCAATCTTCACCTGCAACTAGCAACGCTATAAGAGGGGCTGAGCAAAGCGGTAACAGAGCCAATCAATGGTTTGCTAGGACATGGTGGGTTAGAGGTCTGACATGGCAATTTGGAAGGCTTGAAGGCAAGTGGTAGGCATCGTAGTATAGGCATAGCAAAAGAGCGAGCATCTAGCAAAGCAAAGATAGTAGTGATTTCGAGGGTATGATCATCTTGCCTGCAAAGTTGTCAGAGTTGACTGGATCCTCGAAAGCAAACTCAACGGGCTCCTCGTTAGCGAACTCGTCTCCCGGCTCTACCCAAACAAGACAAACAAGCAACAAGGACACAATCAACCACGTGCAAGGCTCAAACAATATGATGCAAAGATGATATGCTATGCGGGATGCATATGCAAGATGTGACAAGGAATGCATGAACCTGGCCTCAACTTGGAAATCCAAGTGTGCCACTGGAAATATGAGATGAAATCGCTTGAAAACGATATAAAGAACGCCGGAATCGGAGTTACGGTTTGGAAATGGCAAGCAATTCAAATATGACCATGTTCTGCGATTTACAGCAAGTAGCCATCTAAATGCAACAAGATGAACATGCTACAGCACCCAAACATGGCATAAAAATACATGGCAGAGATGCATTCATGATGCTTAACAAAAGTCTAGCACTGAGCTACGACCAATTCATCCATTAACAGGTTCAAACAAGCATGGCAAAAATGCATATGGTAAACAGATCTCAGACTTAGTGAAATTAACACTTGTCTGGAATTTCAGATCAGGTAGCACTCTTTGGAGCAACAAAACTAAATGCTACAGGACCTCAACATGGCAAAGTAAAGCATGCCATGGAGCTACTCAAAGAGCTTAACAAAAGTCCCTTAGTGACCTTGAGCCAAAAGGGATCAGAAAATACATTTGCAAGCATGTGAACATGGCAAAAACATAATCAGTTCTCAGACTTGGTGAAAACTGGAGCATGCTGAAACAGATATCAAGTAGGCATGTATGCGAGCTCGATGCACTCACTACGGAGCAAGTCATCACAAACTAAGCATACACCCATCAAGAATACACAAAATGCAAGCTAGACATGGCAAGAACAATAACATAGCATGCACGGATCAACTACAACATCCTCGGCAAAATCGCTAACAAGTAGACAATCTGCCCAGATTCATGAAATAGCAAAAGTAGAGCTCGATTGACTCAAGCTAGGGTGCTCCATAATTGCAAACAAAGACATGGATGGATAGAGCACTACAAGATTAACAAAACATCCTTACTGATCATCCCCAAAAGAGGCACGGATCATTAGGAAACAACATGAAAATATGGCCATATGAGATAAACAGCTCAAGGACTTAGTGGAAATGCTAAGTCCCTGAAATTAGCATTACCAAGTGCCTCACTTTGCAAGCTTGTGCTAGTCACCACACACATCACAAAAATACATGGGTTGCATCTCTGGAAAGATAGCAAAACCCTTAACAAAACATATGTAGAGCTCATGGGCATATCATGCACACAATAATCATGGCAAAAATGACAAATAGCTAAATGGAGCAGCAGATCTGACAATTATCTCAATTAGCACTCTTCTAACAGCATTTTGGGCATCAAGATGAACTCAAATGAAAATGATGCAATGGAATGAAATGATGTGCTCTCTGAGACGAACATTTTGATATGCTATATGCCAAAAACGGAGTTACGGATGAGGAGTTACGATGCGATGAACAGGAGCATATGAACTAGGGTTTTGGGAAAAAAAGTCAACCGTCTCCGGATCTAGATCTGGCGGGTTACTGTAGCTGCACGCAATCCGAGGATCGCCGGAATCAGCGCCGGAGTTGGAGGAGTGGTGGCCGGCGAGGTGGGGTTCGCCGGATCTGGTCGGTTCGACGCGGGTCGCCGACGGGGGCGCGGGCTCCGGCGCGGCGGAGCCGGCGAGGTGGCCGGGTGGTTGGTTGCGACGCTCGTCGGAGTAGGCGGCGGCAATGACGCGCCGCGGCCGGTGCGGTGGCGGCGGGCGGCAGAGACGAGGCGCTGGCGGCGGGGTCGGGCGCGGGGCGCCGCGGGAGGCAACGGGCCTCGGGGGCCCCTCCTGGGCTTCCCGGGCCGGCGGTGGAGGGAGTGGCGGCGCGCCACGTGGAGCGACGGGAGTGGGCGGCGGCGATGTCCGGCGCGCGGACGGACGTGTCCGGCGCGCAAATGAGGAGCGGGGCTAGGTTTAGGGTGGTTTGGATCCGGAATTTCGGGGAGGGGATATTTACAGAGGTAGGAGGAGCTAGGAGAGTCCAAATGAGGTGCGGTTTTCAGCCACGCGACCGTGATTGAACGCTCTAGATGATGGAGAGGGTTTTGGTGGGTTTTGGGCCAAATTGGAGGGGTGTTGGGCTGCAACACACACGAGGCCTTTTCGGTCCCTCGGTTAACCGTTGGAGTATCAAACGAAGTCCAAATGGTACGAAATTTGACAGGCGGTCTACTGGTAGCAAACCAAGGCCGTTTGGCAAGTCTCGGTCCAATCCGAAAATGTTTAATCCCCACACACGAAAAAAGGTAGAATTGACCATCGGAGGAGAACGAAGCGCCGGAATGCAAAACGGACAACGGGGAAAATGCTCGAATGCATGAGATGAACACGTATGCAAATGCAATGCACATGATGACATGATATGAGATGCATGACAACGATAACAACACACGGAGACAAAGACCCGAACCTGAGAAAATAAAATAACTTAACGCCGGAAACGGCAAGAGTTGGAGTACAAATTGGGTAAATCATATCCGGGGTGTCACAATGAATTATAATAATTTCTTTGTAGTGTGTATATAATTTTTTAGGATCACATGGATATGTATCATATTTTACAATGCAAGAATTATTCATCTTCATATGGTAGATACAACACATACATACGGGGTTCAAATGTGAACTTTTGTTATATTGAAAAGAGATGTTGGAAATAATTTAAACATTCATTTGTGACAAGTTTTTGCCATATTATAATTTTCTGTGTGGTAAAATATATCCTTGATGAATGGACAGATGAAATATTTATCTTGCCTATTAAGGGGCAAGAGGGACCATCTTAAGAGAGCTCTTTAAAAAAACGCACGCATTAGTTGATTGTTTGCTAAACAAATAGTAGCTAATTGCACACTAATTTGAAGATTAGTTTATATAAAAAGAGACAAATGCTCCGACGGTACATACACAGAAAATAGCCGAATAGAAAATTGATACTTTTTGAAGTTGGTTGTTCGTTGGGCCAGTGCAACACTTATTGCTGCTGCAACTTTGGCAGACGGGGCAGCCTTATCCTGTATGGCGGCACTATTTGTATAGATGTATATTGGGCCGTATACCTTCAAAACGCTGACAGGAATGAATCGCAAAGCCCTTTCCCACGAAGGGGATACCGAGCTACCTGACGCCCGGCCTCTGCAATGCCGTTCTCGATTCCTTATATACTACTAATTTACTATCCATAATTTGTTGCTCATAGAGATATAACTCCAGATCTTCGAATATAGGTATATCTACAACAGATGACCAGAACTATGAAAAAAAATACTTTCCTGAAAGACAGCTTGTACATAGCAAAAAATACGCCATGTTGGTCGAACTCCACCACCATTCGATAGCACGCAATGCCAGTAACCCAACGCTGCAAACCTCATGCATTTTGTTGCCCTGTATCGAGCGCACGGTGGTCATCCGCCATCGGTTTGGTCCTCGCCAGCTTAACTCCGGCGATGATGACGTGGCATCATCATTAGCCGCCTAATGATGCAGTTAATTAGCATATGAGTCACTGACAGTAGGCCCCACTCCGCAAATTAACCCAGCTTTATTTCTGTTTAGATTATAATTAATACCAATGGACCCCACACATTAGTATTGACTTGTTGACGTCACCGTTGACCCGATCCCACTTTCAGTGTTTGACTTGGCCAAGTCAACAGTTGACTGGCCCCATTGGTCGGCCTCTGTGATCAACCGAATTGACTTGCCGACATCACTTTTGACCAGGCCGACGTCATAAATGTTTCTGGATAAAGTAAATCAGAAAATGATTTATGAATTTCAGAAAATGATGCAAACTTTTAAAAATCATAGAAATTAAACCGTAATTCGGATGAAAATAATTTATATATGAAAAAATGATCACAAAAATATGAAGAATCTGTTTATGCCATGTTCGTGCATGTTTGAGCAAGTTAACATCACCAACTAGGAAAATTCATGATTATGAAATATGTGGTAATTAGTTTTTGAGTTGGAATTTACTATATGTTTGAATTCCACTTCAATTAACTTGGCTATATATTGCATCAGGTGAATTCAGTACCTTAACATGACATGTCATTCATGAGAATGTGCATTGCATTGATTGTGTTTCTTCGTTGCTAGTCGGTGTTGTTCCTTCTCAATAGTCGACGTTTCCAACGTTGTGATCATTGTCACTAATGAAGAGCAGTACTATCTCAAAGGTGCCAGGCAAACAAACCCCCTTGATCACTCCGATACAATCCCACTCTCTCGCTCCTGCTGTCTTTTACTGCATTAGGACTACAACGATTCAACTGTTACATGTTGCGGTAGTTGAATCCATTCCTCTGCATGATCCATCTTTGTCACAGTAAAATAGTTGAAACCCACTAGCATGAGTAGGAGTTGTTTGAGCCATGATGTACCTACTCATCCATGCTTGCTTGTTATGCCTGCTATTGCTTAGAGTTGTGTCAAGTCTGATTCATCAGGGATGAATTAGAGTGTTGGGATCATGTTCTGATGTTTTGAGCTAAGTGTGTGAACACGATTTGGTAAAGGTAGCAATGAGAGGCCATGTAGGAGTATATGGTGGGTTGTCTCATTGAGACCGTCCTTAAGAACTGAGTTATGTGTGTGTTATCTAAGACTAGATACTACCACGTGTTGGGCCCTGAAATATGACCCCGCTCGACTTACTAATCGCCTTGATCTCTGTCTAGGAGTTGCAACTAGCTTGTGGTGTATGTAGGTTGTGCTAGTAGTCTACCAAGTGGAACCCAGTGCAAGTGGGCTTGGGACAAACTAGGCACCATGGCCCGGTGTACCAAGCGTAGAACCATCCGTCGAGGTGGACTTGGTAACCCTACACATATCGTTTGGGGCCGTAATGGTAACTTCGGTCAGACTTCCCTTGCTGGTTCAGCCTCAGATAGGCGATAAACCTGAACTAGAGTCTTGTGTGGTTAGTCAGGTCGTGGCCGACACCCCCGCCAAGCTTCTGCTTTGAAGGTTGCCGAGTACATGACGTGTAACAACGCTAGGTGCTGGGAGCATGTGTGAAGAAGTACACCCCTGCAGGGTTAACTAAATTATTCGAATAGCCGCGTCCTCGGATATGGACTACTTGGAGACTTATATGGTTCATAGATAACTGGAAGTTGATACTCTAAAATGCGCAAGATAATCGTGAGTGCTATGGATGGCCTTCTCGTAGGGAGACGGGAGCGGGTCCATAGTGGTGTATTGATATGGTGAATATGTGGACTCGTGTGTGCTTCCTCACCTCGAAGAAAATACTGCAGTCGTAGTTCAGGATAGCCACTAAGTCAATGCTGGCTTGATGCAGTTAAACTCCAAAACCCCTTTGTTGATACTGATGCATAAGTAGATAGTTTTGATGTAAGTCTTGCAGAGTACATTTGCACTCATGTTTGCTTAATTTATGCTTTTGTAGAGAGGAGACTTCAGTCTCGCTAGTAGTTCCACGTGGGCTTCGACGATTAGCTTGTGAATCCTATAAAGAGGTCTGGTTCCTATGGATGGTCTTGTAGATAGGCAGACTTCCTAGCCTTCTTCTTTTCAGCTGTCTGTACTCAGACAGAATTAGCTTCTGCATGTGCTTGTTGCATGTATGACTTTGTATGTTGGGTCATGAGACCCATGTTTGTAATATCATGCTATGTATGGCTCCTCGGAGCCTTTTAATTAAATACTTTGAGTCGTAGAGTTATGTTGTGATGCCATGTTGTATCTGCACATATCGAGCATAGTGTGTGTATGTTATTGAAATGCTTTGGTATGTGTGGGATTCGACACCCAGTTGCTTATTCCTGGTAGCTTTACTTATGGGGAAATGTCTCCTAGTGCTTCCACCGGAACACATGGATTGACCGATATGTGTCCTTCTTTGCTCATGTGTCTGTCCCTATGGGGGAATGTCATGTGGTGTTTACCGAAGTCCCGATAGCTTGCTACAGCCCGGTTACACTTGCTGCTGACCGACACGTGTATTGTTGGGTCAAGTATGCCTGTCCCTATAAGTTTGTGCCACCTTGGGTTTACAACTAGTCATGTCGGCCCGGATTCTCTGTCATATGGATGCTAGAGACACTATCATATACGTGGGCCAAAAAGGCGCAAACGGTCCCGGCCAAGGTAAGGTTGCAGCCATGGGAATACTGTGCGTAAGGCCGCAAAGTGATATGATGTGTTACTTGTTAAACCGACGTGACCTGGGATCGGGGTCCCGACATATGGTCATCGCCATCTATTTGCACAAGCATGACCACCCCATAATGCCTGAACAACAGTGTATATGAGCAAACACACTTCGAACGCCAATGAATCATATCATGATCACAACACATTGATGAGCCAACAAACATGTATGAACACATATCGATATAAATACTAACACCACAGACAACATCCACCTCAAAGAGAAGGAGAAGGCCACACCTTCCATCTGTTATCCAATGATTCCTCTCAGAAGTATTCCTGCCTTTAATGTCTAGCCATATTAGAGTTGAGACTCCATTGATACATCCTATCAAGCCTACAAAAAACCATGCAAAAAACAAAACCATAAAATAAGCACAAGCAATAACAAATAGTAAGAGAAACAAAGACAACAAATGGGCCATGTTTACCGGCGAGGCAAGTCTTGTCTGTCACCGTCTCCACTATGTCATTCGTAAAGCGAAGCCTATATACACGTACAATGGAAGTAACCCACACATGATCCACCTTTGTGACATTAGTCCAAGCCGTGTCCTATACGGGCTGATCACCAAAGGTACTTCCACATACTGCACATAATACACTTTCCCCTCTTGCAGCAGTGATTGGAACCTTGCTATCTGACACTTTGGAATAAGGCTGTGAATACCATATCCCTGCAAAGAAAAACAATGGTATGAAGTATAGCAGCAAATAACACACTATAATGATGAACTCACACATCACCCTTTGGAATGAGGTTGAAGCCCCCCTATAATCATCTAATGGCTAACCCCTAAAAACACTCCCGAAATGACCAATTTGCTCAGCATAATAACAAAAAACTTGTGGCCCTACCAATCTAAATGTCCGCATGTCAGTGCCCAGACACAAACCCAGACATGAAAAAAGAAGAAGAGAAATACTAACAAAAAATTGGCACACATTGGCCACATCAAACACGTAGACTGGTAGTGCGACCCGCCCCAGCATGCACAGAGCATCCGGAAAGATACAACCCACCGACCCGCACCAAAAGACAACATAGATCTGACCAACACTGATAGAGAATAGCAAGAACAACAAAACTTCAAGCATGGAGAAGAGGGATGAGGTAGATGCTGCAACCCCACAAGGCAAGAAAGGCCACGAGTTCCCTCCGAGCCAAGCAACACTAAAGCAGCCAACGCAGGGAAGAAGGAGCGAGCAGCGCTGGATCCGCCCCTCCGACCAAGAACGCCAACACCCACTCTCCCAAGAGAAATCAGAGCTGCTACCCCCTCAATCCCTCACCCAAATGTGTAGGAGAACAAAAGATCGGAACCCAATCGCAGGGAAGGCAGATCCACACCAACCCAAGAAAAGCAGAGTGACGCTGACACATGCAAAAAGGCGGCGTCCTAAAGGGCCACGAGTACACACGAGTAGATCCAAGAGTCAAACTCAATGGCGCAGACATGTATAGGCGGGGCCCACCCATGCTGCCCACAACCCACGATCAACCAGGAGCTCTCCCGTCAAGGAGCTTAGAGTTTTAAGGGATACATCAACACACTCATGGACGCCGGTGCATGGTTCGTCCTCCCTCCCTCTCCCGTTCACTCCGACAACGATCTCATGCGGCTACATTCATCATAGCTCAGTCCACATTATAGCTGCCCAAACGGGCGACTCACGAGCATGCGTGCCCAACCCGTCACACGACTAAACAAGTCATGTTTGGTTCATAACACACTGTGTGCGTGATCATCCGTCGAGGTAAGGCCCGACGACCGACATGACCCATTATTAATTACTAGCTGATACCCCGCACGTTGTTGCGAGACATTTTAGCAGACCAAGAAAAGCGGGCATCAGATAAATGGAAAGAAATATAAGATCTATTGGAAGATTGATATTCACATTTCAAATACTGAACGAATACATTTTTGTACAAAGATGTTTAGCATTATATGTAGATATTCCTAGCCTCCGTTGCCAGGTTGGCTTGAAAAGGCATTGAATTTGTTTTTATAGTACAATTGATTGGCTTGTGCTGAATTCTTAACCACTGGAAAAATAAAAATATGAACATAAGCCATAACTATAGCCATACAATACTATAGGTAAAGCACACCTAAAACCTAGTAGTCCTGCGATATATGTTCCAAACATCCAAAGGCATCATGAATAACATACAAGCATAAAGCTCTTAAAATTGCTCGGTAGTCAGCATTGTACATTAGCAGATCTTAAACAAAAACGAAATGTTTATTATGGCATGAGAACTATTTGTGAAAGTCTTATAGCTGCACATTCTACCACTACATTTTTTCTAGACGGATCATTATATCTCTTTTATTCTAAACGAAAGCAACAATTAGAAATTTTAGTCAACAAACAATGTAATGAGTTATGTATGTACATTAATTAGATGATCCATGCAGCCAGTTATCTATGATTTCCATGACAATATGTGGTCAGAAGTTTGGGCTTGCAGGAACTGAAACACAACTATTTGTTACTTACCAGGTCATGCTCGCCATTCTTGATATTTGAAGAAATTGAAATGAAGAATAAACATTGGGACAAACAATTGGGAACACTTGGAGAATAGACTCTTCATATCTACTCTTAATATTTCCATCAAGATCGTTGATGGGTAAAAGTTGCAAAATCTCCTGGTAAATCCGAGGCACGCCGGGTAGCCAACATGCGCTTGGAAAAATTGAAGAAAACTTTTAGACATGAATTATCTACGATGTCCCACAGAGCTAGGGAAACAATATACAGTTCTCAATAATTGCTTGACAACCCGATGTAGTTCCATGCATGTTGTCCGTGTCAAAATGAATTATGGAACTCCATCCTTCCATGTAGCATAACTATCTATAGTTCGTTGTTGTGAAGTAGGAAATCAGATAGGTCAATTTGTCAATAAATACATAAATAACAACATGTAAATATGGCATAGTTAGGATGGCAAAAAATATTCAGCAAATCGTATGGGATAACGTGACAGTGAAGTAGCAAGATAGTATACAGGAGGAACGAATTAATGGAGATAAGAGTAAGGAACAACCTGATATAAAGCAGATTTCATGAGGGAGTTAGCAGCACGTGAAGGGAACTCCGGTCTCCAGACTTTGCCCATCACTGTAACTCGTATGAGCGGAATAGACATGCATGTAGCAAAATTAACGGCACGACAAGGTTAGAGATATAATCAGGTGTTTATTACCTCCTCGGCGCCCGTTGAAGGACTGATAAGATTACGGGCTTGCCCGTAATTCAGCAGGCAAGCGATACATGGATCGTGGATGTGCTGGAGATGGCACCACAACGTCGGCTGGAGCTTTGGGTTTTCGCCTCCTAATTCACCCTGTCCAACAGTGGTGGTTAAGACGTGCCCATAGTATCAGCAGACGACGTGCGTTGACTGTGGGGATTTCAAACTCATCGTTTTTAGCACGCAAATTTCCCAGGATAAAATCTCACTACCTGATTCACCTCTAGCACTTCGATTTCTGAGGGCGAAATCTGATTACCTGAGTAATACTCTCGAGCAGGGGCACTAATTCTTGTGTGTGAAGACTATGATATTGATAGGCTCCGTTACCTAAGTAATTTGTTTGGTGAGGAAGATGAAGAGAATATGGCCTAGAAGAGGAACAGAACGATGGGAAATCAATCAGCGGGGGAATGATTTGGGAAGACCGGCCATTTGATCGATCCGCTCTTTTTCTGTCGTTCTGTTCCTCTTCTAGGCCATATTCCCAGGATAAAATCTCACTACCTGATTCACCTCTAGCACTTCGATTTCTGAGGGCGAAATCTGATTACCTGAGTAATACTCTCGAGCAGGGGCACTAATTCTTGTGTGTGAAGACTATGATATTGATAGGCTCCGTTACCTAAGTAATTTGTTTGGGTGAGGAAGATGAAGAGAATATGGCCTAGAAGAGGAACAGAACGATGGGAAATCAATCAGCGGGGGAATGATTTGGGGAGACCGGCCATTTGATCGATCCACTCTTTTTCTGTCGTTCTGTTCCTCTTCTAGGCCATATTCCCAGGATAAAATCTCACTACCTGATTCACCTCTAGCACTTCGATTTCTGAGGGCGAAATCTGATTACCTGAGTAATACTCTCGAGCAGGGGCACTAATTCTTGTGTGTGAAGACTATGATATTGATAGGCTCCGTTACCTAAGTAATTTGTTTGGTGAGGAAGATGAAGAGAATATGGCCTAGAAGAGGAACAGAACGATGGGAAATCAATCAGCGGGGGAATGATTTGGGGAGACCGGCCATTTGATCGATCCGCTCTTTTTCTGTCCAAACTGAAGCAAAAAGGAGTGCGCGGGTGAGGTTTGAACTCAAGATCTCCTTCAGGAGAGTGCAACGCCCTTACCACTACGACACAACCTCACGTCTATACAAATACATCTTACCCCTTTTATTCTTTTTCGAGGCCGCGGTTCTTATTCGTTTTTTCCCCTGTTCCTTTTACCTTTTTTTCTTTTTCTTAAATGCACGATCGTGTTCGTGATTTTAAATTCACAAACTTTCATCAATTCATTGAATTTTTTCCAAGAGTGTTGAAGTTTTTTTTTTTTCAAATTTGATGAACTTTTTCAAATTCAATGAACTTGTTTCAAAATCAATGAACTTTTTTTAAAATTCAATGAACTTTTTCTGAATTCGATGAACTTTTTTAAATTCGATGAACTTTTTTCAAAATCGATGAACATTTTTCAAATTCGATGAACTTTCTTCAAAATTGACGAACTTTTTTCGAAATCAATGAACTTTTTTCATGATTCGTGATTTTTGTGTGTTATTTTGTTTCCTTATTTATGAGCCTTGAAACAGCAGCTCAGCCGAAAAAAAGGAAAAGAAAGCAACACTATTTTTTTTAAAGGAGCAAGCAACGCTGATCTAGCGAGCGAGGGAGGGAAGCCAGAGTGGGCCGGCCCATGAAGGGGGCGCGCGTGGGCGCCGTAGCTCCAAGTGGCGCTTAAGGCGCCACTTAGAAAAAACGACGGGATCTCCGCTTCGGCAAGGCCACGCTGCTGTGCACCCGAGCGGAGACAGCCTGGGGGAAGGAAGGGAGCCTCCCCCCAATTCGTCTGGCTAGGGTTTCCGCCGGCGGCGATGGGTGCTCTCGCCGACAGCCGCAAGCGCGTCTCCGCCGACCACCGCCTCCTTCCCTCCTTCCCTTCCTCCGCTCCATCTCCCTCCAAGAAACCCAAGCTCGCACCCCTTCTCCCCACCGCCCCTCCCCCGCCTCTCCCCTCGTCTTCTCACATCCCCTCGTCGACTTCCTCGGCTGCGCCGGGGCCCAATTCCTCAACCGCCTTCGCCTCCACCTCCTCCTCCTCCTCATTTTGCTCGTTGCCCCATAGCCGCCACCGCCGCCTTCCCCCGCCACCGCCGGTCCAGCGCTCCATCCATGCCCCCCTGCGACGCATCCGTGCCTTCCGCCTCGGAAATACCCGCTCCAACTCCGATCCACCGTCGTATTCCCCGTCCCCACCACCACAACCTCTCGGCCTCGACCAGTACGTCGACCTCGTCAATAGTGTCACCCAACCCCCGCCGCTTACTCCCCCAGCTTATGTGCCGAGAGGGGCGAAAGCTACCGTCGAGGTGGTCGCTGTCGATGACCTGGGAGATATAAAGCAGGACGAAGAGGAACGAGATGAGGAGGACGAGGTGAAGGGTGAGGTGGTAGTGAGGAAGGTGCCTCTGTACAAGGATCTGTATGAGGCGTCCAGCCGGCAGCGGGACCATAGGCTCGGGATACTTGAGTTTGAGGTGCGTCTTGCCGAGAAGGGCCGACTTGGACTTGAGGGGCTCAAGGAGGCCCGGCCGCAAATCACGCCCAACAAAAAGGTGCACTCTCGATCATCCTTTATCTGTTTATATATCATAAATGAATTGTATAATGACTTAATACAATGCAAAGTTTGCACAGAGTTGTTGCCATATATTTGTTCAAACTTACTTGCATTAGGTAAAGGGGCTGACACTTTACCAAATTTGTGGATTCTTGTCCGCAAGTGCTAGAGCTCAGACCATAGCCGTAAACCTTCATATGCTCATGAAACAAGACAGCTGTTGTGAACAAGAGCTTTTTTTAGAAGACGATTATGGAAACAACTAATTATGTTCACTTCAAAGTTATTTCTTAACTAAACACGGGCGGCTTACAATTGGTTTGAGTTCCTGGAAAGGATTAGGGCCTTGTGAAGCAATGGAGGAGGTTGCTCTTCGTTTTTTATACTATCTGTATGCACTGATTTTTTCAGCTCTCCTGGAAAGCAGTGTTTATTTTGCGAAATGATTATTAGATAATAATAGAACGGTGTAACTGAGAGGCATTTCTAAGAAAAAAGATAAACTAAAATTTGGTTGGTTTCGATATAAAAAATAATTACATGACCAACTTGTATGCAATGCTAGCACACTTGACATGACATTGTTAGTGCGCAATGGGATACCAAACTTTATGGGGACGTGACATATCATTTGTGCAATTCCGGGATACTAAACGGACCTCCCCAAATTAAATTAATGATTTATCCTCTTCTGCAGTGAGTTTCTCTACAGCACCTGCTGTTAATTGTCCACTCCTTGTTTTCTTTGTTATGCATGGTCGTGCCTAAGGGCATTGGCATGCAGCTGATATATTGCCTAACCTGGCAATAAAAAATGCAAGGGCATAGTTGACCATACTGGTGAACTCTTAGTACTATGTGTGATGAAGAATAAACAACCATTGGAGTATAATATGAGCGTTAACCGTTTTGTGTTTTTGCAAGTCTGCCGAGATCAATATTTCTCGTCTTTGTATACTAATTGGTCTTAGTCAATTTGGGTTATTTTTTACATCGTCATTTTTTAAAAGTATTTTTGGATAGTATTTTCAGATTTTGCAACGTCATTAACACTGGAAAGTGGAAACTGGGGAAAAAAACCCGGCTTCATGTCTTTGTTTCTGAATACAAAAACTGCACTGCAATTATTGTGACAGAAAGCAAGAATAAAGTGTTATAATCAAACTAGTGGAATCTTCCTTCTGACGAAATATTATTGCTCTGTTTAATGTTAAATAAATGTGCCGACATGTGTCTCAGGTGGTGCCGGAACCTTTTGTTCCTCTAACGGACAAGGATGAGGACAGTGTTCGTCGTGCTCTTGGTGGCAAGAATAGGTTTTCCTCTTCTCTGCTCTTGTTAAGAGTTAAGACATAGTAGGCTGTATGCACACTTCTGGTACGTAGCACTGTCTAAAGTCCTTCTTTCATCTCCAGACGTGAGATTCTATCGGAGCATAAAGCTTCAAACATTGTCATAACAAGAGAGATCTTGCAGTGCTTGAATGATAAACACTGGCTAAATGATGAGGTATTCTATTCCCTCTGCTATATATGCTCCAATGTTCTCTTTTTCCAGACTCCATTGTAAGCATATAGAATTAGACATTACTATACGACTTTTCCTTGTTATTTTCAGGTCATAAATTTGTATCTTGAGCTTCTGAAGGAGCGGGAACTGAGAGAGCCTAGCAAATTTATAAAATGCCACTTCTTCAACACCTTTTTCTACAAGAAGGTCCACTACTATATTCAATGTTTTATTACACCATTGTGGCATCGCTTTGCTTTTGCTTGCAGTCATCTTTAGTTGAATCCCTGTAGAGTTACATCCGGGATTTTTGCGTGACTGCTTAGTGCATGCATGCCAGATCCTAATTTCTCTCTCCAGATTTCCATTAGCTTGTTTGATCATCATGTTTCTGTCATTACATGAACATTTTGCACTTCTGCATGCTATTTAAGTGGTATGGTTTGGTGATGGTGCAGTACTGTTTAATTATTATAACCATTCCTTGTTCCCTCATTGCATACATCACACCTAGTTCACTTTCTCATTAACCATAACACACAATAGGTAGTTTATGCCGCCAGAACAAATTAGTCAACCTCATAATTTTCTTATGTTTCTGTTGTCAGCTGATTAATGGTGGGTATGACTATAAAGCCGTAAGGAGATGGACAATGAAAAGGAAGTTAGGGTACAACCTAATTGACTGTGATAAGGTAAATGCTATTTCCAAGCTTTAATCCTCATGTGATTTTCTATCCTTCTAATTGGAACTACCTTATTGTGTCCAGATTTTCGTTCCTATTCACAAGGAAGTGCATTGGTGTTTAGCTATCATCAACATAAGGGACAAAAAGTTTCAGTATCTGGATTCACTTGGCAGCATGGACATGAAGGCCCTGAAAATCATAGTAAGTGATATCTCCCATCCTCCCTCTGATCTTTTCTTTGTCTGTGAAGGACGCGAGGGTCTAATTTTAGCATTTTCCTCCTCTTCCAGGCCAGATATCTTGTAGATGAGGTAAAAGACAAGAATGGCAAACAGATTGATGTTCTTTCATGGAAGCACGAAGGAGTCCAAAACCTTCCTCTGCAGGAGAATGGGTATTTCTTATCTTTAGTCATAGAAGTGCTATCATTGTTGTTCTGCTCGACTTTTTTACACTAAGGTGGTGTAAATATTGAAGCCTCTTAAAAACGGCTTCATGACAGTTCTTTGGTGTTAGACAAAATTTTAATTTCTCACAGCATTACTCTACCAATATTCTTTGGTGTTAGACAAAAATTTAATTTCTCACAGCATTACTCTACCAATATTCTAAAATCCACATAATGTACCTCTTACTGAGTTGTTTGTGATTTTAGATGGGATTGTGGCATGTTCATGCTCAAATACATTGACTTCCACAGCAGAGATATGGGCCTTACTTTTGGGCAGGTACTACTTGTTAACCTTTTTAATATGTATTCAGCAGGATCTGAATAACCTTTTTAATAAGTATATGCTAAATAAACTAAAATGGTGTTTTGAATGGGTTGTATTTTGTAGAAACACATGCCTTATTTTCGTCAGAGGACTGCCAAGGAAATATTGAATTTGAGGGCTGGATAATGAAGAGGCGCATCATAGGTATAAACAAAAGGAATGTGCAAACTGGAGGCAAGTGTATGTACTTAATAGAATGCAGCTATGCCTTCCCTGGAGTACCAAATGCAAGGATTTCCGAAGCCCAGGGGTTCAAACCAGTCATCTTGCAAGGATCAAGCCTTAAGAATAGCTTGCATTAAATCAGGTGAATTGGCTGCCACAGTGGATGTTCTTGGCGCAGAAAGCCATCGGCTGACTGAAAGGGCGTTGCAAACTTGCAATCGTCGTGTTATGTCCGTCTGTTAGACTGCAGAGCCACTGAGAGTTGAAAGGATGGTATGGTTGGAACTCATTTAATAGTCATGCCTATTTAATGACTGGTTACAGACTTTGAGCAGTATGCTACTCCCTTGGTCCCATAATATAAGAGCATTTTTTGTAGTGTAAAAAATGCTCTTATATTATGGGACGGAGGGAGTATATAATTTTAGCACGATGTAAGTTCATTGTTTGCATCCTGCCTGTGAGCGTTATGTTTTCTATGACCCGAGTCAGTGCAGTGACAATTTGTGCGATGGAAATCAACTCATTCTTTTCCACGGAGCAATGTCAGTTCAGGCCCTGTTTGATAGCAAAGTTTTTTCTAAGTATTCAGACAATACTACAGTTTTCTTAAATACCATAGTTTTATTTCCTAAGAGCTGTTTGGTTACCAGCCAAAACTGTGGTATTAAAACTACAGTATTTCCAAAACCACAGTATTTTCTCTGTTTAAAGAAAAGAACCCTCTGACCTCTTTTTTTAAAACAGAGTATGCAAAAGAAACGCTGCATCGTTATCTTCTTCCTGCCTTAAGCCGCAGCCGGTGTATGGAGATCGTCTCGCCCCGGCCCCCCGGAACGGAGGGGCCCCCACCGAGGGATGTGTGCCTGGGGCCAGTTGCTGCGTGGACTGAAAAAAACGATGCTGCCATTGTGGCCCAAGTTACTGCATATGAAGAAAGAGTCCGGCTAATAACGCACCAGAATATTAGCGATCGTGGATTGAGTCAACCTTCCACGATAGATGCATCAGTTGCAGGGTTGCCGGTTGCAGCTTCACGCATGCATGAGGCACGGCGATGCTTTTTTGCCTCTTCGTTTCGCGGGTCACGCCGCACCCTTTCGCCTGATCGATAATCGCCATAACCTCCTCGTCTATAAGCACCTCGACCGCGAGACTATCACCAAGCCGAGAAACAGATTCTAGAGAAGAAGGTATGTATGCCCTAGCTATTTTGCTTTTGCTATGATATAATTAGTAGTGAAAAAATATGAACGATAATCAATTTTGCGTGATCGTTCTTCCCATGCATAGACCGTTGGTAGGGATAGACGATATGATTGGGCTTTCTCATTTGTGAGTAAAGTGTGATGATTAGTATGATTTTATCGAGTTGATTTAGCATCTTGATAGCTTTGCTACCTGCCAATTTTTTTTATAGCTTTGCATTAATTCTCAAATTCTAAGGGCATGTCCAATTGAGAGACCTCGATGCGATGCTTAGGGGAATACATAAATTCTAATAACAATTACATAGGATCTGTCAAAGAGTCCCTACCTGTTGTGCTAATTGCAATTTATCGATGCTTTCCTATTAAATTGATTTGACTGCGTCCGTTCTTTGCAATGTTTTCTGGAACGTAGAGATGCAAGCACTCGTCGGCTAAAAGAAGCCATTCTTTCATTTTCTTGTTAGATGGTTAATCTTTTTCTTCGAATGTATTGGATCTAAATCATTTGATAGCCCTTTGAGTTCTGTCACCTCATAGTAAATAATTTGTGGGGCACAAGATTGAATCCTCGGATCATGTTGAAAGTGGGGGGAAACCACTAGAAGAATTTGGTCCTGATGACATACTCTAAGGGCATGAGCTCTAGTTTCGTCCCGGGCCCCTAAAATCTCAGGATCGGTCCTGCGCACGGCTGCGTCGTTCCCCTTCCTGCTATCCAGTGACAGCCGAGAGGAACGATGCGCTATTGAACTTGAGAGCGACACTGTCTTGTTTTCCTGGTCATGAAGTTGGTAGGCACGCTGCCCTTAGTCACCTACAAATACAGGCTAGCACGATCCAATCCAATACGACATGGAAAGCTCGCAGCAGGTTATGGACACAACAAATGCCATCCTTGATCTAGTTGAGGACTAGCCTGAATCAACGTGCAACCGCTGTTAGCTCCATGTCGTGATCAAATGACTCCTTTTCGGTAATATTTACTTAGTCACCATGCATGCGGCTGGTTGTTATGCATGGTAGTTCAGTGCTTGTGGCTAGCTATACGTTGTTGCATATAATAAGTGCTTGCCAAACAGGTCACTATATTCTCAATACTCCAAAATATACTGGTATGTCAAAACTGCGGTATCGTGTAACTATAGACGAAAATACCGTGGTTTTCAATACTTTGGTTTTTGCAACAATTTGCCACCAAACATAGCCTCAGCTTGTAGAGAGAAGTTGAAAATACGGCAGTACAAAAATGGTGTTAATTTTAAATAGCCTACAGTTGAAATGCTTATGTGGGTGTAACAAGTTGATGATAGAATCTGATAGCAGTTTTGTAGTGATGGCAGTTCAGGAGGCAAGCATGTGGGTTCTGCCGTGGCTATAGTGCTCGAATGCAAGGAGCTAACGGAGAAGGGGTCAAGTTAGGGATGTAGTAGAAGGGCACGGTCTACTTGAGGCACAATAAGTCGATTTACCACTGGTTTTTTTGGGATATTTGTTTTCGCTTTTTCAGTGGGGCTTCTTTATTATTTATTCACTAGGAAATATGCTCGTGCGTTACAACGGGAATAAATATTAATCAATGATTAAATGGTATTTGGTTTAAAATGATTAATACTACTTTGCAGTCTTCAACCATGATATATTTACAAGTTCAATAGAAATTTGTTAAGAAAATGTCCATCCATGTTAAGCAATGCATATAGTGCCCAAATCTTAATATACTATAGCCGTTGATAAAGCCACAATAAATCAATCTAATCCAAACAGTCACAAAAACAAATTTTAATTGGTGAAAATTTAAAGTTCTCATGTGCCCATAAAAAGTGGCTAAGATTAGCGAGTTTTTCAACTAATACCATCTTAATTCAAGGCATGTTGTTAGCTCCTGCCTCCTAATTGATTTCGACAATGGTGTCGCCCAGTGCTTGTGCTTCACTACGGAGCAAACAACGGTGCTTCACGATGAAGCGAACGATAGTTGCCATCAATTAGACGACTCCCTGACCATAGTTTTACGATGTGGTAAAAGAAAGGCATATTTATGATTAAGTGTGTATGTTTCAAAAAAACTACTCAGCATGACATATTTATAACACTCCCTCTGTCCAGATGCATAAGGCACCTAAGAGAATCCTAAAATTCCAAAAGTGTTAGACGTAATTCAATTAAATGCTCCTCGTTTATCTAAACCATCTCATTTTTTTCTGTTCGCTCCACCAGGACGCCCTTCTTCTCCTAATCTCCCACCGGTCCACCTCCTAGTAATCTCGGGTGTGAAAGCAAATAGCATGCATGTTGCTTCTTCTCTCTCCTCTGTACCGCCTTTTTTCCTGTGTGAAAGCAATCATGCATGTTGCATGTTTCCATAGCGCTCCTTCCCAACACTAATGACATGATTAATTTCCAAATTCAGTTTCGATTTTGAGGAAAACCTGCGCGCGCTCTCGTCCAATCTCAACCCACCTAAATCGCAGAGCTTTTTCTTAGGCGCCCTATGCACCTGGACGGAGGGAGTACCTAAATAGTTGATCCTCACTATCTATTTCTCTTGACATGCATCCTATCCACCTCACCATATATGCCCCACACATGCCACCTCATCTTTGAAAAAAATATTTTTGTTCTATTTGTCTTTGTCAAGAGCTATATTATGAAGAAAATATGCCCTAGAGGCAATAATAAAGTTATTATTTATTTTCATATATCATGATAAATGTTTATTATTCATGCTAGAATTGTATTAACCGGAAACATAATACATGTGTGAATACATAGACAAACAGGGTGTCACTAGGTAATGAGTTAGTTGCGGGATGATGTATTACGGAACGAGTAAAGAGACTTGCCGGTAACGAGATTGAACTAGGTATTGAGATACCGACGATCGAATCTCGGGCAAGTAACATACCGATGACAAAGGGAACAACGTATGTTGTTATGCGGTTTGACCGATAAAGATCTTCGTAGAATATGTAGGAGCCAATATGAGCATCCAGGTTCCGCTATTGGTTATTGACCGGAGACGTGTCTCGGTCATGTCTACATAGTTCTCGAACCCGCAGGGTCCGCACGCTTAAAGTTTCGGTGACGATTTGTATTATGAGTTATGTGATTTGATGTACCGAAGGTAATTCGGAGTCCCGAATGAGATCGGGGTGAAAGTGCGTTATATCGACTAGAGGGGGGGTGAATAGGCGATTTTTATGAATTCTTCACTGAGGAATTTGCAGGTGAGGAAATTCCTTAGCGAAGAACTACTAGCAGCGGAATAAGTACTCAAAAGTAAGCATAACAGAACACAAGCATAGTCATCATGATGAAATGAAGGCAGGCACAGAGTACAGAAAGCGTAAGCACAGGATAACATAGGATGAAGACAACAGACTGAAGAAATTGAACTGAGGAAATTGAGAAAATCTTCAGTCAAAGTCTTCAAGCACAGATATGAACAATCACACAACACAGTTATGAGGAAATGAATGAGTTGAGGAAATGGAACCAGTAAGCTTGGTGAAGACAATGATTTGGTAGATCAGTTCCAACTGCTGTCTCAGTTGTATGTCTGGTTAGGGCGGCTAGGTATTTAAACCTGAGGACACACAGTCCCGGACACCCAGTCCTGAACATGCAGCTCAGGACGCTCAGTCCTCACCGTATTCCCCTTGAGCTAAGGTCACACAGACCTCGCCCAATCACTCGTGGTAAGTCTTCAGGTGACTTCCGAACCTTCACAAACTTGGTCACTCGGCGATCCAAAATTTCTCTTGGATGCTCTAGACCATGACACCTAACCGTCTAGAAGAAGCACAGTCTTCAAAGGTAACAAGCGTCGGATCCACGCAGGATCAATCTCTTCAGTGATGCTCAATCACTTGGGGTTTGTAGGTGTTTTGGTTTGGGTTTTCCTCACTTGATGATTTTCGCTCAAAGTCCTCGGAGGATGGGTTGCTCTCAAATGACAAGTGTCAGTTTTTTTCGGAGCAGCCAACCAGCTAGTGGTTGTAGGGGGCGGCTATTTATAGCCTAGGGAGCAGCCCGACATGATAAGATAAATGCCCTTCAATGATATGACCGTTAAGTGGATAGATATTTTGGGACAGCTGGCGCATAGCACAACAACGGTCAGAATTTTGAGTGGCGAAATCCTCAGGGCTATCATGTTCCTCACTGTGTAGGCAATCCGCACTGGCGAATTCCTAACTCCTCAGTTAGAACAAATTCCTCAGAGACCAGAAGAACTTCGTTTCTGTCACTGAAGAATATGACTGGACTGTATGAGATTTCCAATGGCTTCACTCGAAGGAATTGGTAGGTGTAGGATTTTGAGTTGAGCATCACATGGGAATTTTTCCTTAGTATTTCCTCGACCCCCTTTAACAATACGGTGTTTCCTATGACTCAAGAAAGAGAAAATGAAACTACGAAAACAAAAGTCCTCTCGCTTCATGTTCCTCGAATGAATACCAAGTCTTCAAGGTCACACCAATTTCTTCACTTTCAAAATCTTCAGAAAGTCTTCAGAAATCCAAAGTCTTCGGTCGAAGAACCTCATTTTTAGGGGTCGACTTTCTCTGTAAATATCAAACTCCTCATAGACTTATAGACCTGTGTACACTCACAAAATGCATTAGTCCCTTAACCTATAAGTCTTCAATACACCAAAATCACTAAGGGGCACTAGATGCACTTACAATCTCCCCCTTTTTGGTGATTGATGACAATATAGGTTAAGTTTTCAACGGGGATAAACATATGAAGTGTAAATACCGATATTGAGGAATTTGATTGCAAGATATAGTAGAACTCCCCCTGAATATGTGCATGGTGAGGTATTTGCTTTGAAGCATTGCACACTTGAAGAGTAGAATCATGGAGATCTCCCCCTATATCTTGTAATTCATACACACATTTGACATATCGTAATGAAGAATTTGAAATGCATGATGAAATATGATGACTGATGTAATTGAGCATGCGTGCGTTAGCATATATGAGGAATAAGCATGCAGAAACACATATCAAAAGTATTAGAACACCATCGGGTTTAAGTTTACAACTCGATCCAATAAAGTCTCAGAAGAACGAGAGTTGTAACTTAACAAAAAACGCCCATATAGAAAGACCCGCTTGAAGACTAACTCAAAATTCTCCCCCTTTGTCATCAAATGACCAAAAGGATCGAATATGAGGACTAACGCCCCTGAAGTATATCAAGTTGATGAAGGAGCGCCAGCGTTGTTGGAGTCGTTTGTCGTGGAAGGGCCTGCCGCAGTGTCGTCCAAGTCCTCATTCTCATCGGTGTCGCGCGATGAAGAATATGAGCCGGCCACCAAGGAAGGAACCTTGACCTTCTTGAATTTCTTCGGTGGAGGTGCAGACCAGTCAAAATCTTCCTTGAGACCCATTTTCTTCAGATCTTCTTCACCATACAGATGTGACAGAATGGCCCAGGTGCGACCGAAAACTTCATGGAGGTAGTAATGGTTTTTCTTCACTGCATTGTGTGTAGCAGTCATGTTGTGAAGAAATGAACCAAACTGACGCTTAACCCATTTATGATTTCGATTCACCTTCTGGTGAAGACTAAGCAGAAGCTCACGATCAGTCATCACACGAGGAGCAATGGCTTGAGGAGTAGACTTGGGTGCATTGGCAGAGTCATGTGTGGCAGAGTCATCATTGGTGGAATAAGATGCAGCTTTACGAAACTGTCCATCCAATGGACGAATGCCTTCATCTATTACAGCTGGTGCCTTGCCCTTTTCATCAACTGACGAATAAATCTGCTTGAGGACTTCAATCGGGGGCAAGTAGCTGAGGTGATTCTGAAAATCAGCTTTCTAGTCGAGTGAAGACCTTGTCCTGAGAAATCTCATAATCCAAGGTGCATAAGGCTTCATCTCAAACGGAGAAAGTGCAACATTTGCCAGAGTCCTCATGAAGAAATCGTGATAATTGACAGGAATGCCATGGACGATATTGAATACCAGATTCTTCATGATGCCAACAATTTCCTCATCAGATGAGTCGTGGCCTTTGATGGGACTCATTGTCCTCGTTAGAATGCGATAGACAGTTCTGGGCACATAAAGTAATTCCTTCACGAGGAATTTAGTTCATGGAGCCTGACCTGGCTTCAAAGGTTTCATCAGAACTTGAATGTAGTGATTTGTAAGTTCAGGTTCACTGTAAATGCAACGAGCTTCTTCAAGGGGAGGACTGAGTGGTAAGGCACGAAGCAATTCAGTAGTTGGTGCTGTATAGTGAGTGTTCTCAGACATCCAGTCCAACACCCATGAATTGACATCTTTAGAATCTCCTATGATGTGCAGCGTCGAATAAAATTGAAGAATCAGTTCTTCATTCCAATCACACATGTCAGAACAGAAGTTTAATAGTCCAGCGTCGTGAAGAACACTAAGGACTGGCATGAAGCACGGCAGAGATTCCATATCCACGTGACGAATGTGCTCATGGTAGAAGATTTTATTTTTGTTGAACAACACTAAGGAATAGAAATTGGCTTGGATGGCTGTCCAGAAACGCCTCCTCCTAATGCGAGCAGAGTTATAAGGGTTGTAGTCTTCGAAGAATACGTGCTCGCCGAAGAAATCATCAGCCTTGAACTTTTGCTTCCTGGAGAAAGAATCCTTTGGCTTGGGTAGAGGAGTGTCAGTGAGTTGCATCACGACCTCAGGAATCTCAATCACAGGTTCTTCATGTTGGGGAACGTAGTAATTTCAAAATTTTCCTACGCACACGCAAGATCATGGTGATGCATAGCAACGAGAGAGGAGAGTGTTGTCTACGTACCCTCGTAGACCGAAAGCGGAAGCGTTAGCACAACGCGGTTGATGTAGTCGTACATCTTCACGGCCCGACCGATCAAGCACCGAAACTACGACACCTCCAAGTTCTAGCACACGTTCAGCTCGATGACGATCCCCGGACTCCGATCCAGCAGAATGTCGGGGAAGAGTTCCGTCAGCACGACGGCGTGGTGACGATCTTGATGTTCTACTGTCGCAGGGCTTCGCCTAAGCACCGCTACAATATTATCGAGGATTATGGTGGAAGGGGGCACCGCACACGGCTAAGAGATCAATGATCAATTGTTCTGTCTTTGGGGTGCCCTCCTGCACCCGTATATAAAGGAGCCAGGGAGGAGGAGGCCGGCCCTAGGAGGGGGCGCGCCAAGTGTGGAGTCCTACTAGGACTCCCTAGTCCTAGTAGGATTCCACCTCTCATATGGAATAGGAAAAGAGGAAGGGAAAAGGAGAAGGAAGGAAGGGGGCGCCCCCCTTCCCTAGTCCAATTCGGACCAGACCAAGGGGAGGGGTGCGGCCACCCTTGAGGCCCTTTTCCTTCTTTCCCGTATGGCCCAATAAGGCCCAATACGTATTCCCGTAACTCTCCGGTACTCCGAAAAATACCCGAATCACTCGGAACCTTTCCGATGTCCGAATATAGTCGTCCAATATATCGATCTTTACGTCTCGACCATTTCGAGACTCCTTGTCATGTCCCCGATCTCATCCGGGACTCCGAACTCCTTCGGTACATCAAAACTCATAAACTCATAATATAACTGTCATCGAAACCTTAAGCATGCGGACCCTACGGGTTCGAGAACAATGTAGACATGACCGAGACACGTCTCCGGTCAATAACCAATGGCGGAACCTGGATGCTCATATTGACTCCCACATATTCTACGAAGATCTTTATCGGTCAGACCGCATAACAACATACGTTGTTCCCTTTGTCATCGGTATGTTACTTGCCCGAGATTCGATCGTCGGTATCTCAATACCTGGTTCAATCTCGTTACCGGCAAGTCTCTTTACTTGTTTCGTAATACATCATCCTACAACTAACTCATTAGTTGCAATGCTTGCAAGGCTTAAGTGATGTGCATTACTGAGAGGGCCCAGAGATACCTCTCCGACAATCGGAGTGACAAATCCTAATCTCGAAATACGCCAACCCAACAAGTACCTTTGGAGACACCTGTAGAGCACCTTTATAATCACCCAGTTACTTTGTGACATTTGGTGGCACACAAAGTGTTCCTCCGATAAACGGGAGTTGCATAATCTCATAGTCATAGGAACATGTATAAGTCATGAAGAAAGCAATAGCAACAAACTAAACGATCAAGTGCTATGCTAACGGAATGGGTCAAGTCAATCACATCATTCTCCTAATGATGTGATCCCGTTAATCAAATGACAACTCATGTCTATGGTTAGGAAACATAACCATCTTTGATCAACGAGCTAGTCAAGTAAAGGCATACTAGTGACACTCTGTTTGTCTATGTATTCACACATGTATTATGTTTCCGGTTAATACAATTCTAGCATGAATAATAAACATTTATCATGATATAAGGAAATAAATAATAGCTTTATTATTGCCTCTAGGGCATATTTCCTTCGGTCTCCCACTTGCACTAGAGTCAATAATCTAGTTCACATCGCCATGTGATTTAACATCAATATTTCACATCACCATGTGATTAACACCCATAGTTCACATCGACATGTGACCAACACCCAAAGGGTTTACTAGAGTCAATAGTCTAGTTCACATCGCTATGTGATTAACACCCAAAGAGTACGGAGGTGTGATCATGTTTTGCTTGTGAGAGAAGTTTAGTCAACGGGTCTGCCACATTCAGATCCGTAAGTATTTTGCAAATTTCTATGTCAACAATGCTCTGTATGGAGCTATTCTAGCTAATTGCTCCCACTTTCAATATGTATCCAGATTGAGACTTAGAGTCATCTGGATCAGTGTCAAAACTTGCATCGACGTAACCCTTTACGACAAACCTTTTGTCACCTCCATAATCGAGAAACATATCCTTATTCCACTAAGGATAATTTTGACCAATGTCCAGTGATCTACTCCTAGATCACTACTGTACTCCCTTGCCAAACTCAGGGCAGGGTATACAATAGGTCTGGTACACAGCATGGCATACTTTATAGAACCTATGGCTAAGGCATAGGGAATGACTTTCATTCTCTCTCTATCTTCTGTCGTGGTCGGGTTTTGAGTCTTACTCAACTTCACACCTTGTAACACAGGCAAGAACTTCTTCTTTGACTATTCCATTTTGAACTACTTCAAAATCTTGTCAAGGTATGTACTCATTGAAAAACTTATCAAGCATCTTGATCTATCTCTATAGATCTTGATGCTCAATATGTAAGCAGCTTCACCGAGGTCTTTCTTTGAAAAACTCCTTTCAAATATTCCTTTATGCTTTGCAGAATAATTCTACATTGTCTCCGATCAACAATATGTCTTTCACATATACTTATTAGAAATGCTGTAGTGCTCCCACTCACTTTCTTGTAAATACAGGCTTCACCGCAAGTCTGTATAAAACTATATGCTTTGATCAACTTATCAAAGCGTATATTCCAACTCCGAGATGCTTGCACCAGTCCATAGATGGATCGCTGGAGCTTGCATATTGTGTTAGTACCTTTAGGATTGACAAAACCTTCCGGTTGCATCATATACAACTCTTCTTTAATAAATCCATTAAGGAATGCAGTTTTGTTTATCCATTTGCCAGATTTCATAAAATGCGGCAATTGCTAACATGATTCGGACAGACTTAAGCATAAATACGAGTGAGAAACTCTCATCGTAGTCAACACCTTGAACTTGTCGAAAAACTTTTTGCGACAATTCTAGCTTTGTAGATAGTAACACTACTATCAGCGTCCGTCTTCCTCTTGAAGATCCATTTAATCTCAATGGCTCACCGATCATTGAGCAAGTCAATCAAAGTCCATACTTTGTTCTCATACATGGATCTCATCTCAGATTTCATGGTCTCAAGCCATTTCGCGGAATCTGGGCTCATCATCGCTTCCTCATAGTTCGTAGGCTCGTCATGGTCAAGTAACATGACCTCCAGAACAGGATTACCGTACCACTCTGGTGCGGATCTCACTCTGGTTTACCTACGAGGTTCGGTAGTAATTTGATCTGAAGTTACATGATCATCATCATTAGCTTCCTCACTAATCGGTGTAGTAGTCACAGGAACAGATTTCTGTGATGAACTACTTTCCAATAAGGGAGCAGGTACAGTTACCTCATCAAGTTCTACTTTCCTCCCACTCACTTTTTTCGAGAGAAACTCCTTCTCTAGAAAGGATCCATTCTCAGCAATGAATAACTTGCCTTCGGATCTGTGATAGAAGGTGTACCCAACATTTTATTTTGGGTATCCTATGATGATTTACTTCTTCGATTTGGGTTCGAGCTTATCATGTTGAAACTTTTTCACATAAGCATTGCAGTCCCAAACTTTAAGAAACGACAGCTTAGGTTTCTCGCCAAACCACAGTTCATACGGTGTCGTCTCAACGGATTTAGATGGTGCCCTTTTTAACGTGAATGTAGCTGTCTCTAATGCATAACCCCAAAACGATAGTGGTAGATCGGTAAGAGACATCATAGATCGCACTATATCTAATAAAGTACGGTTATGACGTTCGGACACACCATTACACTATGGTGTTCCAGGTGGCGTGAGTAGTGAAACTATTTCACATTGTTTTAACTGAAGGCCAAACTCGTAACTCAAATATTTTACTTCTGCGATCATATCGTAGAAACTTTTATTTTTGTTACGATGATTCTCCACATCACTCTGAAATTCTTTAAACATTTCAAATATTTCGGACTTGTGTTTCATCAAGTAGATATACTCATATCTGCTCAAATCACCTGTGAAGACCAGAAAATAATGATAC
This sequence comes from Triticum urartu, assembly GCF_003073215.2. NCBI lineage: Eukaryota > Viridiplantae > Streptophyta > Magnoliopsida > Poales > Poaceae > Triticum > Triticum urartu. The sequence goes on along the minus strand of NC_053024.1, from coordinate 346,030,113 downwards.
CTGCCACGAGCCTCAATATTCATCGGACCACATACATCAGTATGTATGATTTCCAACAAATCTGTTGCTCGCTCCATTGTTCCGGAGAACGGAGTCTTAGTCATCTTGCCCATGAGGCATGGTTTGCAAGCATCAACTGATTCATAATCAAGTGATTCCAAAAACCCATCAGCATGGATTTTCTTCATGCGCTTTACACCAATATGACCTAAACGGCAGTGCCACAAATAAGTTGCACTATTATTATTAACTTTGCATATTTTGGCTTCAATATTATGAATATGTGTATCACCACGATCGAGATCCAACAAACCATTTTCATTGGGTGTATGACCATAGAAGGTTTTATTCATGTAAACAGAACAACAACTATTCTCTAACTTACATGAATAACCGTATTGCAATAAACATGATCCAATCATATTTATGCTCAACACAAACACCAAATAACACTTATTTAGGTTCAACACTAATCCCGAAAGTATAGGGAGTGTGCGATGATGATCATATCAATCTTGGAACCATTTCCAACACACATCGTCACTTCACCCTTAACTAGTCTCTGTTCATTCTGCAACTCCCGTTTCGAGTTAATACTCTTAGCAACTAAACTAGTATCAAATACCGAGGGGTTGCTATAAACACTAGTAAAGTACACATCAATAACATGTATATCAAATATACCTATGTTCACTTTGCCATCCTTCTTATCCGCCAATTACTTGGGGTAGTTCCGCTTCCAGTGACTAGTCCCTTTGCAGTAGAAGCACTCAGTTTCAGGCTTAGGTCCAGACTTGGGTTTTTCACTTGAGCAGCAACTTGCTTGCCGTTCTTCTTGAAGTTCCCCTTTCTTCCCTTTGTCCCTTTACTTGAAACTAGTGGTTTTGTTTACCATCAAAACTTGATGCTTTTCTTGATTTCTACCTTCGTTGATTTCAGCATCACGAAGAGCTTGGAATCGTTTCTGTTATCCCTTGCATATTATAGTTCATCACGAAGTTCTACTAACTTGGTGATGGTGACTAGAGAATTCTGTCAATCACTATTTTATCTGGAAGATTAACTCCCACTTGATTCAAGCGGTTGTAGTACCCAAACAATCTGAGCACATGCTCACTGCTTGAGCTATTCTCCTCCATCTTTTAGCTATAGAACTTGTTGGAGACTTCATATCTCTCAACTCGGGTATTTTCTTGAAATATTAACTTCAACTCCTGTAACATCTCATATGGTCCATGACGTTCAAAACGTCTTTGAAGTCTCGATTCTAAGACGTTTAAGCATGGTGCACTAAACTATCAAGTAGTCATCATATTGAGCTAGCCAAATGTTCATAACATCTGCATCTGCTCCTGCAATAGGTTTGTCACCTAGCGGTGCATCAAAGACATAATTCTTCTGTGCAGCAATGAGGATAAACCTCAGATCACGGATCCAATCCGCATCATTGCTACTAACATCTTTCAACTTAGTTTTCTCTAGGAACATATCAAAAATAAAACAGGGGAGCTTAACGCGAGCTATTGATCTACAACATAGATATGCTAATACTACCAAGACTAAGTTCATGATAAATTAAAGTTCAATTAATCATATTACTTAAGAACTCCCACTTAGATAGACATCCCTCTAATCATCTAAGTGATCACGTGATCCAAATCAACTAAACCATGTCCGATCATCACGTGAGATGGAGTAGTTTCAATGGTGAACATCACTATGTTGATCATATCTACTATATGATTCACGCTCGACCTTTCGGTCTCCGTGTTCCGAGGCCATATCTGTTATATGCTAGGCTCGTCAAGTTTAACCTGAGTATTCCGCGTGTGCAACTGTTTTGCACCCGTTGTATTTGAACGTAGAGCCTATCACACCCGATCATCACGTGGTGTCTCAGCATGAAGAACTTTCGCAACGGTGCATACTCAGGGATAACACTTATACTTTGATAATTTTAGTGAGGGATCATCTTATAATGCCACCGTCAATCAAAGCAAGATAAGATGCATAAAAGATAAACAACACATGCAATCAATATAAGTGATATGATATGGCCATCATCATCTTGTACTTGTGATCTCCATCTCTGAAGTACCGTCATGATCACCATCGTCACCAGCGTGACACCTTGATCTCCATCGTAGCATCGTTGTCATCTCGCCAATCTTATGCTTCCATGACTATCGCTACCGCTTAGTGATAAAGTAAAGCATTACAGCGCGATTGCATTGCATACAATAAAGCGACAACCATATGGCTCCTGCCAGTTGCTGATAACTCGGTTACAAAACATGATCATCTCATACAATAAAATTTAGCATTATGTCTTGACCATATCACATCACAACATGCCCTGCAAAAACAAGTTAGACGTCCTCTACTTTGTTGTTGCAAGTTTTACATGGCTGCTACGGGCTTAGCAAGAACCGTTCTTACCTATGCATCAAAACCACAACGATAGTTTGTCAAGTTGGTGCTGTTTTAACCTTCAGAAGGACCGGGCGTAGCCACACTCGGTTCAACTAAAGTTGGAGAAACTAACACCCGCCAGCCACCTGTGTGCAAAGCACGTCGGTAGAACCAGTCTCGCGTAAGCGTACGCGTAATGTCGGTCCGGGCCGCTTCATCCAACAATACCGCCGAACCAAAGTATGACATGCTGGTAAGATGTATGACTTATATCGCCCACAACTCACTTGTGTTCTACTCGTGCATAACATCAACGCATAAAACCTAGGCTCAGATGCCACTGTTGGGGAACATAGTAATTTCAAAATTTTCCTACGCACACGCAAGATCATGGTGATGCATAGCAACGAGAGAGGAGAGTGTTGTCTGATGAAGACATGTACCTAGGGTAGGGACACGGACCTGACCGAAGAATCCTACTCTAGGACACCCCTGGGAGAAATCACCTTTCAATCGACTTGAAGGCATCCCACTCGACAGGTTCAAGACACTCGACCAAGAAGCTACCACTCGACCATGAAGCTATTCACTCGACTGCCAGGAGATCTACAGTCACTCCGTAGGAAAACGGTCAGCTGTTAAGTAGTCTTCATGGTCATTACAACACTTTATTAGAGGCGTTACCAGTAACGCCCCATCTTAAATGTACCTTAAAACCCTGCATTACTGAGGGCAGGAGGGGGTCGGCGAACTCTATATAAGCCACCCCCCTCCTTAGTAGGGAGGGTTCGCACCCCTGTAATCTATACACGCATAGTCCAGTCGACCGCCTCTGGGCTCCGAGACGTAGGGCTATTACTTCCTCCGAGAAGGGCCTGAACTCGTAAACCTCGCGTGTAACAACTTTCCAATAGCTAGGATCTAGCCTCTCCATACTCACCCCCCTACATCACTGTCAGAGTTAGAACGACGACAGTTGGCGCCCACCGTGGGGCGGGAATCTTAGCGCTTAGTTGGAGAAGTTGTGATTTTTCTCGATCCCTTTGATCATGTTTTCTTGCGGAGTTTTGGTGGAAGACCGCGAGATCCGTCTCGGCGCGTTCACCTTCATCGTCGACGACTCTGCCTGGCTTCAGGAGGCACCGCTCGACATCGACGCGCTCCCCGCCCGCGGTGCGACACATTTCCGCGCATGCGTTCGCGGCGTCCTCCTGCGGCAACCGTCGACCCAATATGGGTCGGCCCCCGTATCGTCTCCTCGCCCTGTCTCCCACCAGCGCAAGCGCTCCGGTCGGTCAAGACTTCAGCGGTGGGTGAGGCACGCCGTGGCCCGCCAATCGGCAGCCCCGCAAGTCGCGGCCATCGAGCCTGTCGAATCCCTCTACGGCCTGTTCGATCTGTCGACTGGCTCCGTGGAGACCGCATCCGAGTGCGACAGCAGCGATCGAGCGGCTGAGGTTCTGGCGGTCGATGGAACACACAGTCCCCCTGGTTTCCCTCGCGCTGATGGAGGTGCGGGTGGGGGCGATCCGTCGCATCCCCACGACGAGTATCTCCCCGAACCTCTCACGTCATTGCAGCGAGAGGAGCTTCGCCGCCGGAACATGGACACGCTCCGCACTCCTATCGTCGGAGAGACCCCCGAGGCCCGGGCCTTGGAGGACGCGCGTTTGGCCAACTTGGCCGAGCGCACTCGACTGGAGAATCTCCAGCGAGCACTCGACGAGCGAGCGCGTCAGCGGGCTCCCGAGTCTAGTCGACGCCAGCTCTTCCCGCCGACGCAGGTATATCGAACCCTAGTTCAGAATTTGGCCGCCGCGGCCCGTATAGCAGAATCGATTCAGCCCTCCCAGTCAGAGGCTGGCAGGGGCTTGTTACAGATCAGAGCATTGCTCCGGGCGGCGGGAGACCAGAATTCCGCTGTCTCTCAGTCGCGGAATAGGATCCACAGTCGGTCTGTCGCAACAGATACAGTCGAGTCAGCTCACAGCCCGAGATCGCCCCCGAGGCGTGAGGGACGTGGTGGCCAGCATGATCAGTACAGGAGAAATGAGCAGTATGATCACCGATTCGACCGTGATGATCGACGTCGAGTGCCAACCCCTCCCCCGAGAAGTGGGTCATATGCGCCTCGACGGCAAGATGACAGACGCCCTCATAGTGTTGGGCAGAGGATTCCAGTCGATCCCAGAGACCCAGGCTTTGATGCGAGATCCATCCTCGTTCAAGGTTTGGTTGACAGGAACAGAGCTCATCGAGAAGGCCACAACAGAGATGCGCCTGCCAGCAGCAGAGTACGTGCTTCAGGGCCAGAGTGTTTCAGTCGAGCCATCAGAGCCGCAGTGATACCTCCCAATTTCAGGTTGGCGACTGGAATCGGCAAGTTCACCGGTGAATCTAAGCCTGACACCTGGCTCGAAGATTACCGAGTGGCTGTACAGATTGGCGGCGGCAATGACGAGGTGGCCATGAAGCATTTGCCTCTCATGTTAGAGGGCTCGGCCAGAGCATGGCTAAATCAGTTGGCACCCAGCAGCATTTACACTTGGGAGGACCTCTCCCGAGTGTTTATCACAACCTTTGAAGGAACATGCAAGCGACCTGCAGGCCTAACCGAGCCGCGGTCTTGCGTGCAGAAGCCGAATGAAACTCTGAGGGAATACATCCAGAGGTGGATCACACTGCATCACTCGGTTGAGAACGTGCCGGACCATCAAGCGGTTTGTGCCTTCAAGGAAGGTGTTAAATACAGAGAGTTGAATCTGAAGTTCGGTCGAACTGGAGAGATGTCTCTGAATCGGATGATGGAGATTGCTACCAAGTATGCTAATGGAGAAGACGAAGATCGACTCCGGAGTGGCAAGCAGAAAGCAGTCGCCCAGGAAACTAGAGGCAATTCCAGTCGGAAGCAGAAGCGGAAGGCCGAGCCAGCCGCTCCTGGGGAGGCCCTGGCCGTAGCCCAGGGAAACTTCAAGGGAAAACCCAAGGGCACCTGGAAGCCCAAAAAAGTCAAGGATCAAGATGGAAACGATGTTTTGGATCTGCCATGTCACATCCACACCAAGAAGGATGAAGAGGGTAATTTCATTTACCCAAAGCATACCACTCGACAGTGCCGGCTCCTGATCCAGCAGTTCCAAGGAAAACAGTCCAAGGATAAGGAAAAAGAGTCGGACAGAGTCGAGGATAAGGAAGACAGTGACGATGGATACCCCCAAGTCAATTCCACCCTGATGATTTTTGCCGATGTCGAGAGCAAAAGTCGACTGAAAGTCATTAATCGAGAGGTGAACATGGTTGCCCCGGCAACACCCAGTTACCTGAAGTGGTCTCAGACTGCCATCACATTCGACCAGTCTGATCACCCAACGCACATTGCCACCCCTGGGAGGCAAGCTTTGGTGGTCGACCCAATTGTTGAAGGCACTCGACTGACTAAAGTCCTGATGGATGGAGGCAGTGGCCTGAACATACTGTATGCTGAAACATTGAAAGGAATGGGCATTCCGATGTCCAGACTCAGCACCAGTAACATGAGTTTCCATGGAGTCATTCCTGGGAAGAAAGCCCAATCACTCGGCCAGATCGCTCTTGATGTGGTTTTCGGTGATTCAAAGAATTACCGCAAGGAAAAGTTGACATTCGAGGTTGTGGACTTCCAAAGTGCTTATCATGCCATTTTGGGCAGGCCAGCTTACGCACGCTTCATGGCCCGGCCATGTTACGTGTACCTCAAACTGAAGATGCCTGGTCCCAAAGGTGTGATCACTGTCACAGGCAATCGGAAGAAGGCGGAAGAGTGCTTTCAGAAGGGCTCAAAGATTGCAGATGCTCAGATGGCAGTGGTCGAGCTGCAAGAGTACCAAAAGACTGCCGACCCAAGCGAGTTGCTACGAGCCAAGAAGCCTGCTTCAGAATCAGCTTTTCAGTCGTCCGGTGAAACAAAAACAGTCGACGTTCACCCGACCGACCCCGATGCTGCCCCGACTCACATCTCAACGACGCTTGACTCCAAATAGGAGGAAGCGCTCATCCAGCTCCTCCGTGAGAACTGGGACATCTTCGCATGGAAACCCTCCGACATGCCTAGAGTTCCCAGGGGGCTGGCTGAGCACCGTCTACGGGTCGACCCAAAATTCAAGCCTGTGAAGGAACATCTTCGACGGTCCGCCGTCCAGAAGAAGCAAGCCATTGGCGAGGAGGTGGCTCGGCTCTTAGCAGCAGAGTTCATCCGAGAAATTTACCACTCTAAGTGGCTCGCCAATGTCGTCATGGTCCCCAAAAAGGACAAGTCTCTTCGCATGTGCATTGATTTCAAACATATCAATCGGGCCTGCCCAAAGGATCATTTTCCTCTCCCTCGCATCGACCAAATAGTCGACTCAACTGCGGGGTGCGAGAGGTTGTCTTTTCTAGATGCTTATTCCGGGTACCATCAGATCCGTCTGTATGGACCCGACAAAATCAAAACAGCTTTCATCACCCCATTCGGATGCTTCTGTTATGTCACTATGCCGTTCGGCCTCAAGAACGCCGGAGCCACGTTCATGAGAATGATTCAGAAGTGTTTACTCACTCAAATCAGTCGGAATGTGGAGGCATACATGGATGATATTGTGGTCAAGTCACGCAAAGGTTCCGACCTGCGAGCTGACCTTGCCGAAACTTTTGCCAACCTCAGGAGGTATGATATCAAGCTCAATCCATCAAAGTGCACATTCGGAGTTCCAGGCGGAAAGTTACTCGGTTTTCTCGTTTCCGAACGAGGGATCGACGCCAATCCTGAGAAAATTGGCACCATACTCCGGATGAAGCGCCCTGTACGCGTGCACGATGTCCAAAAGCTTACAGGCTGCTTGGCCGCTTTAAGTCGATTCATTTCTCGTCTTGGTGAAAAGGCGTTGCCTCTCTACCGACTGATGAAGAAGTCTGACAAGTTCGAGTGGACTCTAGAAGCTGACGCAGCGTTTGCAGAACTCAAAGCTCTACTCTCCACCCAGCCGGTGCTTGCTGCCCCAATCAGCAAAGAGCCTCTGCTGCTGTACATTGCGGCCACGGGACAAGTTGTCAGTACAGTACTTACGGTCGAGCGGGAAGAAGAAGGAAAGGCCTTCAGAGTTCAGCGCCCAGTCTATTATCTGTCCGAAGTTTTGACCCCTTCAAAACAAAGATACCCTCACTACCAGAAGCTTGTATATGGGATTTACATGACCGCGAAGAAGGTTGCACATTACTTCTCTGACCACTCCATTACAGTCGTCAGCGATGCCCCACTGTCAGAGATACTGCATAACAGAGATGCAACTGGTCGAGTGGCCAAGTGGGCGATTGAACTCCTTCCCTTAGATATCAGGTTTGAAGCAAAGAAGGCTATTAAGTCCCAAGCAATCGCAGATTTCGTCGCCGAGTGGATTGAACAGCAACTTCCGACTCAAGTTCACTCGGAGCACTGGACCATGTTCTTCGATGGATCTAAGATGCTGAATGGTTCCGGTGCTGGGGTAGTTCTAGTCTCCCCCCGAGGAGATAAGCTCAGATATGTTCTCCAGATTCACTTCGATTCCTCCAACAATGAAGCAGAGTATGAAGCACTTTTGTATGGGTTGCGCATGGCCATTTCACTCGGCGTCCGTCGCCTCATGGTTTATGGCGACTCAGATTTGGTGGTTAATCAGGTGATGAAGGAGTTGGACGTCAGAAGTCCAGCCATGACTGGTTATTGCAATGCAGTGAGAAAGCTAGAAAAGAAATTCGAGGGGTTAGAGCTTCATCACATCCCCCGACTGAAAAACCAAGCAGCTGATGACCTGGCAAAGAGAGGCTCCAAGCGAGAAGCCATTCCTAGCAATGTGTTTTTGGAGCACATCCGCTCGCCGTCAGTCCAGGAAGATCCTTTCACAGAAGAAGCCCCACAACCAAAAAGTGCCACAGATCCGACTGAAGTCGAAATTCCTGCTATGGTCGACCTTATCATGGAAGTCTTGGCAATAACTCCCGACTGGACGATACCATACATCGCGTATATCCTAAGGAAAGAGCTCCCAGAAGACGAGGAAGAGGCTCGACAGATCGTCCGCCGATCTAAGGCCTTCACAGTCATAAAGGGGCAGTTGTATAGAGAAAGCGCGACTGGAATCGGTCAGAAGTGCATAACCAGAAGGTCGGATAATCCTTGATAATATCCACTCGGGAACCTGTGGCCACCATGCGTCCTCTCGGACCATTGTGGCCAAAGCATACCGAGCGGGATTTTACTGGCCAAGAGCAAATGAGATGGCAAAGGAGATAGTTGACAAGTGTGAGGGGTGTCAGTTCTACTCCAACATGTCACACAAGCCTGCATCAGCCCTGAAGACCATTCCTCTCGTCTGGCCATTTGCTGTCTGGGGACTGGACATGGTTGGTCCACTGAGAACAGGCAGGAGCGGGTTCACGCATGTGCTTGTGGCAGTCGACAAGTTCACCAAATGGATCGAAGCCAAGCCTATCAAGAACCTCGATGCTGGCACTGCTATCAGTTTCGTCAAAGGACTAACATTCAGATATGGAGTCCCTCATAGCATCATCACCGACAATGGGTCGAACTTCGATTCGGACCAGTTCAGAGCTTTTTGCGCCTCTCAAGGCACACGAGTCGACTACGCGTCGGTCGCGCATCCTCAGTCGAATGGGCAAGCTGAAAGAGCAAATGGTCTGATTGTTAAAGGACTGAAACCTCGGCTGATGCGTGATCTCAAGCACGCGGCAGGTGCTTGGGTCGACGAGCTTCCGTCAGTTCTGTGGGGATTGAGGACCACCCCTAACCGGTCGACTGGAAGAACTCCATTCTTTCTGGTTTATGGAGCCAAAGCGGTTCTGCCAAGTGATCTCCTTCACAACGCGCCCCGAGTCGAGCTTTACACCGAAGATGAAGCAGAATAGGCCCGGCAAGACGCAGTCGACCTCCTCGAAGAAGAGAGGGAGATGTCCATGATCAGATCGACCATTTATCAGCAAGACTTGCGTCGATTCCACGCCCGGAATGTGAAGAGTCGAGCCTTCCAAGAAGGAGATTTGGTCCTCCGAGTGGATCAACAGAAACCACACAAGCTTGCTCCCACTTGGAAAGGTCCCTTCATCATCACCAGAGTCCTCCACAATGGAGCGTATCACCTCTTCAATGTTGATCGCCAGATCGACGAGCCTCGAGCTTGGAATGCGGAACTACTCCGCCCCTTTTACACTTAAGTTCCTTCCCATAAAGATGTAATAAGAGAAACTTCTGCAGTTCATTTTTATCAAGGTCAAGAGTGTTCCAATGATTGTTGTCACTTCTGTTTACATACGAGAACCCCCAGTGGGTGACTTAGCCGCGAACCCGTTTCGCCTAAGTTCAAGAAAAATCCTACCGAGTGGAGAGCAAACCTCCCACTCGGGGGCTTAGCTGCAGTCCAGCACTCGCCTAAGTTCTCTTACGCAGAGACTTAGCTGCAGTCAGCACTCGCCTAAGTTCTCTTACGCAGAGACTTAGCTGCAGTCAGCACTCGCCTAAGTTTGAAAAATCCTACCGAGTGGAGAGCAAACCTCCCACTCGGAGGCTTAGCTGCAGTCCAGTACTCGCCTAAGCTCTCCTACGAAGAGACTTAGCTGCAGTCAGCACTCGCCTAAGTTTGAAAAATCCTACCGAGCGAGAGCAAACCTCCCGCTCGGAGGCTTAGCTGCAGCCCAGCGCTCGCCTAAGTGTGAAACATTTCTCATGTCCCAAGGACGACGAGGGGTAGGTCGACTGCCACCTTCTCCTTCAGAACTGCACCACAGACACAAAGTTGCTTCGAGTGAAGATCAAATCCCACTCGACGGGTCATCCACAAAGACATTCAACGACAAATCAAGTTCAAATAAAGCCTAAAATATCCGAAGAGACCTCAAGTCGAAGTACTTGAGCCCACAGCTCGGCAGAGTTTAACTGTTACACTTCCACTCGGCATTCCGAGGCAAATTTAAGGCAGAGTTTAACGGATTACAAAATACACTCGGCATCCCGAGGCAAGTTTTTTCATTCCTCAGGAGGAGGAGGACTGGCAGGGGCGACAAACTCATCCAAGTCGATCCCATCTGCGATGCGGGTAGCAGCAGCAATAAATGTCTCCATGAAGTCCTGGAAGTTGTGCTTCCTCGTGTTGGCAACTTGGATGGCGGCCAGCTTTTCCTCCCGCGCCTCCTTGCAATGGACGCGGACTAGAGACAGAGCCACGTCGGCACCACACCGAGCTGAAGACTTCTTCCACTCTTGCACTCGGTCAGGGATTCCGTTGAGTCGAGTCATCAGAGACTCGAGATCGTTCTGGAGCGTGGACTCTGGCCAAAGCGTCGGGTCGATCCGCGTCATGGCGACCTTCAGTCGAGCCAAATTATCCACGACGCCGTCAACGCGGGATTCCAGTCGGAGCAGGTTCATGGCAGCTTCGTCTTGCACCGGAGAGTTGATTGGATCCAAACCTGTTTCGATCCGCCCGGTCTCCTCTTCGAAGTTCTGGCAAAGTTCTGCATGCACGGCCCAAGGATAAGTCAAATTTCATAAAACTGAGTCGACATGAAAGAACCAGTTGGAACTGATTGTGCACCTTCGAGCTTGATGTACAGCTTCTTGGCAAAGCTCCTCAAGTAGCTCTCTAGGTCGTCTCTCCTGCGAGCGACGCTTTCCATCTTCTCGCTCAGAGTGAGGTGCTCCTTCTTCCAACGCGAACACTCCCTGTTGGCTTCCTTCAGAGCGGTCTTCAACTTGGTGTTCTCCCCTTCTAATTGGTCGACCGAAGCCAGCTTCTGCGCGGCCAGAGCGGTCTTGTCATCAGCCTCCTTACGGGCAGCAGCCAAGTCCTGATCCTTCTTCGCCAGAGCTTCTTTCAGTTTTTCTGCAAAAAAATGACGATTGAGTCGGAGAAAGCGAAAAGATACTCAAGCCTAAAAACCAACCAGTCGACAAAGGTGCCTTACCTGCGGCGCCGTCTCTGACATTCTGCAGCTCTGTCCTGGCCAGCTCCAGATCAAGGTTCATTTGAATTTGCTGCTTCTCCAAGTCAGCCAAGCGGGTTCCAAGATCACAAGATTTCTGAAGTCAAAAAGGAGGAGTTACAATTTCAGTAAAAAGGAAAAAGCAACAAAGGCAGTAAATACTAAGACTACGGTTGACTGCCAGCAGTCCACCATAGTCTCGGGGACTACACCCAGTGGGTGCACTTAGCGTGTCCCCACCGGTTCCTATCTCACTTGACCGATCCCCGAAGTCGAGTCCAAGACAAGCTGCTTCCGAGCAGTTAAGAGACAATAACAGAGTTTCTAAGACTACAGTCGAAGCAAAACATTCGACAGTAGCCTCGGGGACTACACCCAGTGGGTGCACTCAGCGTGCCCCCACGGTAAAAAAAAGAAGAAAAAAAAAGAGAAAAGACGTCGACTGCCCACAGTCGACGAGGTTCCATTCGGCATGACCCGATCAGACAGAGCGAAGAAACTCAACTACGACTCAATTTAAAAAAGACTACAGTCGACTGCCAGCAGTCGACCGTAGTCTCAGGGACTACACCCAGTGGGTGCACTTAGCGTGCCCCCACTCGTCCAAGAATTGGCAAACACACCCACTGGGTGTACAAACTTAAAAGACCTTCGGAAAAGAGATTCTTCAAAGAACATACCAAAACAGACCAAGTGTTGAAGTCAACTGACCTGGACATTGCTCTGAAGAGCCGAGCTTGCGTTGTAAGCCGCCTGGCAAGCCTCCCGAGCCACTTTTACCTGCTCCATCATGACTCCAGCCTGGTGTACAACCTCCTTTGCAGCAGCCGCTTGGTCCTCAAGGACGGGGTACGCAGCAAAAAGCGAAGACGGATCTGCAGTCGACGCTGAAGGCTGCACACTCGTCAAAGGAACAGCGAAAGTCATGGAAGCCCGAGTGGGTTCGTCATCATCCCGAACTGCAGCCTCAGGCGTGGGAGTGGATTGCGGAGCCTTGTCAGCCAGCACCTTCTTCTTCCTCTTCACCCTCAGTGGTGTGTTGTCGTCGTCGTCCGGGAGGTCGATAACATGAGGAGGAGCTGCAAGGAAAACATTCAATCGACCAACACCTTCTTCAGTCGACTCGTAAGCAGGACGGCAGTGATCGTACCAGGGTTGGAGGTGACAGCGTCCTCCATCTCTTGGTCGTCGTTCCTGGCGGAGACCTCAGAAGTTGCACCACTGCAAATCTCGAAAGTCAGTTAGTTGGCCCAGTGAATCGACCAAGGATCCGTCCACAGTCGACAAAGGAAAGCAAGTGTTGTTGTTACCCCGAAATGGTGGGAACAGCTATCTTCATTTTGGGCAAGGCCTTGGGCGGCTTAGATGGCGCCGTTCGTGGGTGCTTGGGAGCCTTCCCGGTCGACGGAGGAGAAGAAGTCCGAGGGCGTTTCGACGACTGCCCAACAGGAGCGGCCGCCTTGCCACGTTCCTGCGCTGGATCGTGGGCGAGCTTGGACCGTCCCTCCGGGCGGGAGGGTTCAGCCTCCTCCTCCTCCTCACTGGAGAAGATGTCGTCGCCCTCCTCTCCCTCACCGTCAGACTCCCACTCGACCTGGTCGTCCCCGCTCTCGCCCCCGCTCCCCTCACCTTCCTCAGTCGGCCCTTGCGCCCCGCTGGGCGTCGAGTACATCTCAGTGGTAGCCTGGAGGACAACGGACAGGACGAAAGTCAGTCGACTCATACAAAGAAGACTAATACAGAAGGCCAGATATCCGACACAAAGACATACCTGATCCACTTCATATGAGTTGTCGAGTGGAATCACCCTTCTGGCTCCTCGGGGGTTGTCTTTGTTCCCCGTGATACTTGACAGCCACCCCGCCAGCATCTCATCGGTGACCTCCTCCGGGTGGATCCGAGTGGTGTCGTCAAGGCCAGAATACAGCCACATCAGGTGGTCTCGCGCCTGGAGCGGTTGAATGCACCTCTGGAGGAAGACCTCTAACAGGTCCATCCCAGTCACCCCCTCACGGACAAGCTCAACCACTCGACCCGCCAACACCTTGACCTGGGCCCTTTCCTCCGGCGTGACTTTCAGAGAGACAGGCTTCTCGGCTCGGTCGAGGGAAAAAGGAGGAAGACCAGTCGACTGGCCGGGGGTCGCCTGGTCCTGGCAGTAGAACCAGGTCGACTGCTAGCCGCGGACCGACTCCGGGAAGGTGATAGAGGGAAAACAGCTCTTCCCCCTCGTCTGGATCGCCAGGCCCCCGCACAGCTGGATCACTTGCGTCTTTTCATCACTCGACTTGGCCTTTTTTACCGACTGAGAGCGGCAAGTGAAAATATGCTTGAAAAGCCCCCAATGCGGACGGTAACCCAGGAAGGCTTCGCACATGGAAATGAACGCGGCAAGATAGACTATGGAGTTGGGGGTAAAGTGATGGAGCTGCGCTCCGAAGAAATTCAAGAAACTCCGGAAGAAAGGATGGGGCGGCAGAGAAAACCCTCGGTCGATGTGGGTGGCTAGGAGCACGCACTCACCGTCACGGGGTTGAGGTTCGATCTCTCCCTCCGGAAGACGCGCAACTTCGTGGGGAATGGCTCCCCCCTCGACCATGTCGTCAAGATCGTCTTGCCGGAGCACCGAGGGCATCCAGTCGCCCTGGATCCAACCTTTGGGCAGAGCGGTCCTGGAGGAGGATCCGCCCCGAGCAGATTTCTTCCCTTTCCCCGCCGCCGCCGCCTTCTTCGCGCGCTCCAAAGCGGTGGTCTTGCCCTTCACCATCGTCGCCGGAGAGATCTCGCACGGGCTCGCAGCGCTAGGGTGAGAGCGGAGGTAGCAGAGAGGCTGGCAAAGGGAGAGAGGAAGAAGGAAGGAGAAGAGAGCGCACGGCTTGGAAACCCCAAGCCGGCAACTTATAAGGGGCCGCTCCCGAGTGGCTGACCGGTAGGCCCAGGCCATCCAGTCAAATCCCGCAACAGACGTGCGCACAGTACGTGGCGAAAAAGGCGACGCGGAGATCGAGGAACTTCCGCTTTATCGCTCCCGATTACTGCGGCGGCTCCCGTCCCGCGCGCTTCCCAAAATCCAAATCCCGTGACATCCGCGGGCCGCAGAACAACTTGCTAAAAAACAGAAGACCCCGATCGCGCCGGCACTCGGTATGGCACAAACAAAGAAATTCACTCGACGGAAGGCCTAGAATGGATCAAGGCGACTGAAAAAGGTTGGCAGCGTCATCCATGACGATTGTCCCGAAACGAGGCGCTCACATAGCCCGAAGAACCAGTCGGAAAGATCTCCAACCCTTTCCCCACTCTAACCTCGATCCATTCGAGGGATAATGATGAAGACATGTACCTAGGGTAGGGACACGGACCTGACCGAAGAATCCTACTCTAGGACACCCCTGGGAGAAATCACCTTTCAATCGACTTGAAGGCATCCCACTCGACAGGTTCAAGACACTCGACCAAGAAGCTACCACTCGACCATGAAGCTATTCACTCGACTGCCAGGAGATCTACAGTCACTCCGTAGGCAAACGGTCAGCTGTTAAGTAGTCTTCATGGTCATTACAGCACTTTATTAGAGGCGTTACCAGTAACGCCCCATCTTAAATGTACCTTAAAACCCTGCATTACTGAGGGCAGGAGGGGGTCGGCGAACTCTATATAAGCCACCCCCCTCCTCAGTAGGGAGGGTTCGCACCCCTGTAATCTATACACGCATAGTCCAGTCGACCGCCTCCGGGCTCCGAGACGTAGGGCTATTACTTCCTCCGAGAAGGGCCTGAACTCGTAAACCTCGCGTGTAACAACTTTCCAATAGCTAGGATCTAGCCTCTCCATACTCACCCCCCTACATCACTGTCAGAGTTAGAACGACGACATTGTCTACGTACCCTCGTAGACCGAAAGCGGAAGCGTTAGCACAACGCGGTTGATGTAGTCGTACGTCTTCACGGCCCGACCGATCAAGCACCGAAACTACGACACCTCCGAGTTCTAGCACACGTTCAGATCGATGACGATCCCCGGACTCCGATCCAGCAGAATGTCGGGGAAGAGTTCCGTCAGCACGACGGCGTGGTGACGATCTTGATGTTCTACTGTTGCAGGGCTTCGCCTAAGCACCGCTACAATATTATCGAGGATTATGGTGGAAGGGGCCACCGCACACGGCTAAGAGATCAATGATCAATTGTTCTGTCTTTGGGGTGCCCTCCTGCACCCGTATATAAAGGAGCCACGGAGGAGGAGGCCAGCCCTAGGAGGGGGCGCGCCAAGTGTGGAGTCCTACTAGGACTCCCTAGTCCTAGTAGGATTCCACCTCCCATATGGAATAGGAAAAGAGGAAGGGAAAAGGAGAAGGAAGGAAGGGGGCGCCCCCCTTCCGTAGTCCAATTCGGACCAGACCAAGGGGAGGGGTGTGGCCACCCTTGAGGCCCTTTTCCTTCTTTCCCGTATGGCCCAATAAGGCCCAATACGTATTCCCGTAACTCTCCGGTACTCCGAAAAATACCCGAATCACTCAGAACCTTTCCGATGTCCGAATATAGTCGTACAATATATCGATCTTTACGTCTCGACCATTTCGAGACTCCTCGTCATGTACCCGATCTCATCCGGGACTCCGAACTCCTTTGGTACATCAAAACTCATAAACTCATAATATAACTGTCATCGAAACCTTAAGCGTGCGAACCCTACGGGTTCGAGAACAATGTAGACATGACCGAGACACGTCTCCGGTCAATAACCAATAGCGGAACCTGGATGCTCATATTGGCTCCCACATATTCTACGAAGATCTTTATCAGTCAGACCGCATAACAACATACGTTGTTCCCTTTGTCATCGGTATGTTACTTGCCCGAGATTCGATCACCGGTATCTCAATACCTAGTTCAATCTCGTTACCGGCAAGTCTCTTTACTCATTCCGTAATACATCATCCTGCAACTAACTCATTAGTTGCAATGCTTGCAAGGCTTAAGTGATGTGCATTACTGAGAGGGCCCAGAGATACCTCTCCGACAATCGGAGTGACAAATCCTAATCTCGAAATACGCCAACCCAACAAGTACCTTTGGAGACACCTGTAGAGCACCTTTATAATCACCCAGTTACGTTGTGACATTTGGTGGCACACAAAGTGTTCCTCCGATAAACGGGAGTTGCATAATCTCATAGTCATAGGAACATGTATAATTCATGAAGAAAGCAATAGCAACAAACTAAACGATCAAGTGCTATGCTAACGGAATGGGTCAAGTCAATCACATCATTCTCCTAATGATGTGATCCCGTTAATCAAATGACAACTCATGTCTATGGTTAGGAAACATAACCATCTTTGATCAACGAGCTAGTCAAGTAGAGGCATACTAGTGACACTCTTTTGTCTATGTATTCACACATGTATTATGTTTCCGGTTAATACAATTCTAGCATGAATAATAAACATTTATCATGATATAAGGAAATAAATAATAGCTTTATTATTGCCTCTAGGGCATATTTCCTTCACTTCAGGCTGAGGAATTTCTGATTCCTCTTCAGTGGCAGTCTGCGTCTTTAGATATTCAGCAGCAGTAGTTTCTTCAGCACCAGTGGCTGGAATTTCTTCACGTACAGATGAAGTGGGGTGAGTTTCTTCAGAGCCCATTTGAACAGTTTGTGCAGGGGACTGAGGTATTTGCTGCAACGGTGTGAACATTGCAGAGTTTGGATGCTGACTTTCCCAGAATTCATCACTCATCCAACGTCCACATCTTCATCTTCCATTTCTTCAACGCCAGCCTCTTCAGCAGTGAACTGAGGCATAGGCGAGGAAATGACAGGTGTTGAAGGGATCTCATCCACTTCAATTTCTTCATCCAACTACTCTGATGAAGCAGCAGAAGGATTTTCTTCATCAGATCCGTTGGGGATCACATATTCTTCATCGAAAGGAACAAGGTCCTTTGATGGCATGGTAGAGAGAGGAACAACATCAATGGGATTTTCAAATGAGCTGGTCAAAGGCTTCATTTTCTTCGAAGCTGAATAATCTGAAGTAGCTGATGCTTTCCTTTTCTTCACCGCTGCACGCTCTGCAGCCTTGGTTTTCTTCACATCTCATGCAGATGGAAGGATCGGAGTTGGTGTAGGTGCAGGAGGAGCAGGGGATAATGGTTGATTTTCTTCAGGCACAACTGATGCAGTTGCCCTAATTTCTTCATTTTCTTCAGGCGCATCACTAGTGGATGCCCTGGCAATTTCTTCAGCGGCTGAAATGCAGTCATCAACCCTGGAACTCACATTTTCTTCAGCAGCTTGATTTTCATCAGTGGTGCTGGCAAGTTCTTCAGTCGGCTGAGCAGATGCTTCAGCCTGAGCAACATTTGAGGTGAAGTTATCCGCAAGTTTCACAAAGCACACCTTGGCTCCAAGACAATCAGCGCGGTATGCATCAAATTCATCACTAAGTTTCTTGATCTCAGTTTGAACAGCGACAAGTTCTTCAGTTGTCATAGAGACAACGTTTTTCTTCAGATAGCGCTCCTTTTTGTACTGCACTTTGTTGATCTGCCTAGCTGTAACGCCCCGAGACCGATGTGCCAGGTGTCTTCCAGTTATTCGCTGTTGTTGCCTCGTCAGTTGTTTGCGTGTCATGCATTTCATATCATGTCATCATGTGCATCTCATTTGCATACGTGTTCGTCTCATGCATCCGAGCATTTTCCCCGTTGTCCATTTTGCAATCCGGCACTACTATGTCCTCCGGGCCCTCTTTTGTCTCTTTTCGTGTGCGAGTGTTCAACGTTCTCGGATTGGACCGAGATTTGCCAAGCAGCCTTGGTACACCACCGGTAGACCGCCTGTCAAGTTTCGTGCCATTTGGACTTCGTTTGATACTCCAACGGTTAACCGAGGAACCGTAAAGGCCTCGTGTGTGTTGCAGCCCAACACCCCTCCAAAGTGGCCCAAAACCCACCTAAACCCCCTCCATCATCTCGGTCGTCCGATCACGATCGCGTGGCCGAAAACCGCACCTTATTTGGACTCTCCTAGCTCCCTCTACCTATATATATGTGACTCTCCCCGAAATTTCGCGGTCCAACCCTAGCGTCTTCCTCCTCGCGCCGCCGGACATGTCCATCCGCGCCGGACATGTCCGCCGGACACCTCACTCCGGCGAATCGCATCGTGCCACGTCAGCGCCGCCGTCGCCCGCGTCCAACCGCGCCACGCCACGTGTCCGGCTGCGTCCCTCCGACACCGCGGCCCGCGGGACCCGAGGCCGGCCCGCCCGAGCCGCGTCCGGGCCCGAGCCGCCCGCGCGCCTGCCCCGCCGCCCGTGCTCGCCTCCGCCCTCGCCGCCTACGGCCGCCGTCTCCGCATCGCCGCGTCTCGCCACCTTGCTTCGCTGCCGCCTCGCGGCAGGCGCCGCCGCCGCCAGTACTTCGCCGCGCCCCTCGCCCCCGCTGCCGCCCGCACCAACTCCGGCCGGCGCCGGCTAGCTCTGATCCGGCCCGACCCATTTCCGGCGATCCCCCTCCTCTCCGTCCTCATCTCCGTCGTCCTCTCCAACTCCGGCAAGGGTCCGGTGAACCTCGGATTTCATGCAAGACGAACCCTAACAACAAAGCCATATTGCCATGTCAAACCTCTAACCCACCTTGTCCTAGCAAACCGTTGTTTGGCTATGTTACCGCTTTGCTCAGCCCCTCTTATAGCGTTGCTAGTTGCAGGTGAAGATTGGAGTTTGTTCCTTGTTGGAACATGATTATTGTTGGGATATCACAATATCTCTTATTTAATTAATGCATCTTATATACTTGGTAAAGGGTGGAAGGCTCGGCCTTATGCCTGGTGTTTTGTTCCACTCTTGCCGCCCTAGTTTCTGTCATACCGGTGTTATGTTCCTTGATTTTGCGTTCCTTACACGGTTGGGTTATAATGGGAACCCCTTGATAGTTCGCCTTGAATAAAACTCCTCTAGCAAGGCCCAACCTTGGTTTTACCATTTGCCACCTAGCCTTTTTTTCCTTGGGTCGGCCAACCCAAGGGTCATCTTTATTTTAAACCCCCGGGCCAGTGCTCCTCTGAGTGTTATTCCAAAACAGAGCCACTTGCAGCGCCACCTCAAGGAAACTTGAGGGTTGGTTTTAGCTGTACGTAGTGTTCATCCGGTGTGCCCTGAGAACGAGATATGTGCAGTTCCTATCAGGATTTGTCGGCACAGCGGGTGGTCTTGCTGGACTTGTTTTACCATTGTCGAGATGTCTTGTAACCGGGATTCCGAGTCTGATCGGGTTGTCTTGGGAGAAGGAATATCCTTCGTTGACCGTGAGAGCTTGTGATGGGCTAAGTTGGGACACCCCTGTAGGGTTTTGAACTTTCAAAAGCCGTGCCTGCGGTTATGGGCAGATGGGAATTTGTTAATGTCCGGTTGTAGAGAACTTGACACTTAACTTAATTAAAATACATCAACCGCGTGTGTAGCCGTGATGGTCTCTTCTCGGCGGTGTCCGGGAAGTGAACACGGTGTTGGAGTTATGCTTGAACGTAAGTAGTCTAGGATCACTTCTTGATCATATATTCTCGAACGTGCTTCGCCTTCTCTTCTCACTGTCATTTGCGTATGTTAACCACCATATATGCTAGTGCTTGCTGCAGCTTCACCTCATACCTTTTCCTTACCCATAAGCTTAAATAGTCTTGATCGCGAGGGTGTGAGATTGCTGAGTCCCGTGACTCATAGATTACTTCCAAAACTAGCTTGCAGGTGCCGATGATTCCGTGCAGGTGACGCAACCGAGCTCAAGGAGGAGCTCAATGAAGATCTCGTGCATTGTGTTGTTTCGTTTCCAGCTGTTCAGTAGTGGAGCCCAGTTGGGACGATCGGGGATCTGTAGCATTAGGGGTAGTCTTCTTTTATTTTTGGTTCCGTAGTCGGACCTTGATTGTATCTGGATGATTGTAATGCTTTATTTATGTTATTGAGTGAAGTGGCGATTGTAAGCCAACTATGTACCTCTTTCTTATTTAGTACATGGGATGTGTAAGGATTACCCCTCTTGCGACATTGCCTACAATGCGGTTATGCCTCTAAGTCGTGCTCCGACACGTGGGAGATATAGCCGCTTCGTGGGTGTTTCAAGTTGGTATCAGAGCCATCCCCGACTTAGGAGCCCCCCTGCTTGATCGAATCATTGGCGTTGTTGAGTCTAGAAAAATGTTTTGATTCATTTAGGATTATATATATCGGAGAGGAGGATTCTTTTTACTCCTCAGTCCCTTCGTCGCTCTGGTGAGACCTCCTGACGTAGAGTTTTGACTCTTCTCTTCTCAAATTCCACTAATTTTTTTAGGATCACGCGGGTATCTTGGAATTGTTCCGATGGTTTTGTGACGAGAACATTGTTCTTGGTGCCTCCTGACATTTAGGGGTTATGGCAGTGTCCCGGGGAGTTGAGCTCCGAGGTGTTGTCGTCACAATTTTATCGTTGCAGTTCTGGAATACCTGAGTTTCGCCGACATCGAAAATCTCTTTTATGCAGTTGTTGGTGAGATAACCTCGACGCCACCCAGTACTGGGGCGGGAGTTCGGGAGTATTGCCATAACTCGTATAACAGATGCTTTTCAAAGGTTGAGGTAAATGATTTCCGAAGGTTTTTGGTTATGTGTTGAAGGATGGATACAGCTGGATGTAGGTATTGTTAGTTTGGGTGAGATATTATGCTTCCCCTGTATCCCCAACACCTGATTGCATAACCGGAAAGTTTCGGGAGTTTATAAGTGGGAATTCAAGTAGCTCTTAGGATATCTTTCCGACAGATGCATGATATGAGATTGGAGTTTGACGTCTAGTGGTCCGCCTATCCACGGTTAGTTTTACAGTGGTCTCGTTGTGTCTTAAAGAATCCTTGGCTATGCTGA
The DNA here is from genome assembly GCF_003073215.2 of Triticum urartu. Lineage (NCBI taxonomy): Eukaryota > Viridiplantae > Streptophyta > Magnoliopsida > Poales > Poaceae > Triticum > Triticum urartu. The sequence continues at coordinate 346,008,797 of NC_053024.1, read as the reverse complement.
CTCGGGGACGCTTCGTATGTCATGTGCACTGCCTTGTACATGATGGTGCTGTACGATCGAGCCCGTGTGGGCCCCACCACAAAAACTTCGGATGAAATCTCTATCATATGTTTGTTCCGGCTTATTCTGCAAGCTAATCCTTTGTTTTGTTTTCAGTTTTGGTATTCGAGTTGCTTCGAAGTCAAGTGTTGATTCCATACTTTTCCTAAGCGGTGTTCTCATATATCTATGAGGATGCAAATCCTTCTTGATCATCGAGCTTGTCATCTAAATTCCTTCTCAACCGGTGTGCTCCTCTTCAAGTGGATCCGATCATGTCAATAGTCGCAAGACCACCTTTCAATTTCTTCTCAATGGTGTTCGTTTCATCCGTCTCCAAGTTGTCCTTATTTTACCCACCCCCACCCTTTTTCTTCAAGGACTCAAATTTCTTATTCAAGTATCTTTTTATTGATGGGAAGCCCCTCCATCCTCTTCCATCAATGTTCTTACCCGGTGATTCTCATGAAGATTCTAATGGAGCTTCAAGTTCGTCATTCTTCATTTTTTTCTTCTCCGGTGGATTTAATTCAAGCTTTGTTGATCGTATTCCTTTCCTCGTTTCAAATGCTTTTCTCATGCCGGTGCACCTCATAATCATCCACTTCTCGCTATTCATTTGTTCCGGAGTGCTCAAGTTATCTCGAAGATTCGTGTTTTCCATTCTTAATCCGTTCAAACTATTTCGAGATTGTTATCTCAGTCAAGTCATTTAATTCAACCGGTGCAATCTCTCTTTTAAATCATTTCAAAGGTGTTTCTTTTGAGTGGGCCCTAACCCACATGTCTTTTCCCAGGATCTTACCTGACTCTTCTTATTTCTGGAGCTTCTCAAATTTCTTTCAAAGTTGACGTAACAATGAATTATCATCAGTCATATGTTTTTTCTCTAAGATCTTGCATAATTCTTTTCATCGTTGGCTCAACCTTTCCATTCTTCATTCCGGAGTATCGCAACAATTCATGGTGGTGTTTTCTCGTCGTCACGCTCGACATTTGAAGACCGAGGAAGAGTTTCTCTTCAATCATATCTGTTCTCTTGAAGATTCTTGGTGCTAGCTTTAAGCCATCCTCTCATAATTGTTTTAATTGCGAGAATTCTTTTCAACCATCCGGAGTAAGTCAGGAGTCTTTTCAGTTTGATTCTCCAGAGCCTATCATCTCAAAATTATTCATTCCAGCTTTCAGCTCTCATTCTCTAAATCTTACCGGTGCGTCATTCAAGTATTCTCTTATCAGCTCGTGATCTATTCATACTCATGTATCTAAATTCTCTCAAGTATCTTCTTTCGTTTTCCAATTCTTCCCGGTGTATTGTGCATTTGCTACTTTCACTTTCAATTCTTAATGCTGCTTCGTTAAAGATCTCTTTTCCTTTGCTATCATATCATGCATTCGTGCTTTCCAAATTCTACCAGTGGATCGTTGAAGACCTTCCCAAGTTTATGCTATATCCCTCTTAATCCTTTTCAACGAGAATAAGTAGTATGCCAAATCCGTTTGCTCGTCATCAATCTAATTGGTGAAGGATACGCATAACATAATTCTTATTATTGTTTCATCCAAGTGATTTAGTTTCCTGCTTTCCAGAGTGGTTCATCATATCACATTCTCGGTTCGAGATGCTTTGTCTTTTCTTCCAGAGTTCCAAGTTTCCACTTTATCTCGTCGTGAAGCTCCATTTAATCATTCCAAGGCTTCACCTTATATTCTCAACTTCCTTTTCTTTCTATCATCCTTTTATTACCGGAGTTCATGAAGGATTTAATTCATTCTCGAAGTTTTCATCGAGATTCTTTTCTAAGGAGCTCAAGTTTTCTTCATCTTGCAATCCGGAGTGCAATTCTTTCTACCGTATCATTGGAGGTGGTATTATGTCATTCTTGATAATTTGAGTTCATGTTTCATGATTCAAATGTTGTTAAGAATGAGGTATTTTAAATCCATCAACCTCTTCGTTGGAGTTATCTTGTGTCATGTTTCACCTAAAGCCTTCCCTAAGAATTGTTGCTATTTATGGTGCTCATAAATGATCCAAGTTCTTCATTTATCCTCCCGGTAAAATAAGTTTCTCGTCTTCTTGTTCATACCAACCCAATCTTTCGTTTCCGTTAGTGGCAGAATTTCCCCTCAGCTTTGAGATGTTTTCCATAAGCCCACAACAAGCTTACTCTTTTTCGTTGTTGTTAATCCAACAACTCCATTATAGAATTTATTGTAAGCGTGCTCTACCAAGATCTTGTTTTCTCCTCCGTTCATTCCATTCCATTTTTATTCTTTGTTCCAGAGGCAGTGTGATGTTACTCTCTTCAATCATCATCTCGAATGGTGAGGATTGTGTTCTTTCATTTTATCCACTTAACCGGAGTATTGTGTCCTCTGCTCAAGTTCTTTCATCTTATCAAGTCTTGCATCTCTTTTCAACCGGAGTGCTACCCGAATTGTTTCTTTATTATTCCTCTTTCTTAACGGAGTGCTTTCAACTTTGTTCATCGTCATTGCCTTCTTTCTTTCTTTCAATTTGCTCAACCTCGCAAGGTTTTTTGGTTTCACTCGTTTGTCAAAGAAGCAACTTAGTTTTACCTGTTCTCTTTCTCTTCTGTTTTTCCCTCCGGTGCCATTCTAGATCTCGGGACGAGATCCTCTCATAGTGGTGGAGTGTTGTAACGCCCCGAGACCGATGTGCCAGGTGTCTTCCAGTTATTCGCTATTGTTGCCTCGTTAGTTGTTTGCGTGTCATGCATTTCATATCATGTCATCATGTGCATCTCATTTGCATACGTGTTCGTCTCATGCATCCGAGCATTTTCCCCGTTGTCCGTTTTGCAATCCGGCACTCCTATGTCCTCCGGCGCCCTATTTTGTCTCTTTTCGTGTGCGAGTGTTAAACGTTCTCGGATTGGACCGAGATTTGCCAAGCGGCCTTGGTATACTACCGGTAGACCGCCTGTCAAGTTTTGTGCCATTTGGACTTCGTTTGATACTCCAACGGTTAACCGAGGAACCGTAAAGGCCTCGTGTGTGTTGCAGCCCAACACCCCTCCAAAGTGGCCCAAAACCCACCTAAACCCCCTCCATCATCTCGGTCGTTCGATCACGATCGCGTGGCCGAAAACCGCACCTCATTTGGACTCTCCTAGCTCCCTCTACCTATATATATGTGACTCTCCCCGAAATTTCGCGGTCAAACCCTAGCGTCTTCCTCCTCGCACCGCCGGACATGTCCAACCGCGCCGGACATGTCCGCCGGACACCTCACTCCGGCGAATTGCATTGCGCCACGTCAGCGCCGCCGTCGCCCGCGTCCAACCGCGCCGCGCCACGTGTCCGGCCGCGTCCCTCCGCCACCGCGCGCCGCCGCGGCCCGCGGGGCTCGAGGCCGGCCCGCCCGAGCCGTGTCCGGGCCCGAGCGCCCGAGCCGCCCGCGCGCCTAACCCGCCACCCGCGCGCCTAACCCGCCACCCGCGCTCGCCTCCGTCCGCGCCACCTACGGCCGCCGCCTCCACATCGCCGCGCCTCGCCGCCTTGCTTCGCCGCCGCCAGTACTCCGTCGCGCCCCTCGCCCCCGCTGCCGCCCGCACCAACTCCGGCCGGTGCCGGCTGGTTCTGGTCCGGCCCGACCCGTTTCCGACGACCCCCCTCCTCTTCAGCCTCATCTCCTTCGTCCTGTCCAACTCCGGCAAGGGTCCGGTGAACCTCGGGTTGCGTGCAAGAGGAACCCTAGATCAGATCCATTTGAGGTTGACCTCGTTTTTCTCCCAAGTCCCAGTAATTTTTAGCATTCTTCATCGCATCATAACTTTGCACCCGTGGCTCCGTTTGGACATGTAGCATATCAAATTGTTCGTCTCGATGAGTACTTCATTTCATTCCATTGCACCATGTTCATTTTAGTCCATCTTGATGCCCTAAATGCTGTTGCAAGAGTGCTATATAATGTTAGTGTCAGATTCTTTACAGATATTGGACATTTGTCATTTTTTCCATGATTAATGTGTGCCTCCTATGAACTTGAGCCCTACATGTGTTTTGAAGTATGCCATGCCATCTTTACAGGGGTGTATGCCATGTATTTTTGTGATCTTTGTGGTGACTAGCACAGGCATGCAAAGTAGCTCTCGTAATGTTGCTGATTCCAGGGACTTAGAAATCTTCTAAGTCTTTGCCCTGTTAATATTTTTATGCCATGTATTCATGTTGCTACAGAGCGATCCATGCCTCTTTTGAGCATGTTTAGTAAGGGTGATTTTAAGATATTGTTATGCTCTTTCCATCCATGTCTTTGTTTGCAATTATGGAGCACCCTAGCATGACTTAATCTTGCTCTACTTTTGCTATAAAATGTTCCTGGCAGATTGTTTACGTGTTAAGGAATTTTGCCGAGGTTGTTGTAGTTGATCCGTGCATGCTATGAGGTTGTTCTTGCCATGTTTAGCTTCTATGCCATGTCTACTGGCTGGGTGTATGCTTAGTTTGTCATGCAATGCCTTGTGGTGAGTGCATCGAGCTCGCAAACATGCCTACGTAAATATGTTTTGCCATGTTCTAGTTTTCTGCTAAGTCTGAATCTGTTAACGAAACTTGCTATGTTCACATGGTTGCCAATGTATTTTCTGACCCCTTTTGGCTTATGGTCAGTAAGGGACTTTTGTTGTTTGCTTTGTGTAGTTTCATGCCATGCCTTGCTTTGCCATGATATGTTCCTATAGCATGTTGTTATCTTGCTCTAAACATTGCTTCCTGATGTTAATCCTGCCATGTTGTTATTTTCACTAAGTCCATAACCTGATATCTTTTGCACTTTTGCCATGCTTGTTTGAACCTGCTATTGTGTGATTTAGCCGTAGCTCAGTGCTCATTTTTTGTCAAGCATCTTGAGTGGATCACTGCCATGTGCTTTGTTGTTAGGTTAGAGTGCAGTAGCTTGTTGTTCTTGATGCATTTAGATGGCCTCGTGCTGTTAATCGCAGCTTTGCGCCATTATTGTTTTGCTTGCCATTTGCAATCCGTGCATCCGATTCCGGTGATCTTTATATCGATTTCGACCTAAATCAACTCATCTTTCCAGCGGCACTCTTAGTTTTCCAAGTTGAGGCCAGATTCAATCTTTCCTTTCCGAAGCATGCATATGCATTGCATATCACGTCCCGCATATCATGCCATGTTTTGCATCATGTTGCTTGTGCATTGCACCGTGGTTGATTGTGTCTCCCTTTGCTTGTGTTCTTGCTTTGGGTAGAGCCGGGAGACGAGTACGTGATCGAGGAACCCGTTGAGCACGTTTACGAGGATCAAGCTTACGTTAACTCGGAGAACTTTGCAGGCAAGATGACCATACCCTCGAAATCACTTCTATCTTTGCTTACTAGATGCTCGCTCTTTTGCTATGCCTATGCTATGATACCTACCACTTGCTTATCATGCCTCCCATATTGCCATGTCAAACCTCTAACCCACCTTATCCTAGCAAACCGTTGTTTGGCTATGTTACCGCTTTGCTCAGCCCATCTTATAGCGTTGCTAGTTGCAGGTGAAGATTGGAGTTTGTTCCTTGTTGGAACATGATTATTGTTGGGATATCACAATATCTCTTATTTAATTAATGCATCTTATATACTTGGTAAAGGGTGGAAGGCTCGGCCTTATGCCTGGTGTTTTGTTCCACTCTTGCCGCCCTAGTTTCCGTCATACCGGTGTTATGTTCCTTAATTTTGCGTTCCTTACACGGTTGGATTATAATGGGAACCCCTTGACAGTTCGCCTTGAATAAAACTCCTCCAGCAAGGCCCAACCTTGGTTATACCATTTGCCACCTAGCCTTTTTTTCCCTTGGGTCGGCCAACCCAAGGGTCATCTTTATTTTAAACCCCTGGGCCAGTGCTCCTCTGAGTGTTGGTCCAAAACAGAGCCACTTGCAGCGCCACCTCGGGGAAACTTGAGGGTTGGTTTTAGCTGTACGTAGTGTTCATCCAGTGTGCCCTGAGAACGAGATATGTGCAACTCCTATCGGGATTTGTCGGCATAGCGGGTGGTCTTGCTGGATTGGTTTTACCATTGTCGAGATGTCTTGTAACCGGGATTCTGAGTCTGATCGGGTTGTCTTGGGAGAAGGAATATCCTTCGTTGACCGTAAGAGCTTGTGATGGGATAAGTTGGGACACCCCTGCAGGGTTTTGAACTTTCGAAAGCCGTGCCCGCGGTTATGGGCAGATGGGAATTTTTTAATGTCCGGTTGTAAAGAACTTGACACTTAACTTAATTAAAATACATCAACCGCGTGTGTAGCCATGATGGTCTCTTCTCGGCGGTGTCCGGGAAGTGAACACGGTGTTGGAGTTATGCTTGAACGTAAGTAGTCTAGGATCACTTCTTGATCATATATTCTCGAACGTGCTTCGCCTTCTCTTCTCGCTCTCATTTGCGTATGTTAGCCACCATATATGCTAGTGCTTGCTGCAGCTCCACCTCATACCTTTTCCTTACCCATAAGCTTAAATAGTCTTGATCGCGAGGGTGTGAGATTGCTGAGTCCCCGTGACTCACAGATTACTTCCAAAACCAGCTTGCAGGTGCCGATGATTCCGTGCAGGTGATGCAACCGAGCTCAAGGAGGAGCTCGATGAAGATCTCGTGCATTATGTTGTTTCGTTTCCAGTTGTTCAGTAGTGGAGCCCAGTTGGGACGATCGAGGATCTGTAGCATTAGGGGTAGTCTTCTTTTATATTTGGTTCCGTAGTCGGACCTTGATTGTATCTGGATGATTGTAATGCTTTATTATGTTACTGAGTGAAGTGGCGATTGTAAGCCAACTATGTACCTCTTTCTTATTTAGTACATGGGATGTGTAAGGATTACCCCTCTTGCGACATTGCCTACAATGCGGTTATGCCTCTAAGGCGTGCTCCGACATATGGGAGATATAGCCGCATTGTGGGTGTTTCACTAGCCTTCTCAAATTTCCATTTTTCTTCTTGAATGAAGTGGGTCAGCATGTGACTTTGGCCAGGAGTCAGCTTGAAGTTAGGCATGGGAGTGTTGGGGTCCTTGTGCCAAACATCAATGTATCCGAGGATCAACTTTGGATCCAAAAGTAGTGGCACATTTGTTCCCTTGGCTCTAGCGGCCCTGACTTGCCTATCTCTGATGATTTCAGCAAGTTCATCATCATCAGCTTCGTCTTCTTCAGATGGCTCTTGGAAGGCGACCTGCTTCTTCTGAGGACTAGGGCGAGGACCTTGTCCAACAGTGGCCTTTGTCTTCAGTAGAGAGGGCCCCATTAAAGAATTTGGTGCAGCTGAGGAACTAGCTGAAGCTCCTGAGGCAATTGAGACACCTGTGGTCCTTTGACACGTGGCGAGATGCACAGGTGCAGAGGACTTTGTCGGAGCAGCTGAGGACTTGTGAGGAGCTGAGGATTTGGGAGGAACATGAGAAGTTGGCCTTGATGGCTTTGAAGATTCTGGCCGTGAGGGCATTGCTGAGGAACTTGGCCTTGAAACCATTGAAGGTGAAGCACTTGGCTTGTGTGCAGGCTCCTTTGACATGGCCTTCTTAGGCTTGACAGAGGCCTCAGCGGCAGCAGCAGCAGAGTCTTCGTTGAATTTCCTCACAGCTTCTTTGGCTTGTTTATCCAACTTGGATTAGCGCTTGGCCCATTCATCCGGATAATCCTCACCACGCTTGAGGCTGGTGGGATTAGCTATTTGGCCAGGTGCCAATGGAGGTCTTGGGCATGGAGGATTGAGTGCGAATTTCTTCATGTACTTGGGAGTAACATACCTGTGCTCCCTCCACTCTCTTACCCATCTCCTTTCTATCCTCTGTATGCGCACCTTGCGCTAATTTTTGTCCTCTTTTCCAAACTTGGCCTCATCAGGAGTGCAGTAATCTTTGTATATGTCTCAGGGATTTCAAACGCTGTGTTGACCTCAACCCTCTTTCCTCCTTTCTGTGGCTTCTTACCATCAACCATTTTCTTCAGTTGAGGAATTTGAACAATTGAATTTTCCGAAGAAGTATGCAACTTTTCTTCGAGGAATGCTGCAAATGATTTAAGTTGATGAGAACCTAGAGATTCAGCAGCTGACATGAGTACCTGTGAACAGAGTATAGTTGCGGGGAATTTGGAGAGGTCATATGCGTTCTCAGAAGGTTTTGTAAAAAGAACAAGTTTGAGGAATTTGACCAGATAAGTCTTGAAGAATTTCACTAAGCATTCTTAGTCCTAGGTTCTAGAGTTGTACAGATCAGAAATCCGCACAATTGAGGAATCTTGAAGAGAAATTCGCAGCTTAGACAAATGAATCAAGAACAAATGATATGAGAGGTGTTTTAGTGTGTGAAGATATGAAGAAAAACACCTTTGAAGATTTTGTAGATAATCATTCGAATCAACGAGGGCAGTAAAAGTAACTTTTAATTACCCTGAACGAAGAACACGACGAACTGGAGTGAGGAGATGTGAAGTTCGTCAGTGCGGATCTTCCACGCCCTAACTTGGCGGAGGAAGACAGCTACGGCGACGGCGGAGTGAAGATTTCCGTGGCCGGTGCGAGTACGGCGGCGATGAGGTCGAGGCAGCGAAGCTCTTCCTCACCGGCGACGATGAAGTAGCGGCGGCGCTAGGGTTTGAGAAGCTCGAGCTAGAGAGAGGTCGAGCGGAGTAAAAGAAGTGAGGAAGGGGAGAGGGGTATTTATAGCCATGGTGAAAACCGTTCGCCTGAAGAATTTGGACGAACGTGCCCCTGACCCTTCTCATTCGCATGACATGTGTCACCCACGTACTGAGAAGTGGAGATCGTGTTAGATCGTGGGTGAGTGGATAAGTATGTCGTGGGATGCGGAACGGTTTGAGCGGCAACACCAAAAAATTGGATAAGATAAGTTAAAAGTTCCGTTTGCAATTTCTTCAGCTGACAAGGACACAGTGAAGATTTCGAACGAGTTTCAAATAGAACACACATGAATAATTTGTGAAAAAATTGGGTTGAGTATAGCATAGAGGGGGAAGGGTCCGATCACATTCACTTAGCAGAAAAAACAACTTGAAGATATAGCTATAAGTGAATGCTGTAGAGGACATATACTCACACACACACACGCACACACATATATATATATATATAATATCCCTAATAATAAAGCACGGATTGACTCCGTGGTTTCAACGTCATAATACGCTTCCTTCCCGTGAATTTACGCTTTTAGTTTTTTTCACCTATATAATTTTTTATATCTGAGGTGGTACCATTGCTTCTTCCCTTTAATTTTCGTCGGTCATTAAGATGATTTTCGTCCGCGGTCAACGATCCATGTTTTTTCATCCGCCGTCGCTGTCGCTATGTCTAACTCAGATGACCCAACAATTTTTTCGTCAAACGTCTTTATGGCCCAAGTCAGCCGGCCCAACTTCTGTATAAAAGAAGGTAGAAAAAAACTGCTATCAGCCATCCCAACTTCTGTATAAAAGAAGGCAGAAAAAACTGCTATTAAAACAAGTGGGATCGAACTCACAACCCCCACACCAAACCTAACAAGCCGTTGCCAGTTCAGCTGGGATGCATTTGTGTTCGAATAAAAGGTTTCACACCTGTCAAATAGTCCCAGGCGGCCGATGCAAAATAATTCTGGACTAAGCTGGATCGCAACATATGAGAATACAATGTTGATTAATCTATTAAATAGTCCCACCTCGCTCCCTTAGATCTAATTTTTCTAATTTATATATGTCTCGATTTTCTTGTGGATATCAAGGAGACATCTCAGGAATCATTAAGGAGTAAACCAGACGTCTCATAATAAGGAAGGAAAGAGGCATTGAAAGAATATAAGGAAATAAAGAGGGAGATTGAGATAATAAGGAAAGAACGAGGGATTTCAGATGTGATTAAAAAACAAAGTAGGAATGAGGAATTAAATGATGAGAGAAGGAAGCTTCCATGTGCGTGAGGGGAAGATGAGGCAGAAAAGAAAGGGATCGGCCATGATGATTGAGGACTCAAGAGAAACCATATTTGGAACAAAAAGCATGTGTACACCACACTCCATTATGAGTCGGAAATATATAGAAAAACATGCGTACAATTTTTTTATGGAACACGCAAGTTGAGACTTGAGCACATATAAAAAAATAACATGAGCATATACAAAATTAGATGTCTTTGCACTAGAAAAAACTTAGATCGTGGCTGATCAAGATTTTGAGTTATGCAAAAAAAATTGTGGGGGAGTTATTCAAAAAATTAACGGGATGTACGAACACACGGCTTGCACAACATTACCCACGGCGGACATGACAGGACCATACAATCGGATCATCATCACATGTGCGACCGGTCTCCCAGATCAGACGGTCAGGTGCAAAAATATCATAATTTACCTACATGGTCGAGACTGATGAATTTCTTCTTTTGTGTCTAAATTTGTTCAACCGCTTTGTTTGTAACTGAATTGGTAGGTGTTTTGTTTAGGTGCATACGCCACGGTTGAACCACTTCTTTATATCAGAACTATTGACGTCAAGAACTAATTACGATATGATGTTGTAATACTAATATTTGACGTACCGACATATTTTAAATCAAGAAAAAAGTATTATGTATAACACACAAAAAAATAGCCAATGAAGAAGAACAACGGAAACAGTGAAGACAATGCAAAGTTGAAGATTTTGAACAACTGAGGAATTTCAACTTTTGGTGGTGGCGTGACCCTCCGTATAAGAATGATGATTTCAGACACCGCGTACAATTATCGTAGGGTCCTGAGAATCAAATTCTTCGTTAATTTCTTCACACTTAGAGTGTTATTCTTCATTGATTGAAGAAAAACGTTTCTTCATGTGTTGCACATCTAAGTCATCAATTTTGCATAAGTGTTAGGATGAGTGTCCTTTTCAAAGAACATTCGAAGATTCTAGGATATTTAGCTCACACCGCAACTTGCTAAATCTCTTCTCATCCAAGGGCTTTGTGAAGATATCGGCTAGCTGTTCTTCAGTCTTCACATGCTCAATAGAAATGTCGCCCTTCAACACATGATCACGAAGAAAATGATGACGAATCTGAATGTGCTTAGTCTTCAAGTGCTGAACTGGGTTGTGAGCAATCTTGATGGCACTCTCATTGTCACAGAAGAGAGGAACATTCTTCATGTTGACGCCGTAGTCCTTGAGAGTTTGCTTCATCCATAGCAATTGAGCACAGCAAGAACCAGCGGCAATATACTCAGCTTCAGCAGTAGATAGTGATACGCAGTTCTGTTTCTTCGAGGACCAACAGACCAAAGATCGTCTGAGGAAATGACATGTACTAGATGTTGACTTGCGGTCCACATGATCACCAGCATAGTCAGAGGCAGAATATCCAATGAGATCAAAAGCCGAGCCCTTGGGGTACCATAATCCAAGTGTTGGTGTGTGAGCTAGATATCGAAGAATATGCTTCACAGCCTTATGGTGTGATTCCTTTGGTGTAGCTTGAAATCGGGCACACATGCAAACACTAAGCATTATATCTGGCCTAGATGCACATAAGTACAATAAAGAACCAATCATGGAGCGGTATACCTTATGATCAAAGTCAATACCATTTTCATCAGTGCACAGATGGTCATTTGTGGGCATAGGAATTTTTACGCCTTTGCAATCTTGCATGCCGAATTTCCTCAGTACATCCTTGAGGTATTTCTCCTGAGATATGAATATGCCATTGCATTGTTGACTAATTTGAAGACCTAAGAAGAATTTTAATTCTCCCATCATAGACATTTGATATTCTTCACTCATCATGTAGGCAAATTCATCACTATAACGTTGGTCAGTACAACCAAAGATAATATCATCAACATATACTTGGCACACAAACAATTCACCATCATAAGATTTAGTGAAAAGAGTAGGGTTGAGTGAACCAGGTTTGAAGCCTTTCTTCATGAAGAATTCCTTCAAGGTATCATACCACGCCCGTGGGGCCTGCTTGAGGCCATAGAGGGCCTTCTTGAGTCTGAAGACTTTGTCAGGATTCTTTGGATCTTCAAAACCTGGGGGTTGAGCAACATATACTTCTTCCTCAAACTTACCATTGAGGAATGCACTTTTCACATCCATTTGATATAAAGTGATATCATGATGGTTAGCATAAGCAAGTAATATGCGAATAGCCTCAAGTCTAGCAACAGGTGCAAAAGTTTCATCGAAATCAATTCCTTCAACCTGTGTGTAGCCTTGAGATACGAGCCATGCCTTATTCCTCACCACAAGGCCATTTTCATCTTCCTTGTTGCGGTAGATCCCCTTTGTGCCAATGATATTGTGCTTGCAAGGATCTGGATGTTTGACCAGTTCCCAGACATTGTTGAGCTCGAACTGATGTAGTTCTTCTTGCATGGCCTGAATCCACTCAGGCTCCAGAAATGCTTCATCTACCTTAGTGGGCTCTGTGATAGAGACAAAAGCATAGTGCCCACAAAAGTTAGATTAATGTGAAGCTTTTGAGCGTGTGAGAGGACCTGGCGCTTTGATGTCATTGATGATCTTTTCAACTTGCACTTCTTTTGCAATGCGAGGATGAGCTGGTTGTCGTTGAGGAATTTGATCAGCATTCTCTTCAACACCATTTTCTTCAGTATTTTCTTCAGGTGCATTAGCTCGACGTTCTTCATGTTCTGGAATGAATTCTTCAGCAGATTCTTCAGTAGGAATGACATCCTTAGTAGCCTTGAAATTGATAGTTTCCTTAGGTGCTGGTTCATCTATCACAGTAGGTAGGTGCTCTCTTTGCGAGCCATTAGTTTCATCGAACCGCACATCTACAGTTTCAACAACCTGGTGAAGAACGTTGTTGAAGACTCTGTAGGTGTGAGTGTCCTTTCCGTAACCAAGCATAAAACCTTCATGTGCTTTCGGTGCAAATTTTGAGTTGTGATGAGGATCTCTAATCCAACATTTAGCACCGAAGACTTTGAAATAACTTACATTGGGTTTCTTATCAGTGAGGAGTTCATAGGCAGTCTTCTTGAAGAATTTGTGAAGATATACTATGTTGATGATGTGGCACGCAGTATCAATTGCCTCAATCCAGAAATGACGAGGCGTTTTGTATTCATCAAGCATAGTGCGAGCCATCTCAGCAAGAGTCCTGTTCTTGCGCTCCATGACACCGTTCTGCTGAGGAGTATAAGGAACAGATAACTCATGAGTAATACCAAGTTCATCAAGGTAGTCATCTAGACCAGAATTCTTGAACTCAGTTCCATTGTCACTTCTGATGTGCTTGATCTTCACACCAAAGTTGGTTGAAGCCCTCGAGGAAAATCGTTTGAATACTTCCTGCACTTCATGTTTGTAAGTAACAATGTGTACCCATGTGTATCGAGAGTAATCATCAACAATAACAAAGCCATATTGAGATGCGTCATTTGAGACTGCAGAATAATGGTTAGGACCGAAGAGATCCATGTGAAGCAATTCAAATGGACGAGTGGTGGTCATGGTAGTGTTCGCTGGATGCTTAGCCTTTGTCATCTTCCCAGCTTCACAGGCTCCGCATAGGTGATCCTTGAGGAATTTTACATTCTCGATGCCAATGACATGCTTCTTCTTTGCAAGCGTGTGCAAATTCCTCATGCCTGCATGACCAAGTCGTCGATGCCAGAGCCAGCCTTCTGAAGCTTTTGCAAGTAGACACACGGCTGGTTGTGGTCCTGTAGAAAAATCAACAATATATAGATCTCCTCTCCTAAAGCCTTCGAAGACTTTGGAATTATTAGCTTCCATAACCACAACACAACGGTACTTGCCAAAGACAACAACCATATCAAGATCGCAAAGCATTGAGACAGACATGAGGTTGTATCCTAAGGACTCGACAAGCATGACTTTGTCCATGTGTCGATCCTTTGTGACCGCAACCTTACCTAGACCCAATACCTGACTTTTGCCTTTGTCGGCAAAGATGGTATGCTTCAGATGCGACGGAGATAATTGAGCATCCATGAATAGATTCTTGTCACCAGTCATGTGGTTTGTACATCCACTATCGAGGACCCACTCAGTGGCTTTGGGTTGATCATCCTGCAGATGAATTAGTGCAACTTATGAACTCATATACTTTATCAGTGAAGAATATGACATCAATTCATCAGATCAATTTCATCAAGCAAAAGAACAGATAAAGCAGTATGAGGACGTGAGAAATGAAAGTTCATTTCTTCATGATTAGCCTGCGTCCTTTCAGGCATACTCAGGTCTCCAGCAAATTCTTCAGACGATTTCGTACGTCTGGAGACCTGACCCTGCAGAAGAGATTAGTTCTTTTTCTTCACCACCCACATCTGAAGGGGTGGCAAAGAGTTCATCACTCTGTGAGCTCCATATGAGAAAGGTGGCATAGAAGCCACTCCATTTCGTTTCACATAAGAGGAGTTAGGATAAGCATATGAATAAGCAGAGAACTTCTTCGAGGACTTATGAACATGATGATTAGAAGAATAATGCTCATATTCATAGCCCTTAGCTCTTTCCTGCGAAACAGAGTTGTTAGCACGATGATACTGATGTGAGGACTTTGATCCTTTTGAGGAATTTGGTCCATATGAAGAATTTGCTCTAGGGTTCCTTTTCTTCACAGGTGGTGTCCTGAGGACATTCACCTGAAGACTTTCAAGGCACCTTTTGGGAACCCAGATTCTTTTCATAGGGGAACCATTCCTGCAGTTGGTGCCAACATATCTAGCAAATACTTCACCATTCTGATTTTTGAACATTTTATAGTTGGAGTCAAATGACTCATCATCAGAACAAGGAGATTCACATGCAAATCCAGATAAGTTAGATGGATCAACTGGAGGTCCCTTTGCAGCAACCCATGTAGTCTTGGGGTACTGCTTAGGCTTCCAATATGTACCATCAGCATTGAGTTTCCTCTCAAAGGTAATACCCTCTTTCCTAGGGTTCATGTTGAGGATTTTCTTTTTAAGCACATCACAAAGAGTCTGATGCCCTTTGAGGCTTTTGTACATGCCTGTCATGTACAATTCCTTCAGCCCTGCATCGTCAGTGATACTAGCAATGTCCTCAGATGAGGAATTAGTGATAGCAGAGGCATGTGAAGAATTTGAAACATTAGCAACATTTGAACATTCAGGTGAAGAATTAGCAGATTCACGTTCAATGCATTTCAAACAAGGAGGAACAAATTCTTCCTGAGAAGCGCTGATTTGTTGAGAAAGTAATGAGTCGCGCTCCTTTTGATGATCTTCATAACTCACTCTTAGCTTTTCAAGGTCTTACTTTCTTTGAAGAAATTCATAAGAAAGCTTCTCATGATCAGATAAGAGAGTGTTATGATGACCTTAAAGGTTGTCAAACCTAGTCTGAAGTCTCTGAAGATTTTCAGTCAAGGCTTTAGTGCGATCCATTTCTTCACCCAACATATCATCACTTTTGTCTAGCATGTTTTGAACCTTTTAAAAAGCCCTTTGTTGTTTTACAGCAATCTTAGCAAGTTTAGAATAGCCGGGCTTGAGGTTTTCATCAGATTCATTCTCACTAGATTCAGAGGAGGTGTATTTGAGTACCTTGGCACCCTTTGCCATGAAGCAATAGGTGGGAGCGTAGTCATCATTGCCTTCATCAGCCTTGTTGGTGAGGTCATTTTCTTCAGAGTTGAAGATAGACTTGCTGACGAATGCAGTAGCAAGGGCTTGGCTTGCCACAGCGGATTCGGACTCCTCAGATCCCTCCTCTTCCTCATTTTCTTCAGATTCAGCCTCAGAGTCCATTTCCTTGCCAATGAATGCCCGAGCCTTTTTGGAGCTGCTTTTCTTATGAGATGAAGACTTTGAGGATTTTGATGATGAAGATTTTGTGGATTTCTTCTTTTTCTTCGCATCATCAGAACTGTAATCCTTGTATTTCTTCTTCTTTGATTCCTTTTCCCATTGAGGACAATCTTGAATGTAATGTCCAGGTTTCTTGCATTTGTGACAAAGCCTCCTCTTGTAGTCACAGGATGAGGAATCATTGCTCCTTGAGGGTCTTCCAAAGCGACCACGTCTTGAGAACTTTTGGAACTTCTTCACGAGCAGTGGTAGCTCATTGCTTAGTTCTTCAGGATCACCAAGGCTGCTACCAGAGTCTTCATCTTCGGACTCAGATACTGCCTTGGCCTTCAGTGCATGTGATCTGCCATAGCTCGAACCATAGAGATCTCTTTTTTCAGCAAGTTGGAACTCATGAGTATTTAGCCTCTCGAGAATATCAGCGGGATCAAGTGACTTGTAATCAACACGTTCTTGTATCATCAATGCCAGAGTGTCAAATGAGGAATGAAGTGATCTCAGCAATTTCTTCACCACCTCATGGTCGGTGATGTCAGTGGCACCAAGTGCTTGAAGCTCATTTGAGATGTCAGTGAGGCGATCGAAGGTTTGTTGAACATTTTCATTGTCGAGTCTTTTGAAGCGGTTGAAGAGATTGCGAAGAACATCAACTCGAGAGTCACGCTGTGTTGAGACTCCTTCATTCACTTTGGACAGTCTATCCCAGATAAGCTTTAGCAGTTTCCAAAGCACTCACTCTTCCATACCGTACTTTGCTCAGATGGCCACATATGATATTATTTGCTTGAGAATCGAGTTGCTTGAATCTCTTCACATCAGCAGCATTCAGAGAAGGTGTGACTGAGGGAACACCATTTTCCACAACATACTAGAGATCGTTATCAATTGCTTCAAGATGCATTCGCATATTATTCTTCCAGTAGGGGTAGTCCGTCCCATCGAAGGTAGGACACCCGGCAGAGACCTTGATCATACCTGCGGTCGACATAACTAAAACTCCAAGCGGTTAAACCAAAATCACACAGAACAAGGGAGTACCTTGCTCTGATAACAATTGAAAGTGCGTTATATCGACTAGAGGGGGGGTGAATAGGCGATTTTTATGAATTCTTCATTGAGGAATTTGTAGGTGAGGAAATTCCTTAGCGAAGAACTACTAGCAGTGGAATAAGTACTCAAAAGTAAGCATAACAGAACACAAGCATAGTCATCATGATGAAATGAAGACAGGCACAGAGTACAGAAAGCGTAAGCACAGGATAACACATGATGAAGACAACAGACTAAAGAAATTGAACTGAGGAAATTGAGAAAATCTTCAGTCAAAGTCTTCAAGCACAGATATGAATAATCACACAACACAGTTATGAGGAAATGAATGAGTTGAGGAAATGGAACCAGTAAGCTTGATGAAGACAATGATTTGGTAGACCAGTTCCAACTACTGTCTCAGTTGTACGTCTGGTTAGGGCGGCTAGGTATTTAAACCTGAGGACACATAGTCCTGGACACCCAGTCCTGAACACGCAGCTCAGGACGCTCAGTCCTCACCGTATTCCCCTTGAGCTAAGGTCACACAGACCTCGCCCAATCACTCGTGGTAAGTCTTCAGGTGACTTCCGAACCTTCACAAACTTGGTCACTCGGTGATCCACAATTCCTCTTGGATGCTCTAGACCATGACGCCTAACCATCTGGAAGAAGCACAATCTTCAAAGGTAACAAGCATCAGATCCACGCAGGATCAATCTCTTCAGTGATGCTCAATCACTTGGGGTTTGTAGGTGTTTGGGTTTGGGTTTTCCTCACTTGATGATTTTCGCTCAAAGTCCTCGGAGGATGGGTTGCTCTCAAATGACGAGTGTCAGTTTCTCTCGGAGCAGCCAACCAACTAGTGGTTGTAGGGGGCGGCTATTTATAGCCTAGGGAGCAGCCCTACATGATAAGACATAAATGCCCTTCAATGATATGACCGTTAGGTGGATAGATATTTTGGGACAGCTGGCGCATAGCACAGCAACGGTCGGAATTTTGAGTGGCGAAATCCTCAGGGCTATCATGTTCCTCACTGTGTAGGCAATCCACACTGGCGAATTTCTAACTCCTCAGTCAGAACAAATTCCTCAGAGACCAGAAGAACTTCATCTCTGTCACTGAAGAATATGACTGGACTGTATGAGATTTCCAATGGCTTCACTTGAAGGAATTGGTAGGTGTAGGATTTTGAGTTGAGCATCACATGGAAATTTTTCCTTAGTATTTCCCCAACCCCCTTTAACAGTATGGTGTTTCCTATGACTCAAGAAAGAGAAAATGAAACTACAAAAAACAAAGTCTTCACGCTTCATGTTCCTCGAATGAATACCAAGTCGTCAAGGTCACACCAATTTCTTCACTTTCAAAGTCTTCAGAAATCCAAAGTCTTCAGTCGAAGAACTTCATTTTTTAGGGGTCAACTTTCTCTATAAATATCAAACTCCTCATAGACTTATAGACCTGTGTACACTCACAAAACGCATTAGTCCCTTAACCTATAAGTCTTCAATACACCAAAATCACAAAGGGGCACTAGATGCACTTACACGGGGACATGACGAGGAGTCTCGAAATGGTCGATACGTAAAGATCGATATATTGGACGACTATATTTGGACATCGGAAAGGTTCCGAGTGATTCGGGTATTTTTTGGAGTACCGGGGAGTTACGGGAATACGGGGAAGTAGTATTGGGCCTTAGTGGTAAGGAGAGGCAGCAACCAGGAGGTGGCGCGCGCCCCTCCCAAGCCCAGTCCGAATTGGACAAGGGGTTTGGGGTGCGGCCCCCCTCTCCCTTCCTTCTCCACTCCCCTCCTTCCCCCCTTCTCCTAGTTGGACTAGGAAAGGAGGAAACCTACTCCTACTAGGAGTAGGAATCCTACTCCCTTGGCGCGCCCCTCCTAGGGCCGGCCTCCTCCTCCCTTGCTCCTTTATATATGGGGGCAGGGGGCACCCCAAGACACACAAGTTGATCTGTTGATCTCTCCCAGCCATGTGCGGTGCCCCCCTCCACTATATTCCACCTCGGTCATATCGTAGCGGAGCTTAGGCGAAGCCCTGCGTCGGTAGCAACATCATCACCATCATCATGCCGTCGTGCCAACGGAACTCTCCCGTGAAGCTCTACTGGATCGGAGTTCGCGGGACGTCATCGAGCTGAACGTGTGCTGAACTCGGAGGTGCCGTGCGTTCGGTACTTGGATCGGTTGGATCGTGAAGATGTATGACTACATCAACCGCGTTGTCATAACGCTTCCGCTTTTGGTCTACGAGGGTACATGGACAACACTCTCCCCTCTCGTTGCTATGCATCACCATGATCTTGCGTGTGCGTAGGATTTTTTTTGAAATTACTATGTTCCCCAACATATTATTCTCAATGACACGAGTAATCATGCAGGACTATTCGTCTTCATTTTTCATTTACAAACTAACAGGCGAGACAACAGTTCATGAACATTAATTTCCTCCGCAAACTGACGGGAGATGGAACAATCCGTTCATCACCTTGGCCCATATATACTCCATCCAGATGCCCTCCACATGTGGATTGGGATGCAGGCCTCCATGCTCCTCCATACCACAGCTTGAACTGAAGGCCCACTGAGGGGGTCCTGGATTAGGCGGTCTCCGGACAGCCAGACTATATCCTTTGGCCAGACTGTTGGACTATGAAGATACAGGATTGAAGACTTCGTCTCGTGTCCGGATGGGACTCTACTTGGCGTGGAAGGAAAGCTAGGCAATACGGATATGTATATCTCCTCCTTTGTAACCGACCTTGTGTAACCCTAGCCTTTTCCGGTGTCTATATAAACCGGAGGGTTTTAGTCCGTAGGACAACATACAATCATACCATAGGCTAGCTTCTAGGGTTTAGCCTCTCCGATCTCGTGGTAGATCAACTCTTGTAATACTCATATCATCAAGAATAAATCAAGCAGGACGTAGGGTTTTACCTCCATCAAGAGGGCCCAAACCTGGGTAAAACATCGTGTCCCCTGCCTCCTGTTACCATCCGCCTTAGACGCACAGTTCGGGACCCCCTACCCGAGATCCGCCAGTTTTGACACCGACATTGGTGTTTTCATTGAGAGTTCCTCCGTGTTATCGCCGTTAGGCTTGATGGCTCCTACGATCATCGATAGCGATGCAGTCCAGGGTGAGACTTTTCTCCCCGGACAGATCTTTGTGTTTGGCGGCTTCGCACTGCGGGCCAATTCGCTTGGCCATCTGGAGCAGATCAAAAGTTACGCCCCTGGCCACCAGGTCAGGTTTGGAAGCTTAAACTACACGGCCGATATCCGCGGAGACTTGATCTTCGAGGGATTCAAGCCCCTGCCTTGTGCGCCGTGCGGTCACGATGAGTACGATTTAGCTCTACCATCGGACCGTATTCAGGAGATCGCACCGGCAGCCACTCCGAGCCTCAATTCGGAGCCAGTTGCGCCATCCATGGACGGGTGGATGGACCCTGTCATGGAGGCCATACTCTCAGCGGCGATCGAGCCGAATATCGACCTTACCCTTCACGAGAGCCGTGTTGCCAAACTGCCGGATCCTTCTCCGGCCACGGACTCCGAACCGCCTACGCCCGTTCCTATCGAATCCGATTGGGCGCCGATCATGGAGTTTACCTCCACGGATATTTTCCAGCACTCACCCTTCGGCGACATATTGAACTCATTAAGATCTCTCTCCTTGTTAGGAGGATCCTGGCCGAACTACGTCCGGCAGGATTGGGATGCGGATGACGAAGAAATTCGCCGCCCACCCACCACCCACTTAGTAGCCACTGTCGATGACTTAACTGACATGCTCGACTTCGACTTTGAAGACATCGACGGTATGGACGACGATGCAGGAGTCGAAGAGGAACCACTGCCCACAGGGCACTGGACGCCCACTTCATCACATGACGTATACATGGTGGACACACCCAAAGAAAATAACGACAAGGAACGGAAGGACGCAGCGACGGGTGGTTCCCTCGAGCAGCAGTCAAAGCGGCGGCGTAAACACCGCCCGAAATCCCGCCCCGGCAGAAATAACAATCACATAGACCCAGCGTTAGAGCAGGGTGAACCAATGACCGGTCACGGTAACACGGAAAATCAAGCCGAACAACCCAACCCCGTCGAAGATAACAGTCCAGACGACATCACACCGGACATGCGCCAGGAGCAACATAATGCCCACCAAAGGCTTGTTGCCATGGCAAGGAGTCTGAAAAAACAGAAGCAAAGGCTCAAGGCTGCACAAGACACACTCAAAATCAAATGGAGTGAAGTACTCAACACAGCAGCGAAGTACGGCAGTAATCGCCACACCAAGAGCTACCCGAAGTGGAAGTTGCTACCTGAATTCGATGAGGAGGCCTTAGATCCCCCGCAACCAAAAAATAAAATGGCCATCCGGCCGGATAGACGACCTCACAGCCAACATAAAGCGGCGAACAACGCTGCACATAAGCCAATACGCGACCCACGCGAGGGCTCGCATCAAAAGGACGGCGCAACCAGATCCATTTATGGACCATGCAAGCGCGCTCCAGCATACGATGCAACACAACAAACATCCGAACACCACGGTACACCCAGATACAGGGGTGCCGCACACCCCTATGTTTCACCGATGAGGTGCTGGACCATGAATTTCCAGAGGGATTCAAACCCATAGACATAGAGGCATACGACGGAACAACAGACCCTGGGGTCTGGATTGAGGACTATATCCTCCATATCCATATGGCTTGAGGAGATGATCTCCACGCCATCAAGTACTTACCCCTCAAGCTCAAAGGACCAGCTCGGCACTAGCTTAAAAGCCTCCTCGAAAGCTCCATTGGAATATGGGAAGAGCTCGAGGACGCCTTTCGGGAAAATTTTCAAGGGACATATGTCTGACCACCGGATGCAGACGATTTAAGTCATATAACTCAACATCCCGGAGAGTCAGCCCGAAAGCTTTGGAATAGGTTCCTTACTAAAAAGAGCCAAATAGTCGACTGTCTGGACACCGAAGCCTTGGCAGCCTTTAAGCACAGCGTCCGAGACGAATGGCTTGCCAGGCACCTCGGCCAAGAAAAGCCGAGAACAATGGCAGCACTAACAAGCCTCATGACCCGCTTTTGCGCGGGCGAGGACAACTAGCTAGCCCGATGCAGCACCAGCGACCCAAGTACATCTGAAGTTAGAGATGGAAACGGGAAATCATGAGCAACAAAAATAATAAGCGCCGGAATAAAGAAGACAACTCGAAGAGCACGGCGGTAAACGCCGGGTTCAGAAGCTCTCGGCCAGGCCAGCAAAAGCCGCCCTCTAAAGGCGCCAGAGATGAACTGTCCAGCTTAAACAAAATTCTGGACCAAATATCTCAGATCCATAGCACCCTAGATAAACCTGCAAATCATACCCACAAAGAATGTTGGGTCTTCAAGCAGTCCGGCAAGCTCAATGCCGAACATAAGGGGCAGGATACACCAAGCGAAGACGAGGATGAGCCTCGCAAGAAAAACACTGGGGAACAGAAGAAATTTCCACCAGAAGTCAAAACAGTAAACGTGTTACATGTGATAAAGGGGAGAAGCAAAGCGGCATTCCCAGACAAACATGCCCAAGGGCCTATCACCGCGGAGTTCTACCACTGGCCGTCTCAACCGATCACCTTTGACCATCAGGATTACTCAGCAAGTACCCGGAACGCAGGGTGGGCTGCCTTGGTATTAGAGCCAATGATTGACGGATACCACTTCACACGAGTCCTGATGGACGGCGGCAGCAGCTTAAACATGATATATCAGGACACAATCCGCAAAATGGGGATAGACCCAATGAAAATTTGCCACAACAATACTACCTTTAGAGGAGTAACGCCAGGCCCAGGGGCTCATTGCACGGGCTCCCTACTAATACAGGTGATATTCGGCTTCCCCAATAACTTCCGTAGCGAAAATTTAACCTTCCACATTGCTCCGTTCCAAAGTGGCTATCAAGCACTACTTGGACGCGAAGCTTTCGCTCGCTTTAATGCAATACTGCATTACGCTTCCCTCACACTTAAGATGCCCGGTCCATGTGGCATCATTACAGTAAATGGAAATATTAAGCGATCCCTGCGCGCCGAAGAGAGTGCGGCTGCCTTGGCAGCCGCACACTAAAACGGCCTCACCAACTAAAGCATTTGATAGGTCGTCAAGACCAGGGACACGGTTAGACGAGTCCGGCGCAGCTATATGAAATTCATACAGGTTTGATGGCCACACCCCTATTACAAATACAAGGGGCTCAATGCACGCAGACAAGTGGCAATTTTTACTCATCTTGAACTGTAAATGGTTTCTTTAAACCCACCTTTTAGCACGAAAACTTTTCACCTAAGTTCCTCTCTTTTATAGATGACAATCGTGCTACACCCGTCCAGGATACGGCACAACGGAGACACAGGTGCAGACGTGCAGCAGGGACCTGTTCCAAGGATTCTTTTTAGATTAAGACCCTGCGTCAACCTTTTTTACTGTCTCTTGTTGATACACATCCCTCGGATTCTCAGTACAATTGAGAAGGATGCTAACGTCTTGGCATGTGGCCACGTCAGAACAATGCACGTACATGGACACTAGGGGCTTCTTACAAAGGGCACTGTTTAGGCCCGGTTTACACCATAAAGACCGAATACCTTAGGGAGTGTTCGGCGTCACGAGTTTGGCCTTATATGCATCAGCTCCGAATCATGTCTTGGGTCAAATGTTGGGTTTGCCCGGCTCCTGTGTTTTGCTGCCTTACATTCCACTCTATCGGCTAAGGCGGCACCAGGAGAACTACTGCGATTGTGCCCTGGTTCATCCGGACAAGTACCTCAGTAGAGAAAGCCGAAAACTGACTGTCATGATATAGCAAGAGACTGGTCAACCACTCGATGACCTATCGGAATCCTAGAATTCCTCCGCCTTAACAAAGGGCCGTTTCCCGGCCGGGCATGTACGCACCCCGAACTCGGGTGAGTGCGGTGCCACCAGGGGCTATATAGTAGCCCCACTGTCAAACTCCTATGGCTAAGTGAAAGTGTTAAAGCATTATAGTCCGGTTGCCTAGTTCGCTGCGCTCTCACCTCCTTAGCAGGACCAAGATGTTGGATTAAGTGTGAATACGCATCTTCTGTGAATACCCCCGCATTATATGCGTGGGGGCTGAAGCCGACGACTGCAATCTTTCAGGTTATATACATGTATACATAAAATGGCCGCACAGGAGGCATCACAATACTTTCAGGCAAAAGTATAAATACAGCCTTGATAAAATTAATAAAACATTGTTTTTACAATGGGAATACATGTCACTCAAACATAATATTCTTCGAGCACTGGGCCTCTATCGAACGAGCACCCTCAAGAACTTCTTCAAAATAGTGCTCGGCAGCCACTCGGCCTATGGCCGAACCCTGTGCCGCAACAGTGCTAGCATCCATTTCCGCCCAGTATGCTTTGACACGGGCAAGGGCCATTCGCGAGCCTTCTATGCACGCCGACCTCTTCATCGCATTGATGCGCGACACCGCACCAAGGAACTGCTGCACTAAGCTGAAATAGCTATTCGGCTTCGGTTTTTCCGGCCACAGATGATCTACGACGGACCTCATGGCAAGTCTGGGCAATCTATTGAGTTCGGCCCATTCGGCAAGCTGATCAGTTAGTGGAAGCGGCCGCTCTGGAACGTTAAACTGCGACCAGAATAGCTTGTCCACTTCACGATCTGTTTGATCTCGGAAGTATTCGGCCGCATCGACAGCACTCGCCGCCAAATCCAGATATGCGTCTGCCGAACTCCACAACCGATCCAGAGGGGTGTACCGCAGATCTCCGAACTTCCTCCGCAGCAAAAAAGGGCTTCCCAGCCACAATATCACTGGCTTCACGCAGATCCTCCTTCTTCGCTCTCATTGCAGAGCAGGTGTCTTTGGTCGCCATCGTGGCCTTTTCGAGGTCCGTCGCCTTCATTCGGTTTTCTTCTTCAAGGACCTGACAACGGTCGGCAGTATCTTTTAACTCTCTAGCCATCTTGGCCATTTTCTCTTTGCTATCGCAATGCGCGGCCTTCTCGGCTCTTAACTCTTCGGCCGCCTTCAAAGCAGCCGCATTACTACTCCTTGCTTGTTCTTTGGCTCGGGCGAGTTCCGCCCGAAGGGTCTCCATGGTGGCAGCTCCATATGCAGTCACAACATATTAAAGATACCGGCATCACGCTGCTCTTACTATGTGACATTCACCAGAAAATATCACTTACCCTGTGCCTCGTCAAGCCACTTGTTAACAAGCTCGATGTCGGCATCCGCCGCATCCAGTTGCCGCTTTAGTTTGGCAAACTCATGAGTCCGGCTAGCCACCGGAGCTTCCACCACCTGCACATAAAGGCGGTATGATTATTACCTAGGACTATGATCCTCTATTTTCCACCATTCTCGGTGACAACCAGAGTCTCAGGGGCTACTATCTACACCGGGCACACCTAAAAATGTGCGGTACTATCACAAAGGTATATCATTTTACGTACCTCAAAGCCCGCTAGTAGACTCATAAAGGCGTCATGCAACCCACTTTCGGCGGACGAAATCCTTTCCATCACCGTACCCATCAACGCACGGTGTTCTTTCGAGATGGTCGCTCGCTTCAACAGATCCCTCAGTACCTCCGACCGCATACCAGACGGGGCCTGACTCTTTTGTCTGCCCTCTTCAAGAGTCGGATGCTGGGGACTTCGGGTGACTATGGGATTATCTTCTGGCCTCACCAGATCCGGAGAGGCCCTCCGTGACGACACTTCAAGGTCGCCCGCTTCTTGAGCGGGGGAGTCCGGGGGAGGCGTTTTGCTCTCCATCATCTCCGGAAGAAGGTCCCCTGAAGACGAGCTCTGTTGAGAAGGGCTAAGATCCAAATTGCAAGTTAAACGCTTCGGTTATTTTCCTCAGAAGTAAGTTAGAATATATCTACTGTTAAATAAATTTTGATCACTTACGACTCGTTAGAGGGCTGATCCCCGCACGAACTTTGTGCGGCAAAAGCACCCTCCAAGACAGGATCCTCTGGCGGAGTTTTCTTGTCCCGTTTGGAAACCTTGGTTTCCGGATCATCAGAGGTAGTCCTCTTCCTCCCCCGGGGCGAAGGAATGTAAGATTCCTTCTCTTGGCTATCCTCCCTCACGGAGGCGCTCGTTCCCTTGGTTGGAACAGATAGCGGTGGAGGCCTGCTTTGGCCCTCTTTATTCCCCCCTTCATCTTCCTTTGCGGGCACCAGGCAAGGTGTTGGCTCGAGCATCTTTTCCAGCACTGGATTGTCCAAGCCTTCGGGAAGGGGAGCTGAACACCGGATCATCTTCGCCTTTGCTATCTAGTCCTGGTCAAAGAGCGATCCTTCAGAATGATATCATGATAAAAGAACGACAGTGTGTTCGGCTGGAGGGTTACTTACTTGGGCCGCGGTGCGGTTGCTGCTTAGGCCCACATCCTCGGAGGTGTCCGAACACTCTATTTGGGGTCCGAAGAACGGCTTGTACATCTCCTCGTGCGTCAGGCCGAGGAAATTCTGAATAGCGCGCGGTCCTTCTGGGTTGAATTCCCATAAATGGAGGGCCGACGTTTGCAAGGCTGGACTTGACGAACCAGCATGACTCGCACTACCATAACCAAACTAAAATCTCCCTCGAAGAGATCCCGGATGCGGCTCTGCAATATGGGCACATCCTTGGCTAGACCCCAGCTCAACCCCCTGCTGATCCATGACATCAGTTGTGGTGGAGGGCCCGAGCGAAAGGCGGGGGGAGCTACCCACTTGGCACTTCTGGGAGCGGTGATGTAGAACCACTCCCTTTGCCATAATCCGGACACCTCTGGAAAGGAACCTTTTGGCCACGGAGCTCCAGCAATCTTGCTTATTAGTGCACCTCCGCACGCTGCATACTGCCCCTCGACCGACTTCGGCTTCACATCAAAGGTCTTGAGCCACAGGCCGAAGTGAGGGGTAATGCGGAGGAAGGCCTCACATACGACAATAAATGCCGAGATGTGGAGAAAGGAATCCGGGGCTAGATCATGGAAATCAAGCCCGTAATAGAACATCAAACCCCTTACGAAGGGATCCAGAGTGAGGCCTAGTCCTCGGAGGAAGTGGGAGATGAACATGACGTCTTCGTTGGGTTCGGGAGTAGGGACGACCTGCCCTCGGGCGGGCAGCTGATGCGAGACTTCGGCGGTCAAGTATCTTGCCTCCCTCAACTTCTTGATATCCTCTTCCATGACGGAGGAGGGCATCCACCGGCCCTGGAGGCTGGATCCGAACATGATTGAAGGTCCGAAGCACCTGACCTGGGCTTTGGGTGTTAGAACTCGAGGTGGGGAAAGGATTCGATTGAGCATGGGAGGAAAAAAGTAAAAACCTTGACCCTTTATAAAGAGGGTGAATATCAAGCGTCCTCCTCGTGGCCGTTTGGGACTTTCCTAAAATCTAGGAGTCCTAGGCGCGGTTAGGTTACCCACGCCCGTATTGATGAGAATCCCGTAATAAGGGGGACAAGATCTCTGCTTTGACAAGACGTGTCAAAAAACTGCCTCGCGTTATGTGCGGGGCTAGTTAAAGGAAACGGTTCGAATAATCACCGGGCCATGGCATAATGTCATGTTGCCAAAACAAGTCAGCAGATTAGATTTGTGGAAGTATTATTCTCTCTACGGTGGTATGTGGAACTTATTTTGCAGGGTCGGACACTATCCTTGTATTCAAATTCTTCCGTGGTGTATTCGGAGAAGGAACCCGCCTTGCAATGCCGAAGACAATACTGCGCGCCGGATTCATCGTCATTGAAGCCTGGTTTAGGGGCTACTGAGGGGGTCCTGGATTAGGGGGTCTCCGGATAGCCGGACTATATCCTTTGGCCGGACTGTTGGACTATGAAGATACAAGATTGAAGACTTCGTCTCATGTCCGGATGGGACTCTACTTGGCATGGAAGGCAAGCTAGGCAATACGGATATGTATATCTCCTCCTTTGTAACTGACCTTGTGTAACCCTAGCCTTTTTCGGTGTCTATATAAACCGGAGGGTTTTAGTCCGTAGGACAACATACAATCATACCATAGGCTAGCTTCTAGGGTTTAGCCTCTCCGATCTAGTGGTAGATCAACTCTTGTAATACTAATATCATCAAGAATAAATCAAGCAGGACATAGGGTTTTACCTCCATCAAGAGGGCCCGAACCTGGGTAAGACATCGTGTCCCCTGCCTCCTGTTACCATCCACCTTAGACGCACAGTTCGGGACCCCCTACCCGAGATCCGCCGGTTTTGACACCGACACCCGCCCCACCATCTTGCACTGCACTACAACGCGAGCTGCAATCGCTTTCCTCCTATGTATTCTCCTTTTGATTTCTTTCATATGCAACATCTTTCTGTTTTGACCTCCACTATCTCTCCTTCTTTGTATTTTTTGTCGGTTTTCAACACAAATTGGTAGATCTGAGCGACCTAGCACAGTTTGGTTAGTCAATGGTAATCCCATCTTATTCTCCTTTTCTCTAGCAAGGGGACTCATACTTTCTAAAATGTTGAGAATACACCAGTAGCCAGTTTCCAGTATGTATATGATGAGGACATCAATATCATTGTTACACCCACAGCCCCTGCTGCTATACATACTGGACCAATTAGTAGAGCTTGCGCACGCCAATTAAATTATCAGGTACTTCTGTTTCTTGGTAATGATTCTAATGTTCATGAGAATATGATGCTGCCTAAATTGGATACATTTGTTTCGCTTACAAATGAAGGGCCTAACATGGATAAGAGGGATGAACACTGGAGCAAGACCAAGCATGGAGATGATGGCATGCGCAAGGGAATCAAGAACGGAGTTACAAGTGATGATTTCAGGACTTTGAAGCCACCATAAAGAGTGCATGAAGCCTTGGATGAAATATACAAGATGCCTCTTCATAAATTTCATCCAGAGGCTATTCTAGGTGCCGCGTCACCTTATTATTGGGCCATGCCCATGTATTTTCGAAATACTTAAATATAGGTTGTTTTTAGAGTCCGTATGTGTGGGGAAACAAGAGTTAGGGTTGGTTTCGGACCCCTCCTCCAAGGGCCACGAAATTCCCTCCCTCTTCCTCGATATATATAGCCCTTAGGGCGTCGTTTAGACTTTGGGTTTTGGTTAGAATTAAGTTCGCCATAGCTGCAACTTCACGTACTTCGTTTGTGTTTAATGACCAGACAAAGGCATCACAGAACCCCACCTTGATCAATAAAGCTTTTCTCTTATATTCACAATATCCAGATTGCAATCTTAGTTTCTTGCTTGTTGTTCGTTTGCTTGCAGGAAACAGACCTTTGCGGTCAGGTTGATCGTGCTCCGGCGTGGTCAATAACCTCTCGGAGTCGGTTTAGCGATTGCTAAGGCACGACGTCCTTGCACGTTCGTAGTCGGATCATCAAAGTCGACTCCACCAATTCGATAGTTATCATCTCATCGAAAGATCAGGACCCTCGCCTCTATCGAGTGGTATCAGATTTCCAGGTTGCTCGGTGAGATTTTACAATTTTTCGTAGTTTAGATCGAGTCTGTTCTTCATACCTACAATTCACGAAAAAGCCACAAAAAAATTAGGGTTAGTTCATCATATCCAAACCAATATGAGCCTTTGCATAATCCTTTTAGGGTTTTGCATTGTTGAATTTGCGGTTGCATCATCGTGTCTAGTTGTTGGTCTTAGTGTCTAGTCCTTTAGAGTTTCGAGTTCTGTTCACAAGTAGTAATGCCGCTGTCGCATCATCATCATCACCGCTGCCATATACCACCATCATCGTCACTGCTGCCATATACCACCATCGTCATCACCGCTGCCATATACCACCATCGTCATCGCCGCTGCCATATACCACATATCCACTGCCATCATGATAATCCGAGTCCACCTCCATCACAGATTCGCCACCAGTCCGTGTTCCACCGCCCTACATATATTCGCCACCAGTCTGAGTTTCCACCAGATTCATCTCCGCCACCAGTCCTAGTCCGAGTCCAATATTTGTTGCTTTGTTTCGAGTCCCAGATCACGCGATACTTCTAGTCGCGACGAAGTCGGACTCCCCAACTTCCGTGCTACCCGCAGTAGAAAAATAGTTCCAAACTCAAAAAAAAAAGTTTGGAAAATTCTAGCTAGACAGGTTTTTAGACCATTTGTAGACTTTTTCGAAAAAAATTGTTGCGGAGAAAAAAGAGAGGAAAAAAAGTGCAAAAAAAGTGAAAAAAGAGAATTTTTCAGAGTGTGCTCCTCCCTTGTTTACGTGCAGCGCCGTAATTTTGTTAGTGTTCTAGGCTCGCGTCTCTACCACGGTCTAGCCTAGGACCAGCACAGTATCGTTGTTGAGCATTTATTCAACTTTGCATCTCTGAATTGATTATTCCTGACCTTTTTTGCTACCATATTATAAGCCTTCCCAGCTCCAAATATATCTACGTCGTGCGTTTGACTCTCCCTGGCAATCGCTCTATCCAAGCTTTTGAGAGTTTTGACTACAACGGTTGCTGATCACCACCTGCTGCTTGGTAAGAATGGGTAAGATTTAGAGATTCGCTTGACGGATTTGTGACACACCAGCACCACTTCCTAGTAGTCTATAGGATCATATTCTTGTGTGTTTCTATTGCTGCTAACCATGGCAGGATCACAAGCCGATGAAACTGACTGGGAGAACATGACGAACAAAGAGTTACATGATAAGTTTCAGCAAATGATGAGTGGACAGGTGGAAGATGTGCTAAACAGATTTGAAGAGGCCATGGAGAAGATAGATGGCATTGATAAGGCATTCGAAACAAAGCTCGACAACAAGTTTAATGAATTGCTCGCGCGTCTTCCACAACCACCGCCCGCTTCACCTGTCGCACCTCCACAACAACAACAACAACAACAACATCGCCTTCCAAATCAAGTGGGACGAGCACAGCGCGTTCCCCTTGAGCCTGGTCAAACTTCTGATGCCGCTGTACCTACTATTGATGCTTTTGTAGCTCCTGCTGCTACTGTAGAGGTGGAGGACCATTACGAGGATGAGGTTGATCAAAATCAGAACTACATGCAACCACCACCACCACCACCAGGTCGTTCTCATGCATATCATCGCAACGGTAGGGCTGCACCACCACATGAGGTACGAGATCATGACCATCTTCCTAAACTAAAATTGAATATTCCACCATTTGAGGGTAGATATGTTCCTGATATATATCTTACTTGGGAGTTAGAAACTGAACAACGTTTTACATGTTTACAATATCCTGAGGAGAGACGTGTTCCTGCTGCTGTTTGTGCTTTCACTAGCTTCACATGTGTTTGGTGGTCTGAACATTGTAGATTATATCCTATTCCAGCCACTTGGGCTGCTTTAAAAAATGCTATGCATACTCGTTGGGTTCCACCATATTATCAACGTGAATTACTTCAAAAATTACAGCGTTTACGACAAGGAAAAAATTATGCAGAAGAATATTATCAAGAATTACAAACTGGCATGATTAGATGTGGTATTGTTGAGGAGAATGAAGCTATGCTTGCATGTTTTATGGGTGGATTAAGTAGAGAGATTCAGACCATTCTAGGGTATAAGGAGTATAATAACATCACTCATTTATTCCATCTTGCTTGTAAAGCTGAACGTGAAGTGCAGGATCGACATGCATTGACGTGAACTAACTTTTCTACAGGTCGACCTTCATCATGGGCACCACGTGCATTCTCTACTTCCACTGCACCAGCACCTCCATCAGGTGCCACCTCCAGCCGTGATACAAGAAAGCAGACACAACCACCACTATCTGCCAAGAGCACACCTGCCGGGCCTGCGCAGAGCTCTTATTCTTCTATGGCATCAACATGGCACACAAGTGATATTATTTGTCGTCGTTGTAAGGGAAGAGGACATTTTGTGAGAGAATGCAAATCTCAGCGTGTGATGATTGCTACTGAGGATGGTGGGTATGAGTCCGCTAGTGACTATGATGAGGAGACTTTGGCTCTTATTACACATGAAGAACATGGTGGAGACGATTCTGATCATGACACGCAATACATGGTTGCTGAAGATGCTGACAGGTATGAATGTTTAGTTGCTCAACGTGTTTTGAGTGTGCAGATTACACAAGCTGAGCAAAATCAGAGGCATAGTTTGTTCCATACAAAGGGAGTTGTGAAGGAACGTTCTATTCGAGTCATCATAGATGGATGGAGCTGCAACAACTTGGCTAGCATGGAGATGGTGGATAAGCAATCTCTCACCACAAGACCACATCCACATCCTTACTACATCCAATGGTTCAGCAACAGCGGCAAGGTTAAGGTAACACGTACTGTTTGTGTGCATTTTAGTATCTCTACATATGCTGATTATGTTGATTGTGATGTGGTACCTATGCAAGCATGTTCCTTATTACTTGGTAGACCATGGCAATTTGATAAAAATTCTGTACACCTTGGTAGAAACAATCAACATACTCTTGTTCAGAAGGACAAAAATATTACTTTGCTTCCTATGACTCCTGATTCCATTTTGAAAGATGATATTAATAGAGCTAATAAAGCAAAACAGGAGAAACATAAGAGTGAAAATCAGATTGTGGCAAAAGAATTTGAGCAACAAATGAAGCCTAATAATAAACCATCTAGTGTTGCTTCTGAAATTAAATTGAAAAGTGCATGTTTACTTGCCACCAAATCTGATATTGATGATCTAGATTTCAGCAAATCTGTTTGCTACGCTTTTGTGTGCAAAGAGGCGTTATTTTCTTTCGAGGATGTACCTTCCTCTTTGCCTCCTGCTGTCACTAGCATTTTGCAGGAGTTCGCTGACGTATTTCCACAAGACGTGCCACTGGGATTACCACCTATTCAAGGGATTGAGCATTAGATTGACTTAATTCCTGGTGCTTCGCTACCCAACCGTGCACCATACTGTACCAATCCAGAGGAGACGAAGGAGATTATGCGTCAAGTACAGGAGCTGCTCGACAAAGGTTATATACGCGAATCTCTTAGTCCTTGTGCTGTTCCTATTATACTAGTGCCTAAAAAGGATGGTACGTCGCGTATGTGTGTTGATTGTAGAGGCATTAATAATATTACTATTCGTTATCGTCATCCTATTCCTAAGCTAGATGATATGCTTGATGAATTGAGTGGCTCTACAATATTCTCCAAAGTTGATTTGCGTAGTGGATACCATCAAATTCGTATGAAATTGGGAGATGAATGGAAAACAACATTTAAAACTAAGTTTGGATTATATGAGTGGTTAGTCATGACTTTTGGGTTAACTAATGCACCTAGTACTTTCATGAGACTAATGAACAAAGTTTTACGTGCTTTCATTGGACGATTTGTGGTAGTCTATTTTGATGATATACTGATTTATAGCAAATCTTTGGAAGAACATTTGGAACATTTACGTGCTGTTTTTATTGCTCTACGGGATGCATGTTTGTTTGGTAACCTTGGGAAGTGCACCTTTTGCACCGATCGCGTATCTTTTCTTAGCTATGTTGTTACTCCAAAGGGAATTGAAGTTGATAAAGCCAAGATTGAAGCTATTGAGAGTTGGCCGCAGCCCAAAACGGTCACACAAGTGAGGAGTTTTCTTGGCCTCGCCGGATTCTATAGGCGTTTTGTGAGAGATTTCAGCACCATTGCCGCACCTCTCAATGAGCTTATAAAGAAGGATGTGCCTTTTGTTTGGGGTACCGCACAGGAAGAAGCCTTCACGGTATTGAAAGATAAGTTGACACATGCTCCTTTACTCCAACTACCTGATTTTAATAAGACTTTTGAGCTTGAATGTGATGCTAGTGGAATTGGATTAGGAGGTGTGTTGTTACAAGATGGCAAACCTGTTGCATAATTTTCAGAAAAATTGAGTGGGCCTAGTCTAATTATTCTACTTAAGATAAAGAATTATATGCCCTTGTTCGGACTTTAGAGACATGGCAACATTATTTATGGCCCAAAGAATTTGCTATACATTCTGATCATGAATCTTTGAAACATATTAAAAGTCAAGCTAAACTGAATCGTAGACATGCTAAATGGGTTGAATTCATTGAGACTTTCCCTTATGTTATTAAACACAAGAAGGGTAAAGAAATGTTATTGCTGATGCATTGTCTCGTTGCTATACTATGCTTTCACAACTTGACTTCAAAATATTTGGTTTGGAGACCATCAAAGATCAATATGTGCATGATGCTGATTTTAAAGATGTAATGCAGAATTGTAAAGAAGGAAGAACGTGGAACAAGTTCGTCGTTAATGATGATTTGTGTTCCATGCTAACAAGCTATGCATTTCAGCTAGCTCCGTTCATATTTTGTTGTTGCAGGAGGCGCATGGAGGAGGACTAATGGGACACTTTGGCGTGAAGGAGACGGAGGACGTACTTGCTACACATTTCTTTTGGCCAAAGATGAGACATGATGTTGAGCGTTTTGTTGCTCGCTGCACTACATGTCAAAAAGCTAAGTCACGACTCAATCCTCATGGTTTATATATGCCTTTTCCTGTACCTAGTGTTCCTTGGGAGGATATATCTATGGACTTTGTTTTAGGTTTACCTCGAACGAAGAAGGGGAGGGATAGCATATTTGTTGTCGTGGATAGGTTCTCGAAAATGGCACACTTTATACCATGTCATAAAAGCGATGATGTTGTTAATGTTGCTGATTTGTTCTTTCATGAAATTATTCGCTTGCATGGTGTGCCAAATACTATTGTTTAGATCGTGATACTAAATTTCTTAGCCACTTTTGGAGATGTTTATGGGCTAAGTTGGGGACTAAACTGCTTTTTAGTACTACATGTCATCCCCAAACCGATGGACAAACTGAAGTAGTCAATAGAACATTGTCTACCATGCTTAGGGATCTTTTGAAGAATAATAAGAAAATATGGGAAGAATGTTTTCCTCATATTGAATTTGCTTATAATTGTTCATTGCATTCTACTACTAAGATGTGGCCTTTTGAAATTGTGTATGGTTTCCTACGTCGTGCACCTATTGATTTGTTACCTCTTCCATCTTCGGAGAAGGTTAATTTTGATGCTAAAGAACGTGCTAAATTGATTTTAAAAATGCATGAGTTAACTAAGGAAAACATTGAGCGTATGAATGCTAAATATAAATTTGCTGGAGATAAGGGTAGAAAACATGTTGTGTTTGCACCTGGAGATCTTGTTTGGTTACATTTTCCTAAGGATAGATTTCCTAATTTGCGCAAATCAAAGCTAATGCCATGTGCTGATGGTCCTTTTAAGGTGTTAGAGAAAATAAATGATAATGCATATAAACTTGAGCTGCCTGCAGATTTTGGGGTTAGTCCCACTTTTAACATTGCAGATTTGAAGCCTTATTTGGGTGAGGAAGATGAGCTTCTGTCGAGGACAACTTCATTTCAAGAAGGGGAGGATGATGAGGACATGAATACCATTGTTACACCCACAACCCCTGCTGCTATACATACTGGACCAATTAGTAGAGCTCGCGCACGCCAATTAAATTATCAGGTACTTTCGTTTCTTGGTAATGATTCTAATGTTCATGAGAATATGATGCTGCCTAAATTGGATACATTTGTTTTGCTTACAAATGAAGGGCCTAGCATGGATAAGAGGGATGAGCACTGGAGCAAGACCAAGCATGGAGATGATGGCATGCGCAAGGGGATCAGGAACGGAGTTACAAGTGATGATTTCAGGACTTTGAAGCCACCATCAGGAGTGCATGAAGCCTTCGAGGAAATATATAAGATGCCACTTCATAAATTTCGTCCAGAGGCTATTCTAGGTGCCGCGTCACCTTATTATTGGGTCAGGCCCATGTATTTTTGAAATACTTAAGTATAGGCTGTTTTAGTGTCCGTATGTGTGGGGAAACAAGAGTTAGGGTTGGTTTCGGACCCCTCCTCCTAGGGCCACGAAAGCCCCCCTCTTCCTCCATATATACAACCCTTAGGGCGTCGTTTAAACTTTGGGTTTTGTTTAGATTAAAGTTCGCCATATCTGCAACTTCGCGTATTTCATTTGTGTTCAACGACCAGACAAAGGTGTCACATAACCCCACCTTGATCAATAAAGCTTTCCTCTTATATTCGCAATATCCAGATTGCAATCTTAGTTTCTTGCTTATTATTCGTTTGCCTGCAGGAAACAGACCTTCGTGGTCCGGTTGATCGTGCTCCGACGTGGTCAATATCCTCTTGGAGTTGGTTTAGCGATTGCTAAGGCGCGACATCCTCGCACGTTCGTAGTCGGATCGTCAAAGTCGAGTCCACCAAATCGATAATTATCATCTCATCAAAAGATCGGGACCCTCGCCTCTATCAGTATATCCCTGATGTCTGAATCTCCATGTAGTAATAATAATAAAAAAGATGTAACTGCTTTTCTTCATATGCTCTCACCGAGTCAGATGTTTAGTGGATCTTACAATTTAAAATGTGTTTTCACAACATGTGTTTTTACTGTCGGTGGGAACGACACCTATGGGATCACAAGAATCCCTACTGTGGTGTAACGCCCCGAGACCGATGTGCCAGGTGTCCTCCAGTTATTCGCTGTTGTTGCCTTGTCTTTTGCTTGCGTGTTGCATCTTGCCATGTCATCATCTGCATTGCATCATCATGTTTTCAAAACTTTCATCCGTCCTGGTCTCCTCGTTCCGTCCGTTGTCCGTTCTGAGCCCAGACACACTTGCATGCGCCCGCGGCATGTCCGAAATATTATTTTATAAGTGGCCGGAAAATGTTCTCGGAACGGGATGAAAATTGGCGTGTGGTCTTATTATAGTGTAGATAGACCGCCTGTCAAGTTTCATCGCATTCGGAGTTCGTTTGATAGCCCAACGGATAACTATAGCGGCAGTATAGCCGGTCTAACGTCGGACGTTTTCGGTCTCCGAAAACAGTCGCCGGGCCTCTCCTCTTCTCTCTTCTCAGCCCTTTGCCTTCTGCACTACCTCTCACCGCCATGCCCTACCTAACCTCTCTCGTCAGCCCGCGGACCTCCTCCCGCGCGCGTCCAAAATCTGTCCCGGACCCGACCCGGGCAGTAGTCACCGTTGGGTCCGGATCATCCCCAAACATCTACAAAACGTCTATGTTTTCTTATTTGGGCTTCCTAGCCTATTTTCCCGACCGTTCGATTATGATCAGAAGGACCGAGGTAGCCCCTAACCTAATCTGTGATGTATATATAGTCCACCCTTAGTCTTTTGGACAAACCCTAAAATCTAGGGGAACTGTCCCATCATTCCTCCTCGCCGCCGCCAAAATCAAATCCTCGGGATCCCCTCATTCCCCCCGACCCAATCCCACCAACCAGACTCCACCCGAGGCCTCCCCTCGATCCAACTCGTCTTCGCTCTCCTCGTCGACCAGGGAGACGAGCTCCTCCCGAGACCAGCAGATGAGCCCCCGTCGCGACCCTCTCCTTCTGTTCCCTCTTCCCGTGCTCCTCCCGTTTCTCCCTCTCTCATCTCTCTCTGTTCTCATGTTTCTCTGTCGACAGGAGCATACGCGCCATGGCCTCGCTGAGCCTTGCCCGCACCAGCGCCTCGACGAGATCCTCGCCTGCCCCGCGCCATGGACCCGCGCCCAGCCTTCCTTCCCCGCGCCGTTCCTCGCGCGCCGGACCTCCCCAACTTCGGCGGAGCACCGCGGTGTCCGCTTGTTCCTCTGCTTCATCGCCGCCATGGGTCACGAGAGCCTCGACCCTCCTGCAATGTCACCTCGCCAGGACATATCGACTGCCTGGATCCGTGTCTCCGCTGTCTTGCCCGTTCCGGCCGGATCCCGCCGGCTGGGCCCTGTCCCCGGCCACCGGTGCCCTCGCCGGAGACCACCGGCAAGCCGCCGCGCCAAGTCCGTCTGCAAGCCGCTCCAGCACCGCCGCTCCTCTGCTTCTCTGTCGAACAGAGGGCGCCGCGCCCGTATCCTCCCCGCCTCGCGAGTCTGGGCTGGCCAGCGCCAAGCCAGGCCCAGTCGGGCCAGATTTGCGCCGCCCTTGCTGGCCTTCCTCCTCACCAGCTGGGCCTCAGCCCATGGTGAGCCTCCGCTGCGCCCCCCCTTCTCTGTTGGGCCCTGTTCCAGATCCGGCATGTGTAGGTTTTTTTTAGGTTCTGCGATTTAGTTATTTTCCGGAGTTTGCCAGTTTTACAGTTTAGCCCTCAAACATCATGCATATCATAACTTAATAACCGTGCATCGGATTAAAACAATTTATATATGAAATATGCTTAGTTTTTCATCTAGTTTCATAATATGCTACTTTCTTGCCATGTTAAAATATTTAAAATGCTGTTTGGTTAAATTTGCTCCTATGCCATGTTAAAATGCTTTAAATCATAACTAAATAACCATAGCTCCAAACTTAATAAACTTTATATGTAAATGCGGTGGAAAAATGCCTAGTTTAACATGGTGACCTCACTTTGCATGTTTAACAACCCTAAAATTGTGTTTAGGGCAGAGCAGTACCAAACCTAAAATATGCATATGGGGATTTACCGAAATTGTTGTTCGTTGTTTCCGACCTCATTTAAACTTGCCTAGATAGGTAGTTTTCTTTTGCTTCACCCCTTGCCATGTTAATCAACATTTAATGTTGTTGGGTACATAATCGAGATCGAACTAAATAACTTGTCGTCGTGTTTCGTCAATATGCAACGGAGTTGCATGTTGAGCTCCACTTAATTTGTAGGATTGTTTGTGCATTTTGCCATGCCATGCTTCGTAAACCAGACATGCATCATACTTGATTGTGCATCATGCCATGCATATGTGATGGTTGATTACTTTGTTGTTTGGTTCTTTCCGGTGTTGCTTCTGCGGGTTGGTTCCAAGAACGTCGTGTTTGTGAGGATCCGTTCGACTACGTCCGTTTGCCTTCTTCATGGACTCGTTCTTCTTCCTTGCGGGATCTCAGGCAAGATGACCATACCCTCGAAATCACTTCTATCTTTGTTTGCTAGTTGCTCGCTCTTTTGCTATGCCTATGCTACGATACCTACCACTTGCTTATCATGCCTCCCATATTGTTGAGCCAAGCCTCTAACCCACCTTGTCCTAGCAAACCGTTGTTTGGCTATGTTACCGCTTTGCTCAGCCCCTCTTATAGCGTTGTTAGTTGCAGGTGAAGATTGGAGTTTGTTCCATGTTGGAACATGGTTATTTTGTTGGGATATCACAATATCTCTTATTTAATTAATGCATCTATATACTTGGTAAAGGGTGGAAGGATCGGCCTTATGCCTGGTGTTTTGTTCCACTCTTTCCGCCCTAGTTTCTGTCATATCGGCATTATGTTCCAGATTTTGTGTTCCTTACGTGGTTGGGTTATAATGGGAACCCCTTGACAGTTCGCTTTGAATAAAACTCCTCCAGCAAGGCCCAACCTTGGTTTTACCATTTGCCACCTAGCCTTTTTCCCTTGGGAGTCGCGCATCCCGAGGGTCATCTTTATTTTAACCCCCCGGGGCCAGTGCTTGTCTAACTGTTGGTCCAAACTAGAGCCACTTGTGGCGCCACCTCGGGGAAACTTGAGGGCTGGTTTTAGCTGTACGTAGTGTTCATCCGGTGTTGCCCTGAGAACGAGATATGTGCAGCTCCTATCAGGATGTCGGTGCATCGGGCGGTCTTGCTGGACTTGTTTTACCATTGTCGAGGATGTCTTGTAACCGGGATTCCGAGCCTGATCGGGTCTTCCCGCTAGAAGGAATATCCTTCGTTGACCGTGAGAGCTTGTGATGGGCTAAGTTGGGACACCCTTGCAGGGATTTGAACTTTCGAAAGCCGTGCCCGCGGTTATGGGCAGATGGGAATTTGTTAATGTCCGGTTGTAGAAAACCTGAAGTTGACCTTAATTAAAAAACATCAACCGCGTGTGTAACCGTGATGGTCTCTTTTCGGCGGACTCCGGGAAGTGAACACGGTGTTGGAGTTATGCTTGACGTAGGTTGTTCTAGGATCACTTCTTGATCATACTTTTATCGACCGTG
This sequence comes from Triticum urartu, assembly GCF_003073215.2. Lineage (NCBI taxonomy): Eukaryota > Viridiplantae > Streptophyta > Magnoliopsida > Poales > Poaceae > Triticum > Triticum urartu. Next base: position 345,968,790 of record NC_053024.1, on the reverse strand, counting down.
CTTTGCCTTCTCTTCTCGCTCTCATTTGCGTATGTTAGCCACCATATATGCTAGTCGCTTGTTGCAGCTCCACCTCATACCTTTTACCTTACCCATAAGCTCAAATAGTCTTGATCGCGAGGGTGTGAGATTGCTGAGTCCCCGTGACTCACAGATACTTCCAAAACCAGCTTGCAGGTGCCGTTGAACCGTGCAGATGACGCAACCAAGCTCAAGGAGGAGCCCGATGAAGATCTTGCCCTTTGTGTTGTTTCGTTCTAGTTGATCAGTAGTGGAGCCCAGCTGGGGTCGATCGGGGATCTGTGTAGCTTCTGGGGTAGTCTTCTTTTATTTTGGCTCCGTAGTCGGGCCCTGATTGTATTTGGATGATGTAATGCTTTATTCATGTATTTGTGTGAAGTGGCGATTGTAAGCCAACTATGAATCTTTTCCCTTATTGTATTAAATGGGTTGTTTGCGAAGATTACCTCACTTGCGACATTGCTTTCAATGCGGTTGTGCCTCTAAGTCGTGCTTCGACACGTGGGAGATATAGCCGCATCGAGGGCGTTACCAGTGGTTAGCGGGGCACGGGGTCGTGAGAAGAGCGGATCTAACAGGTAGCACATGGTTCGTTTATCCAGGTTCGGGCCGCGAGGATGCGTAAAACCCTACTCCTGCTTTGGTGGATGGTATATCTGTGTTCTTGAGCTTGCTATGGGGCGTGAGGAGGTCCAAAAAGCCGAATCCTTCTCTTGGTCGCCTCGGGCCTCCTTTTATAGAAAAAGGGGTTGCCACAGTGGCACACAGGAGGTGGAAATGGTACAGTGATGCGAGGTTATTCCTCTCATTACATGACAAGGCGCATTTAATGCGTCTTGCTTAGGTGTCCTTGCTTTATCGGGGACGGGGGAGAGATCTGTCTCGTCCGTCGCCGCTCCTTCTTGTGTCGACACGCGCCCTGGCCAGCGATGCCTGAGATGCCACGTAGGTAGGCAGGCAGCTGAGGTGGCGCAGTGGTGGGTCTTCATGAAGATCTGCATGCCGCCACGCAGGTGCCTACCCAGATGGTTGGGTCGGCAGCTGCATGCATGTGGTGGTGGAGGTTTAGTCGGCGTGGGCCTGATGGTGGCCCTGCGGGTGTCCTCGGTAAGGGCCTTGCCGGGGCCCCGGCAAGGGTCTTGCCGGGGCGCCTGCTGTCATCCCCAGCAAGGCGCTTGCCGGGGCCTTGTGGTCTTCCTCGGCTGGGATCCCGCCAAGGGTTGTCGTCTCCTTAGTGCGTATCTGATCTTGAATGTCTTCACAAAGATCTGCATGCCGCCACGGGGATGTCTCCCGAATCCTTGCCCTTTGGGGGCAGTGGACTCAAGGGTGATTTGCTCCATAGGCGCGGGACGAGTTGCCGCGGCAAGGGTCTTGCCGGGGTTGCTAGAACTGTCTCCCGGCAAGGATCTTGCCGGGGGAGTCCGCTTCGTCCCCTTTGCTCTTCGTGGTCTTGGCCTTGGCGTTGTTCTAGTTCTCTTGAGCTTCGGTCTTACCCTGGCTCACCTCCCTTGCCTTGCTTGGTGTGGTGGTGCCCGTGGCTCAGACTGCCCGTGCACAGCTATAGGGGTACAAAAAGTGTACCCCTCTTTTTGTACACCGACAGGAGCCCCCGGGCCTGGTCCACACATAAGCACAACGCATTGTTGGGCTTGGCCCAAAAATGGTGCGCGGGCAGGCGGGGCGGTTTTTACCGCGGTAAGGTTCTTCGCGCGCTGCGCTTCCCACGACTCCCATGCATGGCGTGGCGTGGGGAGGTGCATGTGACGTGGGCAGCATGCGTGGGGTTGGTTCCCGCGGGCATGCGTCACACCACAGTTAATGTGAAAGGAGGCGGCCCGTGTTTTCCCCCATAAAAAAGGAATAACCGCGGGCGCGCTGCTCACTTTCTCCTCTTTCCTCGTGCCTTTTCCAATCTCAGAGCCGCCGTTTCCTCTCTTCCTTCCTTCCTAAGCTTCTGCCGTCGCCCGCCGTCATTGCTTTGCCATCCCCCTTCCTCAGCCCTCTAAACTTCTTGGCCTCCATGGCGCCCAAATCCATTAAGGGCAAGGGGGTGGCTAAGGGTGCCGGGACTGTGGAGCCGCCGTAGAGCGCGCTGTCGGGGGACCGGACGAAGTCTGCCTTTTTCTTCCCCTCGACGGTTGATGTTCATGAGCTCCGGGCCTCCTTCAGGCCCCTATGGGGAGCGAAGACGGGGGGGGGGGGATTCGGGGCACCCGGCGACGCGCGTCATTCCTGCTGCTTGCGCCGATCCTGCTCCAAATTGGTATCCCTTTTTTGTCGATTATCTTTCTTGCCGGTTATGCCCCCCTTTCTCCGATTTCTTCTGCGACATTATGCACACCTTCGGCTTTCGCCTCTTGGATTTTACTCCAAATGCGGTGGCGTGCATGGCTTTCTTCGCGCATCTTTGCGAAGGCTTTGCCGGGGTGCAGCCCAACACGGCGCTCTTCCGCCATTATTTCTTCCCTCGGATCCAGCCGGGAGGTGCCGTCTCTGGTTGCGTCACCTGGATCCCAAGATCCAAGGGGGCGTACCCGGACGGTGCCGTGAAGGAGAGGTGTGAGGAATGGCATGGCCGGTGGTGCTGGATTGAGGATGAAAACCCGCCGGAATTCTGCAAGGTCCGCCGAGTGCCGCCGGTCCGCGGTAGCGATTGGAGTAATGTCGACGTCGCCGACGGGAGGCTCACTGTCGCCACCACCAGGATTCTCCGGCTCACCCGGGCTGGACTCACCCTTGAGATGATCGGGGCGGACTTCATTCGCCGCCAGATCGCCCCCTTGCACAACAAGGGGAGGCTAGCTTGGCTCTTTACGAATCCGGCTGACATTATGCGACTCCGCCCCGGTCTCAATCACAACTTCACAGTGCTGGCGCATGCCCACTTCTGCCAGCGGCTTTTCCAGCTTGATGTGGGTCGCGATGGCGAGGTCGAACGGACCGGCAAGGCCGCGAGGGCTGCCGCAAAGGTTGGCAAGGCCCTCAAGGGGCCGTTTTCAAGCTGCCAGCGGGGCTGGTCCCGTTGTGCAACAATTCACGTCGGTCCGAGATCATCGCTATGATGCCGGACTGTAACGCGCACGGCCCTGTCCTGAGCTGGAAGGAGCCGAAGGATGCTGATGTGCGGCAATTCTTTGACACCCTGATCGAGGTGTATGTCAATGCTGACGTCGAGCGGTGGCTTGTCATGGACACCACCCAGGCAGAGCTGGACTACATCGCCACTAGGGCGAGGGAGGCACAGCTTGCCATGGAGGCCGGCAGCGCCGGGGGTGTGGAGGACAAGGCCGCAACGGTTGCGGAGGAAGAGGAGCTCACCCGGTGGGCGGCGGCCTCCGGGGAGGTCAGCAGCGCCGACACTGGAGCTCCGCTCGTCGAAGATGCGGCCGACGAGTCGTCGTCGGAGGAGGACGTGGCGGCGGGCTCGACGCCAACCAGGGGAAGAGGGCGAATCCTGCGGCGGGCTGGCTCCGGCGAGCTAGTCCGGCCCGGCAGGGCTACGTGGCCTCAATTGACCCTGGAGGGGTCTGGGCATCACACGAGAGCCACGGCAGCCAAGAGGCTGACAAAGGCCGCTGAGAAGAAGAAGACAACAGCCCCTTCCTCATCTGGGCACGCACAAACCCCGCCGTCTTCGCCCTCCTCCGGCAGATGTCGACTCGGATGTTGACGCGGAGGTCACTTTTGACCTCGGGCCTCTCAGCCCGAAGAGGAAAAGGAAAGTGGTGGAAGAGGAGGAGGTGGATGACGATTAAGTACTCCGTTCCTTAATGCCATTTCCATTCCTCTGAATTAAGTCACTCATCTTGATCCTTTTTGCTTTCGCAGGGATGGAGAGATGTTGGCCCAGAGGGTGAAGAGGGCGAAGGCCTCGACGAGCAGTCAGCCCCCAGCTGGGGCTTCAAAGACGCCACTGGTGGTGTTGAGCAGCCCAGACAACAGCCCCCGGCACAGCCCCCAGCGTAAGTTCGTCACCCTCCTCTTATTCAACATGTGGTAGGCGTTCGATGCTATGGTGTTGACCTTGTCGGGTTTGCAGGAGGGGAGCGGCAGCAGGAGGAGCCGCAGAGGGCTACCCCCAACACACCACCCCCATCGACTACGCCGCCGCGAGGGGCGTCCCCAGCAAGGGCATCAAGCACAGAGCCCACAACCATGGAGGAAGAGGGGAACTTGGGCACTGGTGACTCTGCCACGGCGCCGGATGCTGGCGGGGAGGGGACTTCTGCTTCACAGCCTCGCACTGGTGAGTCGCCTGTCCTCCATCTCTGTTTTTCCCTTGTTCTTTTTCTTGGCTTCAATGCTCCCATTACTACCCAGGCCCTCCTTCAATAGATATGGAGGACGTGGATACTGTTGTTGGGAATATTGCTGAGGAGGCTGCGGCGGAGGCCGCCAAGGATGCTGCCGAGGACACCGCTGTGGGGGCCGCCGAGGCGACCGGCGAAGCTTCCGCCGAGGGTGCCAGCGGTGGGCCTGCCGGGGAAGCCGGCAAGGCCACCGCCGAGGAAGAGGTGGTTGATGATCAGCCTCCCTCCTCCTCAACCTCGGGCCCCGGCAGATACCTGAAGGTGGGCGACGATCTTTTCGTCCATCTTCCAGGGGCGTCAAGTTCCCGAGCGCCCGCCGAAGGGGAAGTCTTTGACGGCGAGGTACTTGCCGCCACCGGGCTCGAGGTTGTCGATGAGCCGGGCGTTGGTGGTGATGGTTCTCTAGAAGAGCAGCTTTTCCGCGCTATGGGGACCAACTTCCGAAAACTCCAGGCGGTCTACCGTGTCCGTCTGGACAAGGTTAAGTCCAGGACGGCAACGGTGGACCAGGCGGAGGTGGATTTCAAGGCGCGCGTTGCTGAGACGCAGACCTGGTTCCACCAGACTCGCGAGGAGCAGAGGGCCTTTCAGGAGGAATTGGCCAAGCGCAATGTCGAGCTCACCATGAAGATGGCTGACATCGAGAGGGCCCAGGAAAAGGCGGCGAACTTGGCTGCCGCGGCCGAGGCCATCCGGAACCAGCATCAAGCCGCACTGGATTCCCAGGAAGAGGACCTCACCGTGCGTGAGGCGAAGCTTGCCGCAGCGCTCCGTGGCAAGGATGAGGAGCTCAAGGCCCTTGTCGCGCGGCGGACTCGCGAGCTCGAGCAGAGGCACAAGGAGGCACTCGATGCCCAGGCTCTGGCCCATGCCGGCAAAGTAAGGGAGTTGGAGGTGGCGCAGGACGAGCTGAAGGAGCAGGCCCTCAAGCTGTCCAACGAGAAGAGCATGCTCAACAGCGCCTTGGTGGAGGCGCAAGGAGCGATCATCAGCAGGGCTGGGGAGCTCTCCGAAGCGCAAAACTCCGTCAGAGATCTCAAGCTGAAGCTGAAGGATCTCGAGAAGATGTTGTCGGAGAGCAGGGCTTGGGAGGAGACCTTGACCAGGAGTCTGGAGGAGGAGAAGCAGCTGCGGGCGAACGAGGCCGCCTCCCACCAGGAATATGTGGCGGGCGAGAACAGATGGATCAGCCGTCTGGAGGACGTCGCCGGCAGGGTCACCTCGCAGTTGGCCACCATGGGGATGCCAAACGTGAGGTACGCCCCTGAGCGCAGCGGGACCGTCAACACCAAGCTGACCCTGTTCTTCGAGGGCGTCCTTGGAGCCTTGGCTTATCTTCACTCCAACCGAGCGGCCACGTTGGCCGTTGGTCTTCCTCGGCTGGGATCCCGCCAAGGGTTGTCGTCTCCTTAGTGCGTATCTGATCTTGAATGTCTTCACAAAGATCTGCATGCCGCCACGGGGATGTCTCCCGAATCCTTGCCCTTTGGGGGCAGTGGACTCAAGGATGATTTTCTCCATAGGCGCGGGACGAGTTGCCGCGGCAAGGGTCTTGCCGGGGCTGCTAGAACTGTCTCCCGGCAAGGATCTTGCCGGGGGAGTCCGCTTGGTCCCCTTTGCTCTTCGTGGTCTTGGCCTTGGCGTTGTTCTAGTTCTCTTGAGCTTCGGTCTTACCCTGGCTCACCTCCCTTGCCTTGCTTGGTGTGGTGGTGCCCGTGGCTCAGACTGCCCGCGCACAGCTATAGGGGTACAAAAAGTGTACCCCTCTTTTTGTACACCGATACTTACTGACTCGGATGTTTACTGGATATTACAGTTTAACATGTGTGTCCGCAGCAACGCGTGGGGTATCTTCTAGTTTACAAACAAAGAAGGTCAAAATTACTTGAAGTAGGGCCACTACAAAATTTGCTACATTCAGTGACAAAAAACCTCGATGACGAAACAGGAAATGTCACCTAAAATCATTTTCTGTGACGGTCCACCCTCACTAGTTGTTTCCTTCCGGGGTAGCGTCCTCGATAACTTTGGCAACGTTCTAGCATGAAACTCGATGATGCTTTTGGGCGTCACTAGGCATGCGCATTTTCCGGGACAATTTGTAGTGTCACAGAAAATGTTTGGTGTCACAAACAATGTTAGGTGGGCTAAAAAATGGACAACAAAATGGTTTGTTGGTGTTTAGAACGTAGTACCTTGTAAATTCTACCATGGCAGAGTTTATACGATATTAGAATCAAATTTTTAGGGTTTAGGGTTGAGATGCTCATATCGAAATCCATTGATTACTCTTCTGTGTGTGCTCTCAGTACTACAAAAGGTCATACTTTTTTAATAGTAAATAGATGATGAGTGATATTTTTACATTCATCCAACCTTGTTTAAACCGAGGCATTTCATTCAAAAAGAGATATTCGCTCTGATATTGCTACTAATGACTAATGAATGCAAATGATTCCACAAATCCTCTCTTGATGTGTTTCCACGGGAAATGGGCTAAAAAGGGAAGAAATTACGTGTGAAAATGGAAAGGAAGAAAAATGGAGGAAGGAGGAATCAACAAAAAGCTTTTCCGCGGAAACAACACAAAAGACGGCGTTCCATATGAGCGTGTGCGCCCGTATGGCATGGAAACCGAGGCAGATCGTCCACCTGAACAACTTTTATAATGGGACCCTATCAAAATGTCAACAGAGGAGGCCAGAGGAGAGTGTCGACAGCAGCCAGAACATCATCATCTTCATCCACAAAGCCTAGCCACCATCTCCATAGCTACCATCACCCCCATAGTGCTTCCTCATCTAGTTCATACTTGTAATCATGCATCGCACAAGGCAATCATTGCAAGACATATTTGCAATCAATCAATCTTCAAGATATGTTCTTCAATGTTTTCTTCTCGGGATCTGATCTCCATGTGAGTAGTTCAATAAGGAATGGGTTGAGGCTTGAGCCTTGCAACCCTATGTATTTGTTGTGGGGATCAATGGAAGGGCTTTGAATAACGTTTCGTATATGTGAAATAAAATTGTTTTGTAGATGTCTCTTGTCTTGTTCGTGATATACATCCCTGTAGGTACCCAGGATCATGGAGATCGAGCACTGGTAAGGCTAGGTGCAAGGACGCCGTGAAGTGTTATACTGAACACCGGTGACAGTAAGGTTCAGTAGGGTAACATGGATCATATCCTTGGGGACACATGAGGTGTAGTAATTGAACGCCCAAAGCTCTTGCATGATTTCATTATCTTAATTATCGAGGCAACCCCGTGCGAGGGATAGGGCCTGTGGTAGGACAACTTATTCTTGATGCAGGATTCATGCCAGTCAGGATGTTATTTGGACGCATCCCCACTTCGGTCTATAACAAGCACATACCGATGGGTGACTTCTGATACGTCTCCAATGTATCTATAATTTTTTATTGTTCCATGCTATTATATTATCCATCTAGGATGTTTTATATGCATTTATATGCTATTTTATATGATTTTTGGGACTAACCTATTAACCTAGAGCCCGGTGCCAATTTCTATTTTTTTCCTTGTTTTTGAGTTTTACAGAAAAGGAATACCAAACGGAGTCCAATTGACCTGCCAATTTTTGTGGATTTTTTATGGACCAAAAGAAGCCCCCGGAGTAAAAGAGTTGGGACAGAAGAGTCCCGAGTCATCCACGAGGGTGGGGGGCGCGCCCTACCCCCTGGGCGTGGGCCCCTATCTCATGGACGACTCGGAGACCCCCCTGACGTGGGACCTACGCCAAAAATTCCTATAAATACAGAAACCTCCAGAAAATAACCCGGATCGGGAGTTCCACCACCGCAAGCCTCTGTAGCCACCGAAAACCAATCTAGACCCGTTCCGGCACCATGCCGGAGGGAGGAATCCCTCTCCGGTGGCCATCTTCATCATCCCGGCGCTCTCCATGAGGAGGAGGGAGTACTTCACCCTCAGGGCTGAGGGTATATACCAGTAGCTATGTGTTTGATCTCTCTCTCTTTCTCTCTCGTGTTCTTGATTCAGCATTATCTTGATGTATCGCGAGCTTTGCTATTATAGTTGGATCCTATGATTTTTCTCCCCCTCTACTCTCTTGTAATGGATTGAGTTTTCCCTTTGAAGTTATCTTATCGGATTGAGTCTTTAAGGATTTGAGAACGATTGATGTATGTCTTGCATGTGCTTATCTGTGGTGATAATGGGATATTCACGTGATCCACTTGATGTATGTTTTGGTGATCAACTTGCGAGTTCCGTGACCTCATGAACTTATGCATAGGGGTTGGCACACGTTTTCGTCTTGACTCTCCGGTAGAAACTTTGGGGCACTCTTTAAAGTTCTTTGTGTTGGTTGAATAGATGAGTCTGAGATTGTGTGATGCATATCGTATAATCATACCCACAGATACTTGAGGTGACATTAGGGTTTTGGTTGATTTGTGTCTTAAGGTGTTATTCTGGTATGAACTCTAGGATAGATTGAACGGAAAGAATAGCTTCGTGTTATTTTACTATAGACTCTTGAATATATCGATCAGAAAGGATAACTTTGAGGTGGTTTCGTACCCTACAATAATCTCTCCGTTTGTTCTCCGCTATTAGTGACTTTGGAGTGACTCTTTGTTGCATGTTGAGGGATAGTTATATGATCCAATTATGTTATTATTGTTGAGAGAACTTGCACTAGTGAAAGTATGAACCCTAGGCCTTGTTTCAACGCATTGCAATACCGTTTTTGCTCACTTTTATCATTAGTTACCTTGCTGTTTTTATATTTTCAGATTATAAAAACCTTTATCTACCATCCATATTGCACTTGTATCACCATCTCTTCACCGAACTAGTGCACCTATACAATTTACCATTGTATTGGGTGTGTTGGGGACACAAGAGACTCTTTGTTATTTGGTTGTCGGGTTGTTTGAGAGAGACCATATTCATCCTACGCCTCCCACGGATTGATAAACCTTAGGTCATCCACTTGAGGGAAATTTGCTACTGTCCTAGAAACCTCTGCACTTGGAGGCCCAACAACATCTACAAGAAGAAGGTTGTGTAGTAGACATCAACTTCCAGTGCACAAATTGAGATCATATCTGGTCCTAACACAAATAGATGGTTGTATGCATTAAGACCTCATCATACCCATACCTCTTTTTATTATAAGTGTTTGAATCACTATTTGCTTGCTTGATCCAGTTAAAAGAAGGAATTGACAGTTTAACATAAGTTGCTAGGGAATATTGCTTGATGGGAATCTTCCTCTCATGGGTTCGATAACCTAGAGTCACCTCTGGGGAAATAGGTGCAGGATACACTTTTTTGTTCCAATATTGGATCAATAAAAGGAGGTATTAAGCCCTTTTTCTAGCACCGTTGCCGGGAGGAGTTTAGTATTCCTAGTCTTTGTGTTTAGAGTTTTTTGTTAAAGTTCAGTTTTAGTTTTAGTTTTTTTGTGACGCCCCGATTCAATCATACACTAATCATACACACAAATGTGTACGATCAAGATCAGGGACTCATGGGAAGATATCACAACACAACTCTAGACACATGTATAATAATGCAAGCTTCATATTACAAGCCAGGGGCCTCGAGGGCTCGAATACAGAAGATCGAATACACAAGAGTTAGCGGAAGCACCAATATCTGAGTACAGCCATAAGTTAAACAAGTCTGCCTTAAAAAGGCTAGCACAAACATCAACGATCAAAGAGGCAAGGGCTCCTGCCTGGGACCTCCTAACTACTCCTGGTCGTCAGCAGTCTCCACGCAGTAGTAGGCACCCTCGGGGTAGTAGAAGTAGTAGACGGGGGCGGCAGCATCTGGCCCCTAGGATCCGTCATCTGATCGCAACATCCGGAAAAGAAGAAAGAAGGTGGAAAAAGGGTAGCAAAGCAACCATGAGTACTCATCCAAAGTACTCGCAAGCATCAGATCTATACTAAGTATGCATTGGTATCAAGGGATGGGATGTATCTATGGACTGAACTGCAGAATGCCATAATAGAGGGGAAGGCCTAGCCTATTGAAGACTAGCATCTTCAAGCATCTTGCAGCATTCAGAAGAGTAAAGAATAGCATTTTAAATTACAAGCATGTTGTAGAATTAACGCACAAAGATCCTTCCTCGACTCCTGCGAGAAAGCAATCCCGGAGCCAACATATCCATCACATGTCTCAAGTATCCATTTCTAGTTGTAATAGATCGGGATACAACTCCGAGCATCCATTACCGTGGACACAACTATCCAAATAGATAACTTCCCTCCAGGAGTGCACCACATTACCCAACACACTTGCTTACACTGGTCGGACACACTTTCCTGGGTCATGCCCGGCCTCGGAAGATCAACACGTCGTAGTCCTACCTAAGCTCCTCTAGGATCGAAATCAGGTCTAGAGCGGGGGTGATTAGACTACTTGACCAAATAAAAATCTAGCCTTTTCCCAATTTAAAGTCTTGGCAAATTTTAGCAACTTAACACAAGTCAAGCAATCAACCTACACATGCAATACTAAGAGTGTAGCAGTGGAAAGTAAAGCATTGCATATGAAGGTAAAGGGAAGGGTTTGGAGAAGGCAAACGCAATGTAGACACAGAGATTTTTGGCGTGGTTCCGATAGGTGGTGCTATTGCACGTTCACGTTGATGGAGACTTCAAACCATGAAGGGTAATGGCTGCCCGAGTCCATGGAGGGCTCCACCCACGAAGGGTCCACGAAGAAGCAACCTTGTCTATCCCACCTTGGCCATCGCCCATGAAGGACTTGCCTCACTCGGGTAGATTTTCACGAAGTAGGCGATCTCCTTGCCCTTACAAACTCCTTGGTTAAACTCCGCAATCTTGTCGGAGGCTCCCAAGTGACACCTAACCAATCAAGGAGACACCACTCTCCAAAAGGTAATAGATGGTGTGTTGATGATGAACTCCTTGATCTTGTGCTTCAAATGATAGTCTCCCCAACACTCAACTCTCTCTCACAGATTTGACTATGTTGGAAAGATAACTTGAGTGGAAAGCAACTTGGGGAAGGCTAGAGACCAAGATTCTTGTGGTTGGATTGGAATGTCTTGGTCTCAACACATGAGTAGGTGGTTCTATCTCAGAAAATGAGTAGTGGAAGTGTAGGCACGTTCTGATGGTTCTCTCTTGAATAGAGAAGGGGGTGGAGGGGTATATATAGCCTCCACACAAAATACAACTGTTACACACAATTGACCCAACTCGGTCAAACCGAATAGAAGAACTCAGTGAGACCGATTCAGTTCAGAATGTGGATGTTAGGAATCTCGATGGGATTTACATGATCAACTTGGTTGGACCGATGTGATAGGGCTAGGGCAAAACCTCATCTCGGTGTGACCGATTGCATGAACTCGGTGAGACCGATTTCAACAATGAGTTAACAGAGAGTTGGTCAGGCAAACTTGATGGGACCGATCGCTCATTTTGGTACGTCGGTCACCGGTGGCACACCTAGCATCACGCTTTGTCATGTCATGCATCGTCATGCATTTGTTTGCATTATATTTATTGTTTCTTCCCCCTCTTCTCTCGCTAGACACCGAGACCGACGCCGCTGCTACCCAGTACGACTACGGTGTTGATGACCCCTCTCTCTTGCCAGAGCAACCAGGCAAGCCCCCCCGTGATCACCAGATATGGCCTACTCTTCTCTATACTGCTTGCATTAGAGTAGTGTAGCATGTTACTGCTTTCCGTTAATCCTATCCTAATGCATAGCCTGTCCTTGCTACTACTGTTGTTACCTTTACCTGCAATCCTAATGCTTGGTATAGGATGCTAGTTTTTCATCAGTGGCCCTACATTCTTGTCCGTCTGCCATGCTATACTATCGGGCCGTGATCACTCGGGAGGTGGTCATGGGTATATACTTATATACATAATATATGATACTTGTGGTGACTAAGGACGGGTCGGCTCGTAGGAGTACCCGCGAGTGATTCACGGATTGGGTCCGAAAGGACGTTTGTCCCGACGGCCCTCTGAGTGGATCTTTGTGGTGGAGCGACAGGGTAGGTTGAGACCACCTAGGAGAGAGGTGGGCCTGGCCCTGGTCGGCGTTCGCGGTTATTTCAAGATAACACGTTTAACGATATCTTGGTATTTGATCTAAGTCTGGCCACTGGCCTATACGCACTGACCATCTATGCGGGGACAGTTATGGGCACTCAACGCCATGGTATCATCCGAAGCCTTCGTGATGTCAGCGACTGAGCGGCGCGCACCGGATTGGACTGGAACGCCTGCTAGGCTAGGTCTGCTTCCGGCCGCCCTCGCAACATGCAGGTGTGCAATGGGCGATGGGCCCAAACCCCCGCGCCATAGGATTTAGACCGGCGTGCTGACCTCTCTATTGTGCCTAGGTAGGGCTGCGATGTGTTGATCTTCCGAGGCCGGGCATGACCCAGGAAAGTGTGTCCGGCCAAATGGGATCGAGCGTGTTGGGTTATGTGGTGCACCCCTGTAGGGAAATTAATCTATTCAAATAGCCGTTATCTTCGGTAACAGGACGACTTGGAGTTGTACCTTGACCTTATGACAACTAGAACTAGATACTTAATAAAACACACCCTTCCAAGTGCCAGATACAACCCGGTGGTCGCTCTCTAACAGGGCGACGAGGAGAGGACCGCCGGGTAGGATTATGCTACACGATGCTACTTGGTGAACTTACCATCTACTCTCTTCTACATGCTACAAGATGGAGGTGGCCAGAAGCGTAGTTTTCGAAAGGACTAGCTATCCCCCTCTTATTCCGGCATTCTGCAGTTCAGTCCACATATGATACCCTTAATCCATTTGATACCAATGCATACATATGTAGTGTAGCTCCTTGCTTGCAAGTACTTTGGATGAGTACTCACGGTTGCTTTGCTCCCTCTTTTCCCCCTTTCTATACTCGATTGCTGCGACCAGACGTTGGAGCCCAGGAGCCAGACGCCACTGTCGATGACGACAACTACTACTCGGGAGGTGCCTACTACTACGTGCAGCCCGCTGACGACGACCAGGAGTAGTTTAGGAGGATCCCAGGCAGGAGGCCTGCGCCTCTTTCGATCTGTATCCCAGTTTGTGCTAGCCTTCTTAAGGAAAACTTGTTTACTTATGTCTGTACTTAGATATTGTTGCTTCCGCTGACTCGTCTATGATCGAGCTCTTCTATTCGAGCCCTCGAGGCCCCTGGCTTGTAATATGATGCTTGTATGACTTATTTTATTGTTAGAGTTGTGTTGTGATATCTTCCCGTGAGTCCCTAATCTTGATCGTACACGTTTGCGTGTATGATTAGTGTATGATTGAATCGGGGGCGTCACAGTATTGGTTCTAGGTAAGGTTGCGATCTCAAAGGATCGACACATGGACAAAGTCATGCTTGTTGAGTCCTTGGGGTTCAACCTCATGTCTGTCTCAATGCTTTGTGATCTTGATATGGTTGTTGTCTTTGGCAAGTATTGCTGTGTTGTGATCATGGAAACTGACAATTCCAAAGTCTTCGAAGGCTTTAGGAGAGGAGATTTGTATATTGTTGTCGGTGGGAACGACACCTATGGGATCACTGGGATCCCTTCTACGGTCGGTGGGTGCGGGGTCGTGAGAAGAGCAGGTTTAGGAGCTAGCACACGGATCGTTTACCCAGGTTCGGGCCACGAGGATGCGTAAAACCCTAGTCCTGCTTTGGTGGATGTATTGAGTGTTCTTGAGCTTTTTGAACTAGCTATAGTGGCTGTGTCGTTCCAAAAAGCCGAATCCCTCTCCTGGTCGCCTCGGGCCTCCTTTTATAGGAAAAAGGGGTTGCCATAGTGGCACACAGGAGGTGGAAAGGCCTACAATGCGCGAGCTTATCACACGACATTATAGGACAAAGTGCATTAAATGCGCTACGTAGGTGTCCATTAGCTTTATCGGGGACGGGAACGAGGCCCGTCCCGTCCGTCGCCGCTCCGCCTCGCTTCGACACGCGCCTAGGCTAGCGATGCATGTAGCGCCATGTAGGCAGGCAAGCAGTTCAGGTGGCGCGGTGGTAGGGCCTTCACGAAGATCTGCATGCTGCCACGCAGGTGCTTGCTGATTTGGCCTGGAAGCTGCATGTTGCCACGCAGGTGCCTGCCCAGCTGGCTGGGCTAGCAACTGATTGCGAATGGCGGTGGAGTCTTGGCTGGTGTGGGCCTGGCAGTCGCTCTGCTGGCGTCTTCGGCAAGGGTCTTGCCGGGGGCCCGGCAAGGGTCTTGCCGTGGTGTCGTAGTTGTCCCCGGCAAGACGCTTGCTGGGGGTCTTGTGGGTTTCCTCGGCTAGGATCCTGCCGACGGTCGCCATCTTCCGGTCCTCATCTAAACTCATATGTTTATGATCTTGACGAAGATTTGCATGTCACCACAGTGGCGCCTCCCGAGCCTTGGTCCCAACGTAGTTGTTGATGGTGTTCGAAACCTTTGGGCTCAAGGGTGGCTCACTCTGCTGGCGTTGGGCAAGTTGCCCCGGCAAGGCTCTTGCCGGGGCTGTGGGGGGGGGGGGGGGGGGGGGGGGGGGCGCCTCGGCAAGGATCTTGCCGAGGGAGTCCACCTCGCCCTCTTGCCCTCATGTGCTTCTGGTCTTGGCGTCGCCTTGGTTGTCTAGTGCTTCGGCTTCTCTCCGGCTTCCCTCCTCTGCCCTGCTAAGTGTGTCCGTGATGCGTGGCTCTGACTGCCCGTGCACAAGTAAAGGGGTCAAAAGGAGAGCCCCTACTTTCGTACACCGACAGGAGCCCCCGGGCCTGGGCCACACATAAGCGTGACACGTTCTTGGGCTAGGCCCATAACGGTGCGCGGGTAGGTGGGGCGGATTTTACCGTAGTAACTTCTCATCCACTGCGCTTCCCCACGACCCGCGTTAAACGCGTGACGTGGAGGGTCGTGCGTGACGTGGGGTCATGCATGGGGCGGTTTCCGTACGCATGCGTCACATCATGGTGAAGAGGTGGCCCGCGCCTTCCCCATAAAAGGAGGGAGGCATAGAGGCACGACCCATTTACTTGGGTGGACTCGGGTCATGGTCTTTCAAGGAGCCCGCGCCCCACAATCACGGGGTAGGGAGCGGCTACTTCGTCTGTCCCTTTAATGCTTCTCGCTCGCAATGTGTCCCTCATGCAGGTGGCAGGAGGTGGAGGCGGGAAACCAGGCCGTCACTGATTGGGGCAGCGGGCCGGTCCTGATTCCCTGCGCCCCCGATAATCGGATTGGTCGAGTGGGGCGGTCGAGCCCCGACTCCACCCCTTTATAAGAAGGGGAGGGGGGCAGCATTCCACATTCTTCCATCATCCGTCTCCTTCCACCTTCTCTTCTTTCTTCCATCTGCCATGGCGAGAGGAAGCGGTGGCCCTTCGACGGTGGCGGCGAGGGTTGCTGCTCGTTAGCGCGTTCCTCCTCCCCAAGAGATCGTGATGGCGGAACTGGCCACGAGAGGAAGGGGGAGGGGCGAGGCCGAGGTCGTCGTGGCGCTCGGGGGAGAGGAGGATGGGGCGGCGCATCGGCCTCGCCTCCGCCAGCGATGCCTCCCCTGACGGAGCGCCACGTCGGGGACCAGCCCCGCGAGTTCTTCATCAGGCTGCACCGGCCACCGTGTCGCCGCCTCCGTCTCCCTACTGCATTTTATCGGGAGATGGAGCTCGATCCACCCCAGACCCTCTGGTTGCACATGAGGGGCTGCGGGAATGGTGTCACGCGGGTCGACGTCGACATCCCCGCTCCTCACGTCATGTATCTCCGCCGCGGATGGAAGACGTTCACTCGCATCCACAGCCTGACGGCGGGGCATGTACTCTACTTCAAGTTAATGGAGGGCAGCCTGCTCTCCATCAAGGTCTTTGGAGATCTCGGAACTCGCTTGAAGTGCTGCGTGGAGAGCTCCTTCGACGATCAAGATTCCTCCTCAAGCGGGAGTGACGAGGAGGACAGCGACAATGGCGACGAGGGAGTCGAGCGGCAGGATGCCGACTCCGACTTCGACTGACCGCGCCGCTCCTCCCTCGGCCACGCGCCCTGCCGAGGGCCATCCTCGCCAAGCTCTCCATCGGGGCGCTCCCCGTCATCTCCTTGGGCGGCTGGTGTAGGAGGGCCAGAGAAGGCGAAGAAGGCGGGTGGTGGCTGTCGGTGTCAAAACCGGCGGATCTCGGGTAGGGGGTCCCGAACTATGCGTCTAGGCCGGATGGTAACAGGAGGCAAGGGACACAAAGTTTTACCCAGGTTCGGGCCCTCTCGATGGAGGTAAAACCCTACGTCCTGCTTGATTAATATTGATGATATGGGTAGTACAAGAGTAGATCTACCACGAGATCAGAGAGGCTAAACCCTAGAAGCTAGCCTATGGTATGATTGTTGTTGTGTGTGTTGTCCTACGGACTAAAACCCTCTGGTTTATATAGACACCAGAGAGGGTTAGGGTTACACAAAGTCGGTTACAATGGTAGGAGATCTACATATCCGTATCGCCAAGCTTGCCTTCCACGCCAAGGAAAGTCCTTTCCGGACACGGGACGAAGTCTTCAATCTTGTATCTTCATAGTCCAGGAGTCTGGCTGAAGGTATAGTCCGGCCATCCGGACACCCCCTAATCCAGGACTCCCTCAGTAGCCCCTGAACCAGGCTTCAATGATGACGATTCCGGCGCGCAGATTGTCTTCGACATTGCAAGGCGGGTTCCTTCTCCAAGTACTTCATAGAAGATTTTGAACACAAAGATAGTGTCCGGCTCTGCAAAATAAGTTTCCACATATTGCCATAGAGAGAATAACATTTACACAAATCTAATCTGTTGACGTATTCCATAGTGTGACACACCACGGCCAAGCCTTTATCCGAGTCATTTTATTATCCCACCTCAGCGCGTCATGCGAGGCGGTTTCCTTGGCACGTCTTGTTAAAGAAGAGATCGTGTCCCCTTATTCCGGGATTCTCATCAATACGGGCGTGGGTAACCCAACCGCGCCATTGATTACGGCGCTTGGAGATAAGCAAGTTTTACCAGGCTGGTGGGGACACGTAGTTGCGTCCACCCATATAAGGGGATAAGAATCCACCTTTTCACCTACGCCTTCTTCCTCCCTTGCTTATCCATTCTCGCGCACTCGAGCTCCAGCGCCCAAGTCCGCACACCCCACCTCAACCTTCTCCAGCCATGTCCGGAGCGGGAGGCAAGTGGATGGTCTCCTCCGTCACGGAGGGACACATCAAAAAACTGAGGAAGGCCGGATACTTGTCTAGCGACATTGCGTACCGGCTTCCCGAAAAGGGGCAGCTCATCCCCACCCCTAGGCCCCATGAGAGGGTGGTGTTCCTCCCCCATTTCCTCCATGGACTGGGCTTCCCTCTTCACCCATTTATCCGGGGGCTCATGTTCTACTATGGCCTGGATTTCCACGATCTGGCCCCGGACTTTGTCCTCAACATCTCGGCGTTTATCGTCGTGTGCGAGGCTTTCGTCCGCATCCGCCCCCATTTCGGCCTATGGCTCAAGAC
Source organism: Triticum urartu (assembly GCF_003073215.2). Lineage (NCBI taxonomy): Eukaryota > Viridiplantae > Streptophyta > Magnoliopsida > Poales > Poaceae > Triticum > Triticum urartu. The sequence continues at coordinate 345,950,935 of NC_053024.1, read as the reverse complement.
TTTCAATGTCAAGCCGAAGGTGGTGCGCGGCAACCAGGCGGAGTGCGGAGGCGCCATGGTGGGCAAGATGGCCAACGTCTTATGGCTCGAGAGCTCCTTTGTGGAGACCCTAAAGGAGTGGCAATCGGGGTGGTTTTATATCACCGAGCCGCGCGACCCCGAATGGGTCGCAGCCCCCAAGTTTCGATCCGGACCCCCTACGTGGCTCACCTCCTGGAAGGAGACGGGCCTGTCGTGGGGTAAAAAAGGAGAGCTGACCGGACTCCAAACATGCGTCCAAACCCTGGTGGACAAGAAGCTCAAACTTGTCAACGTAGTCCAGGTTATGCTCATCCGCCTGATCCTCCCGTGTCAACAACGGGATTTCAACCTGTGGGAGTTCGATCCAGCACGGCACCAAACTCTGAGCAGGCTCTTCGACACGACATACGAAGATGCCTGGAAGGTGCTTTTCAAGGGCGCTGAGGCCCCCGCATCCGCTACCGACGATCGCGGATTCAATACGCAGCGTCATGCTCACGCGGTATTTCCTTTTACAGGGTACTAGTTTTTCATAGTTTGACTCCATGCGGGATCTAAGCTCCCTTACCTTTGACAGGATTGGCAGGTGACGTCCGGACAAATCAATTGTCCGGCTCCTTTGCCCGAAGGCCCAGCGGACGCTCGCTTGGCGAAGCTGCTGGTTCCGGCACCCTATGTGGTGCCGGAGAAGAAGGCCGCGAAAAAGGCCATGGGGACTCGAAAGAGTGCCCGGCGCCAGGAGGTGTCGGATCCATCATCCGGCGGTTCCGAGGCGCATTCCTCCCGTGAAGGTGAGGAGGAAGAAGAAGAGACCTCTTCCCCTCTAGCGGGAGGAGAGAATAAAAGGAAGGCCGCCCTCTCTGGGGAGGCCGGAGGGTCCAATAAGGGGAAAACCCTTCCTCCGGACTACTCTACCGACGCCGACGATGGCGGAGAGGAGTGGCCGCCCAGGGCCAAGCCCCTGGCAAAATCGTAAGTATCCAGATACCAGAGTAATTCATAGTATTCGTTTATTCCACAGCTTTCCCTTATGTCGAATATGTTTATGTAGCCCACCCAAAGACCGGCTCAACGCGTCGTCGAGCGGCTCACTGGACTCGTCGGATGTGAACTCGCTTCTGACGGCTTCCTCCCCCCGCCCTATGGACGACACCGAAGTGTTGTCCCAACAGGTTCCAAGCCGGGAGGAGGTGGTCCTGGAGGCGCCGCAAGGCGACCTCCCGGACTCCAGGAGTAAAGGGGATGAAACCCCCAGGGCTCCAAGTCCGACTCTAGGCTGGACACCGCTCCGGAACCTTCAAAGGTTCTAGAGTCCGGCAGGGGACCTCCTTCCAAGAGGAGCAAGCCCACTGTGCCAGTGACCCCCGTCCAACCGGAGGCGCCGGACAATCTGTTGGAGGTGCTCCAAGGCGCCTCCATCGACGAGGAGCACCGCACCATTATGAGTGCGGTGGTCCAGAAGGTTCAGCCCGCCAAGAGCGGACTGACTAAAGCTTGTACTAGCCTTTTAACAGGCTTTGAGGTAAGTAAAGAATATGTAAATAATATTACCGCATAGACAGTAGCCCCTGATGCTCTGTTTGGCATTCGGGAAGAAAAGCCGAATAGAGGATCAAATAAAATTCGCAGGAGTCTAACAAAAAGGAGTCAATATGCGTATGCAGGCTTCTCTGCTTGCGTCCGCCGCACTGACTGCGGAAGTGGACACGCTAAAGCAGAACCTCGAGCGGTCCGAGCAAGAGCTCGGGCGTGCCAAGAAGCAGCTCGAGGACAATGAAGGTAAGAAATACCTTGGTTTAAATATATATAAAAAGGTGCAATTGCAAAAAATGACAGGATTATCGTGGCTATTGTAGGGGCCACGTCTGAGGTGGCGACCCTTAAGCAAGCGCTGGTCGAGGCCGAGAAGAGGGCGGCCGGAGCGCACCGAGCGGGAGAAGTATGAGGCCGAGGTTGGCAAGGTACGGCAAGAGCTCCAGGCTCTCATGGAAAAACATGAGAGTTTGGAGCTTGACTCAAAGACGCGAGCGTCCGAGCTCGCGGTGGCTATTGAAAATGCCAAGTCTGCCAAGGCCGAATCCCAGAAGACCCTCCAGGAGTTGGATGAGGTGAAGAAGATAGCGGCGGGTAAGGCATTCTTTATGCAAAGCAAACACATAAAGTGAGTTACTTGTTACTTACCCGAATCCGGAGCTCTCCAGGAGTTCGCAGATCTTCCCCGGAGTGTATCCGATGCCGCCGCATTCTATCCGAGCCGAGGAGGGCAGCTCGACAGAGAAGGTGTTCTGGTCTCAGTATACTGAGGCCGGACACCCCGTGCCCCTGAGCGACCAGCTGAAGCAACTGGTCGAGCTCCACAAGGCGGCCGAACAGGCCATGAAGGGCCTCATTGTTCGGCTGTGGCCTGGAGGGGCTCTGCCTGGGAGCTATTTCGGGCTGGTGCGGCGGTTGGTGGAGGCCTGTCCAAGGCTCGAAGTCATCAAGCGCTCCGTCTGCATTGAAGGTGCCCGTAGGGCCCTTGCCCGTGCTAAGGTGCACTGGGGCAAGCTGGATGCTGAGAATCTTGTGAAGGACGGGCCACCACCGGGGAAAGAGCATCGCAAGCCCGAGAATTATTATAAGGATGTTCTTGAAGGGTGCCTGCCTTGTGGCGGATGAATGTTCTAGGGATGTAATTTTTGAGTGAAACTTGCTCGTTTTGTCCTGTGCGCTGAAAACTTGTTCATATGCGCTAAGCAGGCTGTTGGAATTTAAAATATTACCTTCTGTGCGGCTGTTTATCAATTCTGAGAGATGGCAAGTCGTCGGCTTCTGCCCCCGTGCCGCTAGTGCTGGGGTGTTCAGGGATAAACCTGAGCGCTCTTTTTCCCATGTTTGGGTCCTTCGAGGGAGGCGCTCAGCCCAACGAACAAGGCAATCGGACTATAAGGCGTGAACACTCTCACTTAGCCATAGAAATTCTATAATTTTTAAATTTCGGCGAAGCCCCTGGTATATCGGAAGACCGAGTTCGGGGCGCTATCCAAGCTTGGCCGACAGAGCCGGCTCCTCCGCTCTAAGCGGCATAAGTCTTTAGGGACTCGAAAAACCTCTCGAACAGCGACAGCTCTCGCTTCATCATGACAGTCAGTTTTAGCTTTCTCCACTGAGGTGCTCGCCCAGCTCAACTGGGGCACAATCGAAGTGGTTCTCCTAGTGCTACCTTAGCCGATATAGCGGAACGTAAGGCACCAAAACATAGAGCCGGGCAAACCCAACTATTGACCCAAGACATGATTCGAAGCCGATGCATATAATGCTATAAGTTCGGGGTGCCGCACTTGTGAAAGTGTTCGGACTTCTCACACCATATTGAGGGGCTAAAAGCCCCTGGCGTTATTTTGGCCGTACCAAAGTTGTACGGCTGTGCAACATGTCGTTAAGGAACATTTATTTATAAAAAGAGTAATGCAAAATAGACAAAAGCTATGCATGTTTATTAAAAGCTGCGATCAAAGCAGAACGATACAATAATGCGATAAACAAAAGTTGGACTATTTAACATGTCTGCTCCAGGGCAAGCTGCGGAATAGTATGCGAAATAGGTATACTGCTCGTGATAGAGACCACCTGGGAGTTCCGTAATGCGGCGTGGCTTGTCTGCTTCCCTTTCTTGCATCGTTTGTGCGGCAATTGAACTGCCGAACAGGCCTTCCGAAGAGTAGAGTCCTGAAAGTAAGAGAAAATTAAAAAATTGGCAGCCCCTGGTGCGATTTAAGCCGTGTTTTGGGTGTGCCGTGATGGTGCCCCTCCCCCTATGCCCATGGTCTTTCTAGAGTGTAGTTATGTACGCGAAGTACTGGCGTCGCCTTTTTGCGAGGGTTGGGGTTGGGGCCGCATTGCTACGCCTGCTCGGAACGTGCCAGGCGTTCTTGTTGTGGGTTACTCCAGGCGTGCTTGACGGTGTCCGGACGTTTAATGGCCGGACTGGAGAACTGCCTGGAGAGGCTGCTTTGTACTTTCGCTGCAAGGGCCGCCGTGTGCTCCTCCGTTCGGATGGAGCGTTCGGTGTTTCCATTGACCGTAATTACTCCACGAGGGCCTGGCATCTTGAGCTTAAGGTATGCGTAGTGCGGTACCACATTGAACTTGGCGAATGCGGTTCGTTCGAGTAGTGCGTGGTAGCCACTGCAGAATGGGACTATGTCGAAGATCAACTCCTCGATTCGGAAATTATGCGGAGATCCGAAGACCACTTCAAGTGTGACTGAGCCTGTACACTTGGCCTCTACACGTGGTATTACGCCTTTAAAGGTCGTTTTGGTGGACTTAATCCTCGAGGGAACTATGCCCATTTTTTGCACCGTATCCTGGTAAAGTAGGTTCAGGCTGCTGCCGCCGTCCATAAGGACTCTAGTGAGATGAAATCCGTCAATAATTGGGTCTAGAACCAATGCAGAAAATCCGCCATGACGGATGCTAGTGGGATGGTCTCTTCGATCAAAGGTGATCGGGCAGGAGGACCATGGGTTGAACTTTGGGGCGACTAGCTCTACCGCGTATACGTCCATTAACGCGCGCTTCCGCTCCCTTTTGGGGATGTGGGTTGCGTATATCATGTTCACCGTCCGCGCTTGTGGGGGAAAACCCTTCTGTCCATTGTTGTTCGGCGGCCGGGGCTCCTCGTCGTCATCGCTATGCAGCCCCTTGTCTTCATTTTCGGCGTTTAACTTGCCTGCCTGCTTGAACACCCAACAATCCCTGTTGGTGTGATTGGCCGGCTTTTCGGGGGTGCCATGTATCTGGCACAAGCGGTCGAGTATTCGGTCCAAACTGGACGGGCCCCTAGGATTCCTTTTGAATGGCTTTTTCCGCTGACCGGATTTAGAGCCTCTGAATCCGCATTTAACTGCCGTATATCTCTGCATTGGTCGCCGTTAATGCGGCGCTTCTGCTTGTTGCGACGCGACTGCACTACTGTCCCTGGTGTCGAATTACCAGGGTTTCTTGTCATGATTGTTGCTACGAGCAAGCCAGCTGTCTTCTTCCGCGCAAAAAAGCGGGTCATGAGTGTCGTGAGTGCTGCCATAGATTTCGGCTTTCCTGTCCAGGTGCCGGGCCAGCCACTCGTCACGGATATTGTGCTTGAAGGTGCTAGGGCTCAGTGTCCGGACAGTCGACTATTTGATTTTTCTTTATTAGGAACCGTGTCCAGAATTGCCTGGCCGATTCATCTGGCTGCTGAATTACGTGACTTAGGTCATCGGCGTCTGGGGGTCGCACATAAGTGCCCTGGAAATTGTCGAGGAATGCGGCTTCCAGGTCCTCCCAACAACTGATTGATCCTGTTGGCAAGCTGTTAAGCCAATGCCGAGCTGGTCCTTTAAGCTTGAGTGGGAGGTATTTGATGGCGTGGAAATCATCGCCGCGGGCCATGTGGATATGAAGGAGATAATCCTCGATCCATACCGCAGGATCTGTTGTGCCATCATATGATTCGATGTTTATCGGGTTTGAAACCCTCGGGGATTTGGATGATCCATTATTTCGTCTGTGAAGCATAGTGGGTGTGCGGCGCCTCTGTACTGGACTATATCACGACGTAGCTCCAATGAGCTTTGTCTACTGTGTTCGGCCCTGCCGAATTTATGGCCGGCGTGACGGTTACCGTCTCGAGTCGTGGGGTGCCCGCGCGATCCGTAGATCGATCTTGTTTGCCTTGCCTTGTCCTCCAACATATCTCGTAGGTCCGGCGCATTTTCCCATGCCTTGGTACGGGGTGCGGCTTGAGTGGAGGGCCGAGAGGCCTCTCTGTCGCGGCCATGAGGTAGCCGATCGGCCGTATCGAGTGCAGGTGATGCAGGTTTAAGTGCTTCCTCCTCTAGTCGGGGTAGCAACCTGCGCTTTGGGTAGCTCTTGGAGGGGCGTTCGAGTTTATGCTCTTCGGCCGCAAGGACTTCAGTCCATCTGTCGACTAGCAAATCTTGATCAGCTCTAAGCTGTTGCTGTTTTTTCTTGAGGCTTCTTGCCGTGGCCATAAGCCTGCGTTGAAAACGCTCTTGCTCGACGGGATCCTCTGGCATGACAAATTCGTCGTCGTCGAGGCTTGCCTCGTCTTTGGAGGGAGGCATATAATTATCGTCCTTGACCTCTCTGTCTACCGCTCTCTCATGAGGGCCGGTTTCTCCATCCTCCTGTGCTAAATCTTGCTAGAGGGGGTTTTCTTCGGCACTCTCCGGAGTATTATTATCTCCCGTGCTGGAATCGCCGTATTTGTTTTGGCGGGATTTTGATCGGCGTCGCTGACGCCGGCGCTTAGGCTGTTTCTTGGAGGGGTCATCCTCCGCTGTTCCATCGCCATCTCCTTATTTTGGGGTGTCCACCATGTATATGTCATATGACGAGGTGGCTTTCCAGGGCCTAATAGGCGCTGGTTCTTCATCGTCTCCTTCATCGGCGTCCATACCGTCGATGTCTTCGGAGTCGAAGTCGAGCATGTCGGTTAAGTCGTCGACAGTGGCTACAAAGTGGGTGGTGGGTGGGCTTTGAATTTCTTCATCGTCCCGAATCCCAACCTTGCTGACCGTAGTCCGGCCAGGGCTCTCCTGATAAAGAGAGAGACTTCAGTGTCTTCAGAATATCGCCGAAAGGCGAGTGCTGAAAGATGTCCTACGGCAGTAAACTCCTGATCGGCGCCCAATCGATTCGATCGGCAGGGGCGCGGAGGGTTCAGAGTGCGGAGAGGAGTCCGGCTCCTTGGAGTCACGAGTCTCGCGGAGTGCAGGGATGGTGTTCAGCTCGATCGCCGTTGGGATCGCAACCCCCGAGGCGGCGTCTAACCGCCCATCCTCGATCGGCGCAGTTGGCTCCGAATTAAGGGTCGAAGCCGATGCGGGTGCGGCCTCCAGGGCACTGTTCGGCGGCAGATCGAGCTAGATCATGCTTGTCGTGACAGTGCGGCGCGCTCGGCAGTGGCTCGAATCCGTCGAAGATCAAGTCCCCGCGGATGTCAGTCGTGTAGTTTAAACTTCCAAATATGACCTGACGACCAGGGGCATAACTTTCGATCTGCTCCAGATGGCCAAGTGAATTGGCCCGCAGTGCGAAGCCGCGAAGACAGATCTGTCCGAGAAGGTTAACGCCCTCGATGCGGCTATATCTCCCACGTGTCGAGCACGACTTAGAGGCATAACCGCATTGAAAGCAATGTCGCAAGTGAGGTAATCTTCACACAACCCATGTAATACATAAGGGAAAGAGATACATAGTTGGCTTACAATCGCCACTTCACACAATACATGAATAAAGCATTACATCAATCCAAATACAATCAAGGTCCGACTACGGAACCAAAATAAAAGAAGACTACCCCAAATGCTACACAGATCCCCGATCGACCCCAACTGGGCTCCACTACTGATCAACTGGAAAACGGAACAACACAAAGGACAAGATCTTCATCGAGCTCCTCCTGAGCTTGGTGGTGTCATCTGCACAGACTCATCGGCACCTGCAAACTGGAATTGGAAGTATCTGTGAGTCACGGGACTCAGCAATCTCGCACCCTCCGCGATCAAAGACTATTAGCTTATAGGTAGGGTAAAAGGTATGAGGTGGAGCTGCAGCAAGCGACTAGCACATATGGTGGCTAACATACGCAAAGAGAGCGAGAAGAGAAGGCAAAGCACGATCGAGAAACTATGATCAAGAAGTGATCCTAGAACAACCTACGTCAAGCATAACTCCAACACCGTGTTCACTTCCCGACTCCGCCGGAAAGAGACCATCACGGTACACACGCGGTTTGTGCATTTTAATTAAGGTCAACTTCAGGTTTTTTACAACCGGACATTAACAAAATCCATCTGCCCATAACCGCGGGCACGCTTTCGAAGTTCAAATCCCTGCAGGGGTGTCCCAACTTAGCCCATCACAAGCTCTCATGGCAAACGAAGGATATTCCTTCTAGCGGGAAGACCCGCATCAGACTCGGAATTCCGGTTACAAGACATTTCGACAATGGTAAAACAAACCAGCAACACCGCCCGAATGTGCCGACAAATCCCGATAGGAGCGCACATATCTCGTTCTCAGGGCACACTCAGATTGTCTTAGGTACGGGTAGGCCAGCCCAGAGTTGCCCCTGGTGGCCACCGGCAGCTGACAGGTGGACCAACACTCAGAGGAGCACTGGCCCGGGGGGGTTAAAATAATGATGACCCTTGAGTCTTCAGAACCCAAGGGAAAGAAAAGGCTAGGTGGCAAATGGTAAAACCAAGGTTGGGCATTGCTGGAGGAGTTTTATTCAAGGCGAACTATCAAGGGGTTCCCATTATTACCCAACCGCGTAAGGAACGCAAAATCCGGGAACATAACACCGATATGACGGAAACTAGGGCGGCAAGAGTGGAACAAAACACCAGGCATAAGGCCGAGCCTTCCACCCTTTACCAAGTATATAGATGCATTAATTAAATAAGATATATTGTGATATCCCAACAAGTAAATATGTTCCAACAAGGAACAACATCTCCATGTTCCAACAAGGAACAAACTTCAATCTTCACCTGCAACTAACAACGCTATAAGAGGGGCTGAGCAAAGCGGTAACATAGCCAAACAACGGTTTGCTAGGACAAGGTGGGTTAGAGGCTTGGTTCACAATATGGGAGGCATGATAAGCAAGGTGTAGGTATCGCAGCATAGGCATAGCAAAAGAGCGAGCATCTAGCAAGCAAAGATAGAAGTGATTTCGAGGGTATGGTCATCTTGCCTGAAATCCCCCAAGGAAGAAGAACGCGGTCCATGAAGAGATACAACGGACGTAGTTGAACGAATCCTCACAAACGCGACGTTACCGAATACGAGAAGAAGCAAACACCGGAAAGAAGCAAGCAACATAGTAAACAACCAACACATCAACATGGCACGATGCGCAAACAAGTATGATGCATGTCCGGTTTAATGAAGCATGGCATGGCAAAATGCACAAACAATCCTACAAATTAAGTGGAGCTCATTATGCAACTCTGTTGCATATTGACGAAACACCACATTTGGTTATTTAGTTCAATCTTGTTTATGTACTCAACAATATTAAATGTTGTTAAACATGGCAAGAGAGTGAAGCAAATGAAAACTACCTATCTAGGCAAGTTTAAATGAGGCCGGAAGCAACGAACAACAATTTCGGTAAATCCCCATATGTATATATTAGGTTTGGTACTGATCTGTCCTAAACACAATTTTAGAGTTATTAAACATGCAAAGTAAAGGCACCATGATAAACTAGGCATTTTTCAATGCCAATTACATATAAAGTTTATGAAATTCTGAGTTACGGTTATTTAGTTATGAAATAAAGCATTTTAGCATGGCATATGGACAAAAAATACACAAACAGCATTTTAAACATTTTAAACATGGATAAAAGTTGCATATTATGAAACTAGACAAAATTCTAGGCATTTTACATATATGAAATGTTTTATTTAGATGCATGGATATTTGGTTATTAGCATCTTAAAGAAGTGGCATTTCCTGTAAATATGTATGCACTGGAAAATGCTAAAATCACATAGCAGAAAAAAAACACATACGCGGCCGAGAAGCAAAACAGTGCAGCGACCCAAGTGGCTGTGGAAAGGGGTGTGTGGATAGAGAGGATGACGAGTGGGGTCCCACTGTCATAGAGGCAACAAAGGCAAAAATTGAGGGGGCTAAATGTCCCTGATGGGGTTCGAACCCGGGTCTCCCTGGTAGAAGTCTGTGGCCTGATCCACTGTGCTACTGCTGTGTGTTTGGCATAGATGCAGATAAACGTCATAAGACCACCAAGAAAGGTGGACCTTGGCCCTCCATGGTGGCACGGAGATCGCCGACGACGATGACGAGCAAAGCAGCGACGGTTGAGGCTAGAGAGCGGCGGCGGGGGTGCGGATCTTGGTGAGGTTGCGATGCATGCAGGGGCTCGCGTGAGGCCGGACTAGCTAGACAGGGCTACGGCCATGGTTGCCGGCTGGTTCAGAGAAGATGCGCGTGGGCGTGTGCGCAAGCGAGGAGCAGAGAAAACAAGGGAGCCTCCGGCGCATGCGAGCGGGACGGCGAAGGAGCTCGTCAGAGGAAACTCCGGCGACCAAAAGCTACGGCTGAGGTGCGCAAATGAACCGCAACGGGGACCCGAACTCCCGCATGTCTCGCACAGCACCAAGTGACGATGGAGGCGTCGCCGGCTTTGAGGAAACAGAGGCGGCGAGGCCATACTTGAACTCGAAGAAACACAGGTCGAAGTGGCGCGAATCTAAGCTGGATGAGCCCTACGCGACAAGCGGAACCTACTACGTCAGGCTCGAGACGAAAAGAGGCCGGACTCCTCGCCGGTGACGAGGTCCGACGGAATCGAGCTCGGGAATCACATGGAACACGCGTAAGAGGATGCAATCGAGGGGAAACAATGACTGGGAAGGTGCGCATGCTCACCACGAACACGCTCGGGTGCTCGGCTCGGCGAGAGATGGACGGAGGGATGACGGGGCTCGCTGAACTTGGCGCTACTCTGGACCATGAAGAAGATGAAGCGGAGGAAGATGACGTCGTGGAGGCCTGGAGGGAGTCGATCGCGTCGGCCTTGGGTCCTTCCAGCTCCTGGCCTTGATTGAAGATGAAGAAGACGACATAGGCGAGCCGACCAAGAGCGAAGAAAATGGCGGAGGAGGGCTATGGCCGCGGCGGAGCCATGGAACTGCTCCGGGAGCTCTCTGGTGGAAGAGGCGACGGCTATGTTGGGTGGCTCACCTGCGGCGGTGGCGGAGGGAGGAGAGGGAAAGAAGGGAAACCCTAGGGGCGAAGCGCTGGCTTTATAGGGGAAGCGTGGGCACCGTGGTGGCCACGGTGGCCTTGTGCGTGCTGCCTCCCTGTTTTACTGTGAGAAGGACAGCAATCGAGAGGAGGAAGAAAAGGTGAGGGGAGAGAGGTTGACAGGCGGGCCCAGGGTAAAAAATATGCTACGTGGAGGTGGAATTACCAGAGTGGGAGGTGGTTGGCGGGCTGGGCTGGCCTGGTGGTACTGCTTCTGCCTCTTTCTTTTCTTTTCCATTTCTTTAGACAGAAATACAAAAAGGAAAGAGCAGGGGAAAAGGAGAGGAGCTAGAGAAATATAAAAAATATTCTCATGATCCTGAAAATGTGCTCTATTTAACAAAATTGGTTTGGAGATTTTTAAAGGAAGTAAAAATAATTCAAGTTTGAATTAAATTCAAACTTGAACCATTTTAAACCCTAACCAAAACAATTCCAATAGAGATGAAATTTGATAGAGAGGCTAGGTACATGGTGTTAGAATATTGGGGAAAAGATGAACATCAAAAGAGAAGGGAAAATGGCACTTGCAGAAATGGAAGAAAGGAAAGGAAGGAGGAGTGATGGTGCAAGAACCACACATGGAGCATGCAACAATACAACATGCATGAATATGACAATGCACATGATGATATGATATGCAATGCATGACACACAAGCAATGACAAGGCAACAATAGTGAATAACTGGAGGACACCTGGCACATCGGTCTCGGGGCGTTACAACACTCCACCACTATGAGAGGATCTCGTCCCAAGATCTAGGATGGCACTGGAGGGACAAAACGGAAGAGAAAGAGGAGAGGTAAAACTAAGTTGCTTCTTTGACCAATGAGTGAGACCAAAGAACCTTGAAAAGGTTAAGCCATTTCGAGAAAATAATACAACGGAGATCAACGAAGTTGAAAACACTCCGTTAGAAAAAGGAACAAGGAACAACAACACACTGCCTCCGGAACTAATGAATCAATGAAACAAGGGGTAAGAAAGGTCTCAGACAGCACTCCGGTTGAGAAGAGATGAAAGGCTTGATAAGGCGAAAAGAGCTTGAGCAAAAATGACACAACACTCCGGTTAAACAAGATAGAGAAGGAATAAAAATGATATAAATTGGACAGCACTCCGTCTGTAAATGAAAGGAATTGAACAAGATCTTGACAAAACAAGATAATGGGTCGAAGAGAGCAACATCACAATGCCTCCGGAAGAAAAGAATAGAAGTTAGATCATTGAGATAAACGAATGTAGAAGAAAATACCAACTTCTGCGACAAAAGAGCTTGAAAAGGTATCCTTAGGAGAAGGGTCGAACGAAGTTGTTGGAAAACCAACAATGAAAAGAATAAGCTTGATATGGTCTTATGAAAGACATCCCCAAAACTATGAGGAGAAATTCCACTACTAACGAAACTAAAAGATTTGGGTTGATATGAACACGGAGACGAGAAACTATTTCACCAGGAGAGATAAATGAAGAACTTGGGGCATTTATACACACCATAGATAGCAACAATCCTTAGGGAAGGCTTTAGGTGAAATATAACCCAAGATAACTCCAACGAATAGGATGATGGATTTAAAATACCTCATTGTTAACAATGTGTGAAACATGAAGCATGAACTCAAATTATCAAGAATGACGTAAAACCACCTCCAATGATATGGAAGAAAGAATTGTACTCCGGATAGCAAGATGAAGAATGCTTGAGCTCTTAGAAAAGAATCTCAATGAACACTTGGAGAAGGGATATAAATCCTTGATGAACCATCATGTAGAACCTTCATGAAGAACTCCGGTAAACAAAAGAATGATCAAACAAAAGAAAGAGAAGTTGAAAATGCAAGGTGAAACCTTGCGATGATTTAGATGGAGCTTCGTGGTGATATAATTGCGAGAGCTTGGATCTCCGGGAAAAGAAAGATGAGCACTTGAAACCAAGAATTTAATCATCGTGAACCAACTCTGGGAGAAAAGATTAACATATGGATGAAACAAGAATAAGAATTACATTATGCTTATCCTTCATCAATTAAATTGATGACAATCAATGGATTTGGCATACTACTTATTCTCGTAGAAAGGATTAAGATAGATATAGCGTCAACTTGAGAATGCCTTCAACGAAACCCCGGTAGAATTTGAAAACACGAATGAATTGATATGATAAGAAAGAAAAATCTGGAACGAACCACCGTAAGAATTAAAATGAACGAAGAAAAGATAAAGAAACACCGGGAAGCATTAGCAAATGAATGAAGATGCTCAAGAGAATCTAGAAACATGAGAACGAAGGGATCACGGACTGATTAGAGATCACTTGAACGAAGCACCGGTAAGATTAGGAGAACCATAGCTGAAAGCTGAGAATGAATAAATTCTGAGATGATGGGCTCCGGAGAAACAAACTGAAAAGAATCTTGAATTGCTTCGGATAAGTGAAAGGAATTCTCACAATCAAAACAATTAAGAGAGGATGGCCTCGAACTAGAACCACGAATCTCTGAGAGAACGGATAAGATATGGAGGTAAAATTCTTATTCGGTCTTCAAACGCAGAGAATGACGATGAGGAACACCACCATGAATTGTTTAGACACTCCGGAAGAATCAAAACAAAGAGGTTGAGCCAATGATGAAAAGAATTCGACAGATCTTGGAGAAAGCATTTGACTGATGAAAAATTCATTCTTACATCAAACTTCAAAAGAAATTTTGTGGATAGCTCCGGGAAAATAAGAAGAGTCAGGTAAGATCCTAGGAAAAGACCTGTGGGTTAGGGCCCACTCAAAAGAAACACCGTTGAAGGATTTAAAAGAGAGAATGCACCCGTTGAATTAAATGGCTTGAATGAGATAAAAAAACCTCGAAATAGGTTGAACGGATCTTGAATGACAAGACGAGCCTTTTGAGATAGCTTGAGCACGCCGGAACAAATGAATAGCGAGAAGTGAATTATTATGAGGTGCACCAGTATGAGAGGGCATTGGGCAAAAGAAAAGGAGTATGCTCAATACCAAAGCTTGAATTAAATCCACCGGAGAAGAAAATGAGTGACGAGAGACGAACTTGAAGCTTCGATAGCATCTTCTTGCGAATCACCGGATAAGAATATTGACGAAAAAGGAATGGAGAAGCTTCCCATCAATAAAATGGATACTTGACTAAGAAATATGAGTCCTTGAAAAATAACAAGGGTGGGAGGGTGGGAAAAACAAAGGCAACTTGGAGACGGATGAAACAAACACCGTTGAGAAGAACTGATAATTGATCTTACAAAGGTTGAAGTGATCGGATCCAGCTGAAGAGAAAACTCGCCGGGTTGAAAAGGATTGACATGACAATCTCAATTATCAAGAAGGATTAGTCTTCACATCAGAGTATGAGAACACCGCTTAGGAACAGGTATGGAATCAACATTTGACATTGAAGCAACTCGAATACCACAACTCAAAACAAAAACAAAGGATTGACTTGCAAAATAAGCCAGAACAAACATATGATAGAGATTTCGTCCGAAGTTTTCGTGGTGGGGCCTACACGGGCTCGATCGTACAGCACCATCATGTACAAGGCAGTGCACATGACATACGAAGCGTCCCCGAGTCGGCATAGCCAAGGACTCTTTAAGACACAACGAGACCACTGTAAAACCAACCATGAATAGGCGGACCACTAGACGTCGAACCCCAATTTCATATCATACATCTGTCGGAAAGATATCCTAAGATCTTCTTGAATTCCCACTTATAAACTCCCGAAATTTTCCAGTTATGCAATCAGGTGTTGTGGATACATGGGAAGCATAATATCTCACCCAAAACTAGCAAATCCTACATCCAGATGTATCCATCCTTCAACACATAACCAAGAAACCTTCGGAAATCATCTACCTCAACCTTCGAAAAGCATCCGTTATACAAGTTATGGCAATACTCCCGAACTCCCGCCCCAGTACTGGGTGGCGTCGAGGTTATCTCACCAAGAACTGCATAAAAGAGATTTTCGATGTCGGCGTACTAAACTCAGGTATTCCAAAAATGCAACGATAAAATTGTGACGACAACACCTCGGAGCTCAACTCCCCGGGACACTGCCACAACCCCTAAATGACAGGAGGCACCAAGAACAATGTTCTCATCACAAATCGATCGGAACGATTCCAAGATACCCGCGTGATCCTAAATTTTTTTTTGAGAAATTTGAGAAGAGAAGAGTCAAAACTCTACGTCAGGATGCCTTACCAGAGCGACGAAAGGACTGAGGAGTAAAAAGAAGTCCTAACTCTCCGATATATAATTCCTAAATGACTCAAAACATTTTTCTAGACTCAATAACGCCAGCGATTCGATCAAGCAGGGGGCTCCTAAGGTCGGGGAAAGCTCTGATTACCAACTTGTAACGCCCTCGATGCGGCTATATCTCCCACGTGTCGAAGCACGACTTAGAGGCATAACCGCATTGAAAGCAATGTCACAAGTGGGGTAATCTTCACACAACCCATGTAATACATAAGGGAAAGAGATACATAGTTGGCTTACAATCGCCGCTTCACACAAATACATGAATAAAGCATTACAACATCCAAATACAATCAAGGTCCGACTACGGAATCAAAATAAAGAAGACTACCCCAAATGCTACACAGATCCCCGATCGACCCCAACTGGGCACCACTACTGATCAACTGGAAACGGAACAACACAAAGGACAAGATCTTCATCGAGCTCCTCCTGAGCTTGGTGGTGTCATCTGCACAGACTCATCGGCACCTGCAAACTGGAATTGGAAGTATCTGTGAGTCACGGGGACTCAGCAATCTCGCACCCTCGCGATCAAGACTATTTAAGCTTATAGGTAGGGTAAAAGTATGAGGTGGAGCTGCAGCAAGCGACTAGCATATATGGTGGCTAACATACGCAAATGAGAGCGAGAAGAGAAGGCAAAGCACGATCGAGAAACTATGATCAAGAAGTGATCCTAGAACAACCTACGTCAAGCATAACTCCAACACCGTGTTCACTTCCCGGACTCCGCCGGAAAGAGACCATCACGGTTACACACGCGGTTGATGCATTTTAATTAAGGTCAACTTCAGGTTTTCTACAACCCGACGTTAACAAATTCCCATCTGCCCATAACCGCGGGCACGGCTTTCGAAAGTTCAAATCCCTGTAGGGGTGTCCCAACTTAGCCCATCACAAGCTCTCACGGTCAACGAAGGATATTCCTTCTAGCGGGAAGACCCGATCAGACTCGGAATCCCGGTTACAAGACATTTCGACAATGGTAAAACTAAACCAGCAACACCGCCCGAATGTGCCGACAAATCCCGATAGGAGCTGCACATATCTCGTTCTCAGGGCACACTCAGATGAGCTCTCCATACAACTAAAACCAAACCTCGAGTTTCCCCGAGGGGGCGCTGCACAGGACTCTAGTTCGGACCAACACTCAGAGGAGCATTGGCCCGGGGGGGTTAGAATAAAGATGACCCTTGAGTACGCAGAACCCAAGGGAAGGTGGTAGGTTGTTAGTGCAAATGGTAAAACCAAGGTTGGGCATTGGTGGAGGAGTTTTATTCAAGGCGAACTGTCAAGGGGTTCCCATTATCACCCAACCGCATAAGGAACGTAAAATCCGGGAACATAACACCGATATGACGGAAACTAGGGCGGCAAGAGTGGAAAAAAACACCAGGCATAAGGCCGAGCCTTCCACCCTTTACCAAGTATATAGATGCATTAATTAAATAAGATATATTGTGATATCCCAACAAGTAAATATGTTCCAACAAGGAACAACATCTCCATGTTCCAACAAGGAACAAACTTCATTCTTCACCTGCAACTAACAACGCTATAAGAGGGGCTGAGCAAAGCGGTAACATAGCCAAACAACGGTTTGCTAGGACAAGGTGGGTTAGAGGCTTGGTTCACAATATGGGAGGCATGATAAGCAAGTGGTAGGTATCGCAAACAATAGGCATAGCAAAAAGAGCGAGCATCAAGCAAGCAAATATAGAAGTGATTGAGGGGTATGTCATCTTTGCCTGAAATCCCGGCAAGGAAGAAAGAACGCGTCCATGAAGAAGACAAACGGAACGTAGTTGAACGAATTCCTCACAAACGCGATGTTACCGGAATACCGAGAAGAAGCAACACCAGAAAGAAGCAAGCAACATAGTAAACAACCAACACATCAAACATGGCACGATGCGCAAACAAGTATGATGCATGTCCGGTTTAATGAAGCATGGCATGCAAGTGCACAAACAATCCTACAAATTAAGTGGAGCTCATATGCAACGTGTTGCATATTGACGAAACACCACATTTGGTTATTTAGTTCAATCTCGTTTATGTACTCAACAATATAAATGTTGTTTTAACATGGCAAGAGAGTGAAGCAAATGAAAACTCCTATCTAGGCAAGTTTTAAATGAGGCTGGAAGCAACGAACAACAATTCCGGTTAAATCCCCATATGTATATATTAGGTTTGGTACTGATCTGTCCTAAACAACAATTTTAGATTTATTAAACATGCAAAGTAAAAAGCCACCATTATAAAACTAGCATTTTTCCACCCAATTACATATAAAGTTTATGAATTCCGAGTTACGATTTTTAGTTATGAAATAAAGCATTTTAGCATGGCATATGGACAAAAAATACACGAAACAGCATTTTAAACATTTTAAGCATGGATAAAAGTTGCATATTATGAAACTAGACAAAATTCTAGGCATTTTACATATATGAAATGTTTTATTTAGATGCATGGATATTTGGTTATTAGCATCTTAAAGAAGTGGCATTTCCTGTAAATATGTATGCACTGGAAAATGCTAATCACATAGCAGAAAAAAACACATACGCGGCCGAGAAGCAAAACAGTGCAGCGACCCAAGTGGCTGTGGAAAGGGGTGTGTGGATAGAGAGGATGACGAGTGGGGTCCCACTGTCATAGAAGCAACAAAGGCAAAAATGGAAAGGGGTGTGTGGATAGAGAGGATGACGAGTGGGGTCCCACTGTCATAGAAGCAACAAAGGCAAAAATTGAGGGGGCTAAATGTCCCTGATGGGGTTCGAACCCGGGTCTCCCTGGTAGAAGTCTGTGGCCTGATCCGCTGTGCTACTGCTGTGTGTTTGGCATAGATGCAGATAAACGTCATAAGACCACCAAGAAAGGTGGACCTTGGCCCTCCATGGTGGCACGGAGATCGCCGACGACGATGACGAGCAAAGAAGCGACGGTTGAGGCTAGAGAGCGGCGGCGGGGGTGCGGATCTTGGTGAGGTTGCGATGCATGTCGGGGCTCGCGTGAGGCCGGACTAGCTAGACATGGCTACGGCCATGGTTGCCGGCTGGTTCAGAGAAGATGCGCGTGGGCGTGTGCGCAAGCGAGGAGCAGAGAAAACAAGGGAGCCTCCGGCGCATGCGAGCGGGACGGCGAAGGAGCTCGTCAGAGGAAACTCCGGCGACCAAAAGCTACGGCTGAGGTGCGCAAATGAACCGCAACGGGGACCCGAACTCCCGCATGTCTCGCACAACATCAAGTGACGATGGAGGCGTCGCCAGCATTGAGGAAACAGAGGCGGCGAGGCCATACTTGAACTCAAAGAAACACAGGTCGAAGTGGCGCGAATCTAAGCTGGATGAGCCCTACCCGACAAGCGGAACCTACTACGTCAGGCTCGAGACGGAAAGAGGCCGGACTCCTCGCCGGTGACGAGGTCCGACGGAGTCGAGCTCGGGAATCACATGGAACACGCGTAACAGGATGCAATCGAGGGGAAACAATGACTGGGAAGGTGCGCATGCTCACCATGAACACGCTCGGGTGCTCGGCTCGGCGAGAGATGGATAGAGGGATGACGGGCTCGCTGAACTTGGCGCTACTCTAGACCATGAAGAAGATGAAGCGGAGGAAGATGACGTCGTGGAGGCCTGGAGGGAGTCGATCGCGTCGGCCTTGGGTCCTTCCAGCTCCTGGCCTTGATTAAAGACGAAGAAGACGACATAGGCGAGCCGACCAGGAGCGAAGACAATGGCGGAGGAGGGCTATGGCCGCGGCGGAGCCATGGAACTGCTCCGGGAGCTCTTTGGTGGAAGAGGCGACGGCTATGTTGGGTGGCTCACCTGCGGTGGCGGCGGAGGGAGGAGAGGGAAAGAAGGGAAACCCTAGGGGCGAAGCGCTGGCTTTATAGGGGAAGCGTGGGCACCGTGGTGGCCACGGTGGCCTTGTGCGTGCTGCCTCCCTCTTTTACTGTGAGAAGGACAACAATCGAGAGGAGGAAGAAAAGGTGAGGGGAGAGAGGTTGACAGGCGGGCCTAGGGTAAAAAATATGCTACGTGGAGGTGGAATTACCAGAGTGGGAGGTGGTTGGCGGGCTGGGCTGGCCTGGTGGTACTGCTTCTGCCTCTTTCTTTTCTTTTCCATTTCTTTAGACAGAAATACAAAAAGGAAAGAGCGGGGGAAAAGGAGAGGAGCTAGAGAAATATTAGAAATATTCTCATGATCCTGAAAATGTGCTCTATCTAACAAAAATGGTTTGGAGATTTTTAAAGGAAGTAAAAATAATTCAAGTTTGAATTAAATTCAAACTTGAACCATTTTAAACCCTAACCAAAACAATTCCAATAGAGATGAAATTTGACAGAGAGGCTAGGTACATGGTGTTAGAATATTTGGGAAAAGATGAACATCAAAAGAGAAGGGAAATGGCACTTGCAGAAATGGAAGAAAAGAAAGGAAGGAGAAGTGATGGTGCAAGAACCACACATGGAGCATGCAACAATACAACATGCATGAATATGACAATGCACATGATGATATGATATGCAATGCATGACACACAAGCAATGACAAGGCAACAGCAGCGAATAACTGGAGGACACCTGGCACATCGGTCTCGGGGCGTTATAGAAGGTCTCACCCTGGACTACATCGGCATTGATGATCGTAGGAGCCATCAAGCCTGACGGCGACGACACAGAGGAACTCTCAATGAAAGCACCAATGTCGGTGTCAAAACCGGCGGATCTCGGGTAGGGGGTCCCGAACTGTGCGTCTAGGCCGGATGGTAACAGGAGGAAAGGGACACTAAGTTTTACCCAGGTTCGGGCCCTCTCGATGGAGGTAAAACCCTACGTCCTGCTTGATTAATATTGATGATATGGGTAGTACAAGAGTAGATCTACCACGAGATCGGAGAGGCTAAACCCTAGAAGCTAGCCTATTGTATGATTGTTGTTGTGTGTGTTGTCCTACGGACTAAAACCCTCCGGTTTATATAGACACCGGAGAGGGTTAGGGTTACACAAAGTCGGTTACAATGGTAGGAGATCTACATATCCGTATCGCCAAGCTTGCCTTCCACGCCAAGGAAAGTCCTTTCCGGACACGGGACAAAGTCTTCAATCTTGTATCTTCATAGTCCAGGAGTCCGGCTGAAGGTATAGTGCGGCCATCCGGACACCCCCTAATCCAGGACTCCCTCAGCGGCCGTCAAGTCATAGTACACGGGCACCGATGCCTTCATCCCATAATGCCGGACCGCTGCCTCATCTTCCAGCTCCCCTCCCGGCACCGGGACGTTCTCTTGGTGCCTTCTGCTCCTCGCACCTCGCCTAGGCGCTCTTTTCGCCCTCCTGCCCTCTTGTTCCACCTTCTGAGGAGAGGGACAAGAAAAGGATTACGGGCATCTTATCTTTTTTTTAGTTTGTAAGTCTGCGGGCACTTTAATTTTTAGACTTGTTATCCCCTTGCTCATGTTTTTAATTCTGTATGAACTGTACCTATATGGGATGTTTTAATGAAAAAGGGGTGCTTGCCGGGTTTTTTGTGCGTGAGCGAGGCCCATGCCAAGGATGAATCCTTGTTATTTTTAAGATAAACATTGTCGCCCGGCAACAGGCCTTTCCGTCCCCCCACTTCAGCCGACCATTCTCGCGCTCTTGGCGGAGGCAGGGGCGAAGTAGAGTTAGGCCCCTCGTTCATCTCCTCGCCACCGCGACTACTACCAAATCTCGACCCAGGAGGTAGCTCTTGGTAACAGGAATGCGGGAGCATGGTGGTTTTAAGAACATAAACGGGGTTTCACATGTCCCAGTTCTATATGGAAACACATAACAGGGGGATAAAAGACTTATCGAAATCCGTAGCCCCCGACAACCTTGGCTTGCCGTGGTTGGATCCTTGTATCTTCAGCCCCCGGTAGTCTTGGCATCCCAGGGCCGGATCGCCTATTCATTTTCTTCCTCCCAAGCGGCTCAACAGAAGTGTCCATGTGCCCTGCGAACCAAAGGAGACAGAAAAACGCATACTCGACCTCTAGGCTAGGGGTTTGTCGCCGCTAAGCACTATCAACCCTAACCGAGGGAGGGACTTAACCCAACATGCATGCTATAACTTAGGGCGCCAGCGCTTCGTTTATTTATGCTCAGGGTCTGCGCCTGGCTTTGTACAGAGGGTTACATGCGTTGCCGACAAGGCTTGTACAAAAGGTGGTTTGCCGGGAGGCCCGACAACCACGCCTTACGGGTAAAACTTGCGAAGATGTTCGATGTTCCAGGAATTGCTCACTAGGACAGCATCTTCGGTCTCCAGGCGGACTGCGTCGGGCCTGGCGACTCGTATTTCCCGATAAGGGCCTTCCTACTTTGGCGTCAACTTGTTGGAATTCTTGGCTGACTGAACGCGCCGAAGAATAAGGTCGCCTTCCTCAAAGCTTCGGGCATGAACCTTGCAGCTATGGTAGCGGCGCAAGGCTTGCTGGTAGCGTGCTGCTCTCACAGCCGCCCGAAGACAATCTTCCTCAAGGAGCGTTGCGTCATCTTGCCGCAATCGCTCTTGCTCAAGCTCGTCGTAAGCGAGCACTCAAGGTGACCCGTATATGAGTTCCGTGGGGACAACTGCTTCTGCCCCATATACCAGGGAAAAGGGTGTCTGGCCGGTGGCTCGATTTGGTGTCGTTCTGATCAACCAAAGAACCGCCGGTAACTCATCAATCCAGCGCCTTCCGCTTTTGTGCAGCTTGTCAAAAGTCTTTGTTCTCAGGCCTCGCAGTACTTCAACATTTGCCCTCTCTGCCTGGCCGTTGTTCCGTGGGTGTGCCACGGAAGCGAAACAGACCTTGCTGCCGAGGTCTTGGGTGTACTGCATGAAGGTGTGGCTTGTGAACTGCGTGCCATTGTCGGTGATGACTCTGTTTGGCACACCAAAATGGCAGACTAGTCCCTTGAAGAACTTGACGGCTGACTGTGCTGTCACCTTCCTCACTGCGTCCACCTCCGACCACTTTGTGAACTTGTCGATTGCAACATACAAGTAGTCAAATCCCCCGACAATGCGAGGGAAAGGGCCCAATATGTCGAGCCCCCAGACCGAAAATGGCCAGGAGAGAGGGATTGTTTGAAGGGCTTGAGCTGGTTGATGAAGCTTCTTCGAATGGAACTAGCACGCTTCACATCTGGTTACTAGTACCATCGCATCCTGGAGGGCGATGGGCCAGAAGAAGCCTTGCCGGAATGCCTTGCTGGCAAGGGCCCTCGACCCTATGTGGGAGCCACATATGCATCCATGTATCTCTACCAACATCTCCAGTCCTTCCTCCCAGGGGATGCACTTCAATTTCACACCGTTCAGTCTTTTTCTGTACAGGACGTCATCGACGAACTGGTACAAAGCAGACCGACGGGTTACTTTTTCCGCTTCCTCCTCCTCCTTCGACTCCTCAGGAAGTTCCCCTGTCTAGAGGAAACGGACGGTATGCTGTGCCCATGCCGGAGCCTGGGGCTCGACGACAAGGACCAAAGGAATCTCTTCCGCCATGGGGCCAGCCGTCTCTACGGCCAGGGCTCGGCGCCCTGTCGGAGCTAGCCACCCCTTGGCGGGCTTGGAATCCGCGACAACACCCTTGCCAGCGGCCCCTGGGGGCTCGGCAGGAAGGTACTTGCCGAGGCCTGATTTCCTCCGCTTGTTCTGCTCCGTTGATGGTTCGACGGATTGTTGAGTTAACTGAAGCAAAAAGGTACCTGGTTCCATAGGTAGCTTGAATGCAACACACTTTGACAGGTAGTCAGCGATGTCCTTCTCCGCTCAGGGAACGTGCTCTGCTTGTATACCGTCGAAGCGCTCCTCCAGCTTCCTCACCTCATCTACGTAGGCCTCCATCAACGAACTCTGATAATCTTTGTTAACTTTTCTGACGACAAGCTGCGAACCACCCCTGATGATGAGCTTCTTCACCCCGAGGTCTGCCGCGATCCTGAGACCGGCAAGCAGCCCCTCGTACTCAGCAGTATTGTTTGTGGACATCTCCTTGGGAAAGTGCATCTGGATCACATACTTGAGGTGATCTCCGGTGGGCGCGACAAGTAGCACACCGCCACCGGCGCCTTGCAGTGAGAAAGCCCCATCAAAGTACATGGTCCAGTCGCGACTTGCTTCCTTGCCGGGGAGAGCGGTCTCCTGGATTTCTTCATCGGGCGTTGAGGTCCATTCTGCAATGAACTCCGCCAAGACTCTACTCTGGATTGTTGAAGTACTTTCAAACTTCAACCCAAAGCTTGACAACTCCAAGGCCCTCTCCACAATCCTTTCGGTTGCATCTGGGTTGTGCAGTATCCGTTGCAATGGGAGGCGGGTGACGACAGTGATCTCGTGGGCTTGGAAGTAATGACGCAGCTTCCTCGAGGCCATAAGGAGGCCGAAGAGCAATTTCTGCATACCGGAGTACCTTGACCTGCCCCCTGCAAGAGGGAGCTGACAAAGTAAACCAGGTGCTGCATCATCTTCTTCTTCTGCACCACTTCACATGGCTGCGCGAGCCCTGCCCCGATGGCGTCGGACCCTGCCGGGGGCCTTGCCTTGCCGGCACCAGGCCCTACCCGGGGAATCTCCGACTTGCCATCTGCCGGTCCTGCCGTTGCCACTGCCTCTTCGTCAACCTCCCTCTGTGCCACTAGTGCTGTGCTGACCACTTGATTCATTGCTGCCAGATATAGCAGCAACGGCTCTTGTGGTTTAGGCGCAACTAGTTTGGCGTAGAGGAAAGGTATTTCTTCAGATCCTGCAATGCCGCCTCGGCCTCTGGGGTCCACTCCATTGGGCCTGCCTTCTTCAAGATTTTGAAAAAGGGAAGGGCAAGCTCAGCAGACTTGGAGATGAATCTGCTCATGGCGGCAACGCAGCCAATGAGCTGGCGCACATCCTTGATCCGTTTGGGTGCCTCAATCTACTCAATAGCCTTGATCTTGTCTGGGTTTGCCTCGATCCCACGCTGCGACACAAAGAACCCGAGAAGTTTTCCTGATGGGACGCCAAAGACACACTTATCAGGGTCCAGCTTGAGGTTGATCTTGCTAGGTTGGCAAACGTCTCTTCTAGGTCTTGTACAAGGGTTGCCTTGTCCTTGGTTTTGACAACTATGTAATCCATATAAGCTTCCATATTTCTATGTAGTTGGGGCTCAAAACCAATCTGGACCGCCCTTGCAAATGTCACACCAGCACTCTTCAACCCGAAAGGCATCCGTAAAAAGCAATACGTACCACATGGGGTGATAAATGCTACCTTCTATTCGTCTTCTCTTCTCATGAAGATCTGGTGGTAGCCCGAGTAGGCGTCGAGGAATGACAACAGATCACACCCGGCCGTGGAGTCAACAACCTGGTCGATGCACGGCAACGGGAAGGGGTCCTTAGGACAAGCTTTATTAACATCTGTGTAGTCAATACACAGCCTCCACTTCCCATTTGCCTTGCGCACCACCACCGGATTGGCCAACCATGTCGGATGGAGCACTCCTCTCACCAAACCTGTTGCTTCCAATTTCCTGATCTCCTCTGTGATGAACTCCTGTCATTCCAAAGCTTGCTTCCCGACCTTCTCCTTGACAGGTCGCGAATGGGAACAGACAACAAGGTGGTGCTCAATCACTTCCCTGGGAACGCCGGGGATGTCGGATGCTTGCCACGCAAACACATCGACATTCGCCTGTAGGAAAGTGACGAGCGTGCTTTCATATTTGCTCTCGAGGGTGGAGCTTATGGTGAAAGCCCCTCCCGTGCCATACTCCTTGACGGACACCCTCTTGGTCTCTGGTGGTGTAGCTCTGGATTTCTTGCTCTTGCCGGTAGAGCTCTCAGGCACATCCTCGACGGTAGCACAACACTCCAAAGATGTGTGCTTGCCGGAGTGGGTGCGAGAGGTCTCGCCAGTCTTCTCCCCCCGGGGCTTCAACGGCAGGAGCAAGTGCCTTGGCGGCAGCTGCTGCAACTGCTTCTCGATAGAGTTGGTCAGCACAGATTAGTGCATCCTTCTTGTCGGAGGGGACGGTGATGATGGTCATCGGCCCAGGCATCTTCAACGTGTTGTAGGCGTAGTGCGACGCCGCCATGAACTTGGCTAGCGCCGGGCGGCCGAGGATCCCATTGTAGGGCAAGGGGATCTCGGCCACATCAAAAACGATCCTCTCCGTCCTATAGTTTAACTCACCTCCAAACATCATGGGCAATGTGACCTTCCCCTTCGGCTAGCTCCTCCCCGAACTGACCCCTTGAAACGTACCTGTTTCCTCAAGGTCTCCATCAGGAATTTACAACCTTTTGATCACGACGGGCGAGATCAAGTTCAGGCCAGCCCCGTCGTCAACCAGCATCTTGTTCACCTTGAGCTTGCGTATCGTTGGTGAGACCAACAACGGAAAACACCCGACCGCAGTTGTGCGGTCAGAGTGGTCCTCGGTGTCAAAGATGAGGGGCGTGCTGCACCACTTCAGTGGCTTCTGAGCGTCAAATGATGGCTCTGCTGCTGTAATCTCACGCACCCACTGCTTGAGCTGGCGGTGAGAAGTGTGCAGCGAGGCGCCACCATCGACGCACATGGCCTCCGTAGCCTTCTGAAACTCTTGCTTGCTAGAATCGTCGTCCTCGCCATGATCATCGTCTTCTTGCTTCTTGTCGCGGCCCTGAGCGGGCCTCCCTCGCTTGTTATCCTTGCCGTGGCGACCTCCTTGTCCGCCACGCTTCTTGCCGGATCCTTCGGCACCATCCTGACCCTTCTCCTTGTCCCGTCTCTCATACTTGGCCTTTTGCTTTTTGGCAAGCAGCTCGACCTGTCGGCAGTTCTGGAGGTCATGGACCTTGGTGCGGTGGATCTTGCAGTATTGCTTGTCAGAGCCCCCTGGCTTGTCGGTAGCCGCCAAGGCCCGGCAAGCGGCGCACCCAGCAATCTCCTTGCCGGCGTCGTCTGCCTTGGCCTTCTTGGCGGTGCTAGTGTCCACGGATCCCTCGACGACAAGCACGGTCTTGTCCTTGCGTTTCCTGTTGTGATGCCGGCGCTTCTTCGTCGGGGCGGCGGTGTCTTCGTCGGTAGAGTCGGTTTCCGCACCGGCGTCTTCTCCGGGGTACTTCCTTCCCTCTTCAGCCCGCGTGCATCTATCGGCCATAACGTAAAGCTCGGCCAAGTCCTTGACCTTGTTCATTGCCAGCTCTTCACGCATCTTGCGGTTACACACATTCTGATAGAACGTGCTGATCACGGCGGCCGGATGAACATCTGGGATGTTGTATTGCACTCGGCTGAACCTCTGTATGTACTTGCGCATGTTTTCACCTTCCTTCTGGGGAATGATATGCAAATCACTCACCTGGCCATGAGCTTGGTGGCCTCCAGTGAAGGCACCAACGAACTCGTGGCACATATCTGACCAAGAAGAAATGGAATCCACTGGCAAGTGCATCAACCAAGGCATGACATTGGGTTTCAGGGCCAACGGGAAGTTATTGGCAAGCACCTTGTCATCACGAGCTCCAGCAGCTTGCATCGTGATGGTGTAGATGCTGAGGAACTCTGACGGGTGGGTCTTGCCGTTGTAACTCTCGCTGACGTCGGGCTTGAACGTGCGGTGGGACGGCCACTGGAACTGCCGCAGCCCACGGGTAAAGGCTGAGCAACCCACCTTGTAAGGTAGGCCGCTGGAGCCTCCTAATGCTCGGTGGTCATTAGCGGGCCCCGCCCACCTGTCTGACTGGTGGCACGTATCGCGCCGGCGCTCGATGGTGGTTCGAGCGTCTTCATGGGCTCTCTCCCAAAGAACCTGGCGTTGGTCGCGGTGGGTCCGTGGGTCGGATGACGCCATGGAAATGTCATCACGAGCATCATCACGACGGACCGACATCCGCGGTGGCTGGTGTGGAGGAGGAGAGTGCACCATGGCTGCGGTGCCTCCGGCCCCTCCACCGCCGGCATGCAGTGGCTCGATGGAGCGCCGACCTGAGGGACCCGCCGGCCGTGGCTCGTCTTTGTTGGCAACACCGACGAGACTCCGGATAGTGGCTCTCCACTCGTCGAGCTTCTCCATGGCGGGAGGGAAGTCGAGGAGCAGCTGCGCGCGCGAGCCAAGGCTTCTGCTGGTGTGGGTGGCGGCGAAAGCTACGTGGACCGTGGCATGCTTCGACTTCTAACCACGTTAGAAGGAGCTCTTTCATGGCCCAGCGGCTGTGCGCCATCTTCGTCAGCACTTCGGCGGGCATGCTGGCCTCCTTCGTCCCGCGGATGACGCACAGGACTCTTCCCACGGCGGCGTCCAGGGTCACCGGTGTGGTGACGCTGCTCGTCGCGCACAACCTAGGAAAAGCGCACTGTGGGCGCCGGAGTGGGCGTCTTGGAGGTCACCGCACCGCCCGCGGGTGGTACGGCGACGCCCCCAGAGGGTCCCGTGTCGTCTGCGGGGGGCCTAGCTCCGTCTCCAGATTATGCGGCATGTGGCCCGTCGCCTTGCGCACGAACGACGCCGCTCGCCAGGCTCTGACTGCCAGAGCAGTGTTGGTGCTTGCAGGTCGCGCATCGGGTTCTGTCTGCGACCGGCCCGCTGCTCGCCCGCGCTGGTACGGGCCGTCCGCTCCTGACAAACCGACCGCCGTGGCCTTCTTCTTCTTGGGAGCCATGGCAACGAAGAACCGCTAGGCTAACTGCTAGACCAGATTCTCACAACTGCGCCCCCTACCTGGCGCGCCAAAGATGTCGGTGGGAGCGACACCTATGGGATCACTGGGATCCCTTCTACGGTCGGTGGGCGCGGGGTCATGAGAAGAGCAGGTTTATGAGCTAGCACACGGATCGTTTACCCAGGTTCGGGCCGCGAGGATGCGTAAAACCCTAGTCCTGCTTTGGTGGATGTATTGAGTGTTCTTGAGCTTTTTGAACTAGCTACGGTGGCTGTGTTGTTCCAAAAAGCCAAATCCCTCTCCTGGTCGCCTCGGGCCCCCTTTTATAGGAAAAAGGGGTTGCCACAGTGGCACACAGGAGGTGGAAAGGCCTATAGTGCACGATCTTATCGCATGGCATTATGGGACAAATTGCATTAAATGCGCTACGTAGGTGTCCATTAGCTTGATCGGGGATGGGAACGAGGCCCGTCCCGTTCGTCGCCGCTCCGCATCGGTTCGACACGCGCCCAGGCTAGCGATGCATGCAGCGCCATGTAGGCAAGCAAGTAGCTGAGGTTGCACGGTGGTAGGGCCTTTAGGAAGATCTACATGACGCCACGCAGGTGCTTGCTGATATGGCCTGGAAGCTGCATGTTGCCACGCAGGTGCCTGCCTAGCTGGTTGGGCTGGTAGCTGCATGCGAATAGCGGCGGAGTCTTGGCTGGTGCGGGCCTGGCAGTGGCCCTGTTGGCATCTTCGGCAAGGGCCTTGCCGGGGGCCAGGCAAGGGTCTTGTCGTGGTGTTGTAGTCATCCCCGGCAAGACGCTTGCTAGGGGTCTTGTGGATTTCCTCGGCTAGGATCCTGCTGAGGGTTGCCGTCTTCTGGTCCTCATCCGAACTCATATGTTTATGATCTTGACAAAGATTTGCATGTCATCACAGAGGTGCCTCCTGAGCGTTGGTCCCAACGTAGTTGTTGACGGTGTTCAGAACCTTAGGGCTCAAGGGTGGCTCACTCTACTGGCGTTGGGCAAGTTGCCCCGGCAAGGCTCTTGCCGGGGCTGTGGGGGGGGGGGGGGGGGGGGGGGGGGGGGGGGGGGGGGGGGGGGGGGGGGGGGGGGGCTCGGCGAGGATCTTGCCGAGGGAGACCACCTCGCCCTTTTGCCCTCATGTGCTTTTGGTCTTGGCGTCTCCTTGGTTGTCTTGTGCTTCGGCTTCTCTCCAGCTTCCCTCCTCTGCCCTGCTAAGTGTGGCCGCGACGCGTGGCTCTGACTGCCCGTGCACAAGTAAAGGGGTCAAAAGGAGAGACCCTACTTTTGTACACTGACAATTGTTGATTTCTCTACAGGACCACAACCTGCTACTTGTCTACTTGCAAAAGCTTCAGAAGGCTGGCTATGGCATCAACGACTTGGTCATGCTGGCATGAGGAACTTGCACACAGTCGCGAAGAAGAAGCATGTCATTGGCATCGAGGGTGTCAAATTCCTCAAGGACCACCTGTCTAGAGCTTGTGAAGCTGGAAAGATGACCAAGGCCAAGCATCCCTCAAAGACCATCATGACTATCACTCGTCCATTTGAATTGCTTCACATGGATCTCTGTGGACCTACTCATTATGCCACATTCACTAATGCTGCATCTTTACATGGCTTTGTCATTGTTGATGACTATTCTCGTTACACATGGGTGCTTATCATCACTTACAAAACTGAAGTGCAGGAAGTCTTCAAACGATTTTCCTCGAGGGCTTCAACCAACTTTGGTGTGAAGATCAAGCACACCAGAAGTGACAATGGGACCGAGTTCAAGAATACTGGTCTTTATGACTATCTTGATGAACTTGGTATTACTCACGATTTATCTGCTCCTTATAATCCTTAGCAGAATGGCGTCATGGAGCACAAGAACAAGACTCTTGTTGAGATGGCTTGCACTATGCTTGATGAATACAAGACGCCTCCTTGCTTCTGGCCTGAGGCAATTGATACCGCGTGCCACATCATCAACATGGTATATCTTGACAAATTCTTCAAAAAAACATCATATGAACTCCTCACTGACAAGAAACCCAATGTGAGTTATTTCAAAGTCTTCGATGCTAAATGTTGGATTAGAGATCCTCATCACAATTCTAAATTTGCACTGAAAGCACATACAGGTTTTATGCTTGGTTACGGAAAGGACTCGCACACCTACTTCAGAGTCTTCAACACCTATCACCACAAGGTTGTTGAAACTGTAGATGTGTGGTTCAATGAAACTAACGGCTCACAAAGAGAGCACCTACTTCCTGTGCTAGATGAAATATCACCTGAGGAATCCATTAAGTTCAAGGCTACTGAGGATGTCATTCCTACTAAAGAATCTGCTGAAGAAGTCATTCCAGAACGTGAAGAACATCATGCTGGTGCACCTGAAGAAAAAGGCTCTAAAGAAAATGCTGAGCCCCCTCAACGTCGTCAACCCGCTCATCCTCGCGTTGCTAATGAAGTGTAGATTGAGAGAATCATCAACGACATCAAAGCACTAGGTCCTCTCACACGCTCAAAAGCTTCACATTTGTCTATCTTTTGTGGGCACTTTGCTTTTGTATCTATCATAGAGCCCACCAAAGTAGATGAGGCATTTCTGGAGCCTGAGTGGATTCAAGCGATGAAAGAGGAATTACATCAATTCGAGCTCAACAATGTCTGGGAACTTGTCAAGCGACCAGACCCACGCAAGCACAATATCATCGGCACCAAATGGATCTACCGCAACAAGCAAGATGAAAATGGCCTTGTGGTGAGGAATAAGGCACGACTAGTAGCTCAAGGCTACACACAAGTTGAAGGAATTGATTTCGATGGAACTTTTGCACCGTTGCTAGACTTGAGGCCATTTGCATATTGCATGCTTATGCTAACCATCATAATATCATCTTATATCAAATGGATGTGAAAAGTGCATTCCTCAATGGTAAGCTTGAGGAAGAAGTATATGTTGATCAACCCCCAGGTTTTGAAGATCCAAAGCATCCTGACAAAGTCTTCAGAGTCAACAAGGCCCTCTATGGCCTCAAGCAAGCCCCTCGGGCGTGGTATGACACTTTGAAGGAATTCCTCATGAAAAGAGGCTTCAAACCCGGTTCACTTGACCCAACTCTTTTCACCAAAACCTATGATGATGAATTATTCATGTGCCAAATCTATGTTGATGATATTATCTTTGGCTGTACTAACCAACGTTACACTGATGAATTTACCTATATGATGAGTGAGGAATATCAAATGTCTATGATGGGAGAATTGAAATTCTTCTTAGGTCTTCAGTTTCGTCAACAATGCAATGACATCTTCATATCTCAGGAGAAATACCTCAAAGATGTGTTGAGGAAATTCGGCATGCAAGATTGCAAAGGCGTCAAAATCCCTATGCCCACAAATGGCCATCTATGCACTGATGAAAATGGTATAGACTTTGATCAAAAGGTATACCGCTCCATGATTGGCTCCTTATTGTATCTATGTGCATCTAGGCCAGATATTATTCTTAGTGTTTGTATGTGTGCCCGATTTCAAGCTACACCGAAGGAATCACACCATAAGGCTGTGAAGCATATTCTTCGATATCTAGCTCACACACCAACACTTGGATTATGGTACCCCAAGAGCTCGGCTTTTGATCTCATTGGATATTCTGACTCTGACTATGCTGGTGATCGTGTGGACCGCAAGTCAACATCTGGTACATGTCATTTCCTCGGACGATCTTTGGTCTGTTGGTCCTCGAAGAAATAGAACTGCGTATCACTATCTACTGCTGAAGCTGAGTATATTGCCACTGGTTCTTGCCGTGCTCAATTGCTATGGATGAAGCAAACTCTCAAGGACTACGGCGTCAACATGAAGAATGTGCCTCTCTTCTGTGACAATGAGAGTTCCATCAAGATTGCTCACAACCCAGTTCAGCACTCGAAGACTAAGCACATTCAGATTCGTCATCATTTTCTTCATGATCATGTGTTGAAGGGCGACATTTCTATTGAGCATGTGAAGACTGAAGAACAGCTAGCCAATATCTTCACAAAGCCCTTGGATGAGAAGAGATTTAGCAAGTTGCGGTGTGAGCTAAATATCCTAGAATCTTCGAATGTTCTTTGAAAAGGACACTCATCCTAACACTTATGCAAAATTGATGACTTAGATGTGCAACACATGAAGAAACGTTTTTTCTTCAATCAATGAAGAATAACACTCTAAGTGTGAAGAAATTAACGAAGAATTTGATTCTCAGGACCCTACGATAATTGTACGCGGTGCCTAAAATCATCATTCTTATACGGTGGGTCACGCCACCAACAAAAGTAGAAAATCTTCAATTTGAGTATTTCTTCAGTTTTTGAAATTCCTTAGTTGTTCAAATACTTCAACTTTGCATAGTCTTCACTCTTTCCGATTGTATTCTTCATTGGCTATATATATATTGAGTTTTTAGTCCTCTACAACATTCACTTATTGCTAATTCTTCAAGTTGACTTTTCTGCTAAGTGAATGTGATCGGAACCTTCCCCCTCTATGCTAAACTTAACCCAGTCTGTTCACAATTCTTCATATGCGTTCTATTTGAAACCCGTTCGAAATCTTCACTGTGTCCTTGTCAGCTAAAGAATTTGCGAATGAAACATTAAAATTTTCATTTCTCAATTTTCAGCTTTTGCCGCTCAAACTGGTTCACATCCCACGATATGATTATTCTATTCACCCATGATCTCACACAATATCCACCTCACTGTACATGGGCGACACATGTCGCTAGGATGAGAAGGATCAGGGGCACGTTCGTCCAATTTCTTCGGGCAAGCGGTTTTCACCTCGGCTATAAATACCCCTCTCCCTCCTCAGACTTCATTTACCCCACTCGACCTCACTCCCCTTGCTCGAGCTTCCAGACCTAGCTCCGCCACTACTTCCATCATCACCGGTGACGAAGAGATTCACTGCCTCGACCTCGTCGCCGTTGTACTCACGCCGGCCGCAGAAATCTTCACTCCGCCGCCGTAGCTGTCTTCCGCCACCAAGTTAGGGTGTGGAAGATCTGAACAGACGAACTTCCCATCTACACTTCCCAGTTTGCCGTGTTCTTCGTCAAGGTTAAATAAAATCTATTTTTACTGCCCATGTTGATTCTAATGATTTTCACAAATCTTCAAAAGGTGTTTATTCCTCAACTTCCCCACTAATTAAACACCTCACATGCATCTGTTCTTGATCTATTTATCCAAGCAATGTTTTTCTTAAAGATTCCTAAATTGTGTGGATTTTTAATCTATACAACTCTGGAACCTAAGTCAAAGACCACTTATGTGAAATTCCTCAAGACACTCCTGGTCAAATTCCTTACAGTTGTTCTGTTTTGAAAAACTTCTGAGAACGCATGTGACCTCTCCAAATTCTTCGCACCTATACTGTGTTCACAGGTACACATGTCTGCTGCTGAATCACTAGGTTCTCATCATCTTAACTCATTACAGCGTTCCTCGAAGACAGATTGCATACCTCTTTAGAGAATTCTATTGTTCAAATTCCTCAGCTGAAGAAAATGGCCGATGGAAAGAAACCTCAGAAGGGAGGAAAGAGATTGGAAGTCAACACAACGTTTGAGATCTCTGATGACACCTATGCAGGGTACTGCACACCTGCTGAAGAAATGAAGAATGAGCGCAAGGTGCACATTCAAAGGATAGAGAGGAGATGGGCACGGGAATGGAGGGAGTACAGATATGTAACTCCTAAATACATGAAGAAATTCACGTTACACCTTCCTTGCCCAAGACCTCTGTTGGCACCTGGCCAAATTGCAGATCCTACTAGCCTCAAGCGTGGTGTGGACTATCCTGATGAATGGGCCAAGCGGCAAGCCAAGTTGGCCAAAATGGCCAAGGAAGCAGTGAGGAAATTCAATGAAGACTCTGCCGCTGCCGCTGCTGAGGCCTCTGCTAGCAAGCCTAAGAAGGATATGCCAAAGAAGCCTGCACACAAGCCCAGTGCCTCTGCTTCAATGCCCTCACGGCCAAGCTCCTTAGCAATGCCCTCATGGCCCAGCTATTTAAAGCCCTCACGACAAGCTCCTCAAGCAGCTCCAGTTCCCACTGTTGCAAAAGCTTTAGCTGCTGCTGCTGCAAAGTCCTCAGCACATGTGCACCTCGCCTCATGCCAAAGGACAACTGGCATCTCAATTGCTTTAGGAGCATCTGCAAGTTCCTCAGCTCCTCTTCAGTCCTCAACAGGCCCTACTTTGCTAAAGACTAAGGCTGCTGCTGGATGAGGCTCAAGGCCAAGCCCTCACAAGGAGCAGGTCACCTTCCATGTGCCATCTAGTGAAGACGAAGCTGATGATGAGGAATTAGAAGAAATCATCAGAGACAGACAACAACGGGCCGCTAGAGCCAAAGTCACAAATATGCCTCTTCTACTGAATCCCAAGTTGATCCTGGACTTCATTGATCTCTAGCACAAGGACCCCAACACTCCTATGCCTGACTTCAATCTCACACATGGCCAAAGTCATATGCTGACCGCCTTCATAGGCGAAGAAAAATGGAAGTTTGAGAAGGCCAGGCAGCTGAAGAAAGCTCAGTACAAGAAGGAGCGTTTTCTGAAGAAGCATGTAGTCACAATGAAAACTGATGAACTTGTGTCCATGCAAGCTGAGATCAAAACACTCAGTGATGAATTTGACGCATATCGTGCAGATTGGCTAGGAGTCAAAGTCAGATTCGTCAAGATGGCGAAGGGATTCACCTCCAATGTTGCAGCCCGAGTGCAACATGAAATTCCTCAGGCCGAAGTATCTGCTCAGCCTACTAAAGAACATGCCAGCACTGCTGATGAAAATCAGGCTGCTGAAGAAAATGAAAGCACCATGGCTGATGAAGACATTCCAGCTGCTGAAGAAACTGCCAGGGCAACCTCTAGTGTTGCGCCTGAAGAACAAGCCAGGCCTGTTGAAGCATCTACTACAGCACCTAAAGAAAATGACCAAGCTAGGACAACTGCATCAGTTGTGCCTGAAGAAACTAAACCAATTTCCTCTGCTCCTCCTGCACCAACAACAAGCATCAACCTCCCTTCTACATCAGAAGCGAAGAAAACCAGGGCTACAGAGCGAGCAGCTGTGAAGAAACGGAAATCATCTGCTGCCTTAGGGTCCTCTGCTCCGAAGAAAGTGAAGACTTTGACTAGCTCCTATGAAAATCCCATAGATGTTGTTCCTCTATCAAGCATGCCATCAAAGGAGATTATTCCCTTTGGTGAGGAATATGTGATTCCTAATGAATCAGATGAAGAAGATCCCTCTACTGCTATGTCAGAGCAGTTGGATGAAGAAATTGAAGTGGATAACATCCCTTCAACCCCACTGGTCTCCTCGCCCATGCCTCAGTTCACTACTGAAGAGGACGGCGTTGAAGAAATAGATGAGGAAGATGAAGACGTGGACATTGGTTGTACCACTCCAATTCTGAATGATGACTACTGGGAAAGTCATCACCCCAATTCACCACCATTCACATCTCTGCAACAGATTCCTTAGTCCCCTGTTCAGACCGAAGAAATTCACATGGGATTTGAAGAACACCAGGAATCTCTCCTCACTATACCTGAAGAAGTTCAGCCACTAGCGCTAATGAAAATGTTGCTGTTGAGATGGAGGCCAAGGCTGCTGAAGAAATTCCCACTGAAATTCCTCAGCCCGTGGCTCAAGATACTGTGATTCAAGAGGCTGTGATGGCAACTACTGCAAATCTTCAGCCCAAGTCTCAGAATCCTCACTCCAAGAAGCAGAAGTTCAAAGCTGATGACTTCTTCGTTGAGAACATATTCTTCATTGATTATAATCCATATGACTATGCACGACTCAGACGCAAGCGCTTCTGGATAGCAAGCCAAATGAACTTCTATTCTTCACTACTATTCGACAAGGACAAGATCTTTGACCATGAGCAAATTCCTCATGTGGACATGGAGTCACTGCCCTGCTTCACCCTAGTCCTTAGTGTTCTTCATGATGCTGGACTGCGCAACCTCCGCACCAACATCTGCGACTAGAATGAAGAACTCATTCTTCAGTTCTATGACACGTTGCACATCACTGGCAACGTTGAAGACGTCAACTCACGGGTATTGGACAGGATGACTGAAAATACTCACTACAAAGCACTGGCCTCTGAATTGCTTCACGCCGTCCCACTTAGTCCTCCCACTGAAGGTGCATGGTGCATCTATGATGAACCCGAGCTGACAAACCATTTGATGCAATTGCCGATGAAGCCTTTGAAGCCAGGCCAAGCTCCAAGGACCCAATTCCTCGTCAAGGAACTACTCTATGTGCCAAGGACAATATACATGATATTGACCAAAACCCTCGATCCAATCAAGGGCCACAACTCTTATGATGAAGAAGTTGTTGGCATCATGAAGAATCTGCTTTTCAACATCATACATGGTATTCCCATCAACTACCACGATTTCTTCATGAGGACTTTGGCCAATGTCACTTTGTCACCATTTGAATTGAAGCCTTATGCTCCCTGGATCATGAGATTCATCAGAACAAGGTCTTCCATTCATTACAAGGCTGATTTGCAAAATCATGTCAGCTACTTGCCCTAGTTGAAGTCCTCAAACAGACTATTTCCTCAGCTGATGAGAAGGCCAAGGCTGCTGTAATTGATGAAGGCACTCGTCCATTGGATGGACAGTTTCGCAGAGCTGCATCCTACTCCACCAATGATGACTCTGCCACACATGACTCTACTGCAAATGCTTCAAAGGAATATCCTCAAGCCACTGCTCCAAGGGAGATGACTGATCGTGAGCTTCTCCTTAGTCTTCATTAGTGGGTCAAGCATCAGTTTGGTGCTATTCTTCAGAACATGACAGTCACTCAAAATACTGTGAAGAAGAATCACTACTATCTGCATGAAGTCTTTGACAGCACCTGGGCCATTCTGTCTAACCTCTACAGTGCTGAAGATCTCAAGAAGATGGAATTTCAACAGGACTCTGACTGGGCACAACCACCTTCGAAGAAATTCAAGAAGGTCAAAGTTCCTCAGCTTGTGGCCATTTCATATTCTTCATCGCGCGAGACTGATGAGCATGAAGACTTGAACGACACTGCGGCAGACCCTACTCCAACGGACGACCCCAACAACACTGGCGCTCCTCCATCGACTTCGTGATTTTCTTCAAGGGCGTTAGTCCTCATTTTTCGTCCCTTTTGGTCATTCAATGACAAAGGGGGAGAAATTTGAGTTAGTCTTCAAGCGGGTCTATATATGGGCGTTTTTTTGCTAAGTTACAACTCTCGTTCTTCTAAAGTATTTGTTGGATCGAGTTGTAAACTTAAGTCCGATGGTGGTCTGATACTTTTGCTATGTTTTTCTGCATGCTATTTCCTTATATATGTTAATGCACGCATGTTGAATTACATTAGTCACCATATTTCATCATGCATCTCAAATTCTTCATATCATATGTTAAATTCGTGTATGAATTACAAGACATAGGGGCAGATCTCCATGATTCTATTCTACAATGTGCATTTGCTCTTCAAGGCAAATTCCTCACATATGCACATCTTTAGGGGGAGTTCTTCTATATCTTGCAATCAAATTCCTCAATATCAGTATTTACACTTCATATGTTTATCCTCGTTGAAAACTTAACCTATATTGTCATCAATCACCAAAAAATAGGGAGATTGTAAGTGCATCTAGTTCCCCTTAGTGATTTTGATGTATTGAAGACTTATAGGTTAAGGGACTAATGCGTTTGTGAGTGTACACAGGTCTATAAGTCTATGATGGGTTTGATATTTACAGAGAAAGTTGACCCTAAAAATGAATGTCTTCAACTGAAGACTTTGAAAGTGAAGAAATTGGTGTGATCCTGAAGACTTGATATTCATGCGAGGAATATGAAGCTTGAAGACTTATTTTTGTAGTTTCATTTTTCTCTTTCTTGAGTCATAGGAAACACCGTACTATTAAAGGGGGCCGAGGTAAAACTAAGGAAAAGTTTCCAAGTGATGCTCATCTCAAAATCCTACACGTACCAATCCCTTTGAGTGAAGCCATTGGAAATCTCGTACAGTTCAGTCAATTTATTCAGTGATAGAG
This sequence comes from Triticum urartu, assembly GCF_003073215.2. Lineage (NCBI taxonomy): Eukaryota > Viridiplantae > Streptophyta > Magnoliopsida > Poales > Poaceae > Triticum > Triticum urartu. Next base: position 345,912,979 of record NC_053024.1, on the reverse strand, counting down.
ACGAAGATCTTCTGGTCTCTGAGGAATTCGTTCCGATTGAGGAGTTAGGAATTCGCCAGTGCGGATTGCCTACAAGTGAGGAACATGATATCGCTGAGGAATTTGATAGCCAAATTTCCGACCGTTGCTGTGCTACGCGCCAACTGTCCCAAAATATCTACCCACCTAACGGTCATATCGTTGAAGGGCATTTATGTCTTATCATGTTGGGCTGCTCCCTAGGCTATAAATAGCCACCCCTTACAACCATTAGCTGGTTGGCTGCTTCGTGAGAAACTGACACTTGTCATTGAGAGCATCCCATCCTTCGAGGACTTTGAGCAAAAATCATCAAGTGAGGAAAAACCCAAAACCCAAACCCAACACCTACAAACGCAAAGTGATTGAGCATCATAGAAGAGATTGTTCTTGTGTGAAACCAACGCTTGTTACCTTTGAGGACTGTGCATCCTCGACACGGTTAGGCGTCATGGTCTAGAGCATCCAAGTGGAAATTGTGGATCGCCGAGTGATGGAGTAAGTGAAGGTTTGGAAGTCACCTAAAGACTTACCACGAGTGATTGGGCGAGGTCTGTGTGACCTTAGCTCAAGGAGAATACGGTGAGGACTGTGTGTCGGGGACTGTGTGTCCTGAGGTTTAAATATGTAGCCGCTCCAACTAGACGTACGACTGTCACCGCTGTTGGAACTGGTCTACCAAATCATCATCTTCACCAAGCTAATGGTTCTATTTCCTCAACTCTTTCATTTCCTCATTTCTATGTAGAAGTACTTGATCGTTACTGTTTGAAGACTTTGACTGAAGACTTCCTCAATTTCCTTAGTTCAATTTCTTCAGTAAGTTTGTCTTCTTCCTACTTATCCTGTGTTTACGCTACCAGTACTCTGTGCTTGTTTTCATTTCATCATGATGGCTGTGCTACTACTCTGTTATGCTTGCATCTAACTACTTATTCCGCTGCTAAGTAGTTCGTTGCTTAGGAATTTCCTTGCCCTGAAATTCCTTGGTGACGAATTTGTAAAAATTGCCTATTCACCCCCCTCTAGTCGATATAACACACTTTCAGCTCTTGGCACACACTAAAAGTGTCAGTGGTAGGTCTGTCATTCCTGTCTTCAATCTCTTCCCGGAGCTTCTCCACAGTAGTCTGGATCTCTGTGACCTTCACATCTAGATCATGGAATTCGGTCTCAATGATCCTATCAAGACTTTCTTGATTCTAAGTCAGGGTGGCCAAGCCCTTCTCAATCCTCACAGTAGCCTCAAGCAGATAACTAAGTTGATCTTGCTTGGTCTTGAGCATCACTTGTGAAGCATATGGTACACTAGCTTCCCTTGCTGCTTTAGCAGCCTTTGCTCTCTCTCTCTCTCTCTCTCTTTCTCTCTCTTCTCCTGGGCTTTTGCACTGGTTGGATGAGATTTATCCACGAGAATCTCATTGTCCATAAATTCTAGCCTCAAGGGAAAATGCTCTTTATCAAGAAGACATGTCCCTATCCCCATCTTGGAGTTGATTAGCATCTGTATGTGAGGGGCATATCCACATGATCTTTTTTGATTAGCTGCAATTCTCTTCACTGTTTCAACTGTTAAGCTCATCACTTTGAACTTCTCTAGCACATCAAATTTGTGGAGCAAGTTGATGGAGTGACCACAGATCATCCTATGATCCCCTAACTTGGGCAACAGAGTGTGCCTCAAGATGGTGTTGATGGTGGTCAAACCTGCCAGAAGATAGTATATGGACCCAAGCTTGTGAGTCTCCAAGGTAGCATCTGGAATGGTCTTGTACATGTTTGCCATGGAGTTGTGATATTTCCTTGGCTTGGCATATACATCCATGTAAATTTCATCTTCCTCGGGGGCATTGATCAACTTGGCCCATTCAGCAATTGAAGATTGATACCTTATTCCTTCTGTCATCCAGACTATTTTGCCATCAGGATAGAAATGAGCAGTGGAGTAGAATTGCATAATCATTTCATCATTCCATTTTGTCAACTTTTTACCAACAAACTTGTCAACTCCATTCATCCCGAAGGTCTCATGCACACCTGGGAACTAGTCCTCATTGCCATTAAGGTATGTCCAATCAACCCATCTCATATCACTGACAATAGGTTTCTTGTCTAGAAAGACAGTCTCATAGAAGTCCTGATGTTCCTTGGTGTGAAAACGATAATCTACAACAGTTCTTCTCTTGGTGGCATAGGGATCAGCCTGTCTCCACAGTCTCAGACCTGCATCCTTTCTTTCCTTCATGTTCTTAGCAACAGGATGATCATCACTATGATCAGGAATCTTCGGCTTTAACTTCCTGAGCACTAGCTACTCCTCATCCTCTTGAACTTCAGGCACTGGTGCCTTGTTCTTCTCAGCAGCAGAAATGTTCCTAGTGGATCTCTTGGACACAAAAGGTTTTGGTGCTTGAGCTTGAGTTGGAGGATTGGGGGCTGTCTTGGGCTTAGATGGAGCAGCCCTAGACTTTATGGCATCCCCCATGAGCTTATGAGACTTTGGAGGTGGTGCAGCTGCCTCTTCTTCCTCCTCGTCTTCATCTGACTCTCTCATCATAGATGATCTGCCAATGACTTTGGCCATAGTCTTCTTAACCCTCTCCTTCCTTTTCTTTCCTCCAACAGCCTCTTCCTCTCTTGGTTCAAGAGTGAACTCCATGGTTTCTTGAGTGGAGGCTCTGGCTTTTGACATTGGCTTGCTCTTAGCAAGAGCCTTCTTTGGCATGCCAGGCTTGGTGGCAGCAACAGCAACATCATTCTCCTTCTTGAGAACCTCTTTCTTTGAGGTTACTTCATCATCAAAAACAGAGTCCTCATCTTCAGATTCTGAGGTTCTCTTCTTCCTTGTCCTTGTAGCTGCCTTGGCAAGTTGCTGGGTGCACTTCTGCTACCTTCATCATAGCTGCTATTGGAGGGACTAGTGTTGGGGAACGTAGTAGAAATTCAAAATTTTCTACGCATCACCAAGATCAATCTATGGAGTAATCTAGCAACGAGGGAAGGAGAGTGCATCTACATACCCTTGTAGATCGCTAAGCGGAAGCATTCAAGTGAACGGGGTTGATGGAGTCGTACTCGTCATGATCCAAATCACCGATAATCCTAGTGCCGAACGGACGGCACCTCCATGTTCAACACACGTACAGCCCGGTGACGTCTCCTACGCCTTGATCCAGCAAGGGGAGAAGGAGAGGTTGGGGAAGACTCCATCCAGCAGCAGCACGACGGCATGGTGGTGGTGGAGGAGCGTGGTACTCCAGCAGGGCTTCGCCAAGCACCGCAAGAGACGAGGAGGGAGAGGGGTAGGGCTGCGCCAAGAGGGATAGGATCTCGTGTCTCTGGCATCCCAAAACCTCAAGTATATATAGGGGGAGGGGAGGGGCTGCGCCCCCACCTAGGTTTCCACCCCTAGGGGTGGCGGCCAGCCCTAGATCCCATCTAAGGGGGGCGGCCAAGGGGGGAGAGAGGGGGGCGCACCACTAGGTGGGCCTTAGGCCCATCCGAGCCTAGGGTTTGCCCCCTTCCACTCTCCCTTGCGCCTTGGGCCTTGGTGGGGGGGCGCACCAGCCCACCTGGGGCTGGTCCCCTCCCACACTTGGCCCATGCAGCCCTCCGGGGCTGGTGGCCCCACTTGGTGGACCACCGGGACCCTCCCGGTGGTCCCGGTACATTACCGATAAAACCCGAAACTTTTCCGGCTACCAAAACAGGACTTCCCATATATAAATCTTTACCTCCGGACCATTCCGGAACTCCTCGTGACGTCCGAGATGTCATCCGGGACTCCGAACAACATTCGGTAACCACGTATATCTATTCCCTATAACCCTAGCATCATCGAACCTTAAGTGTGTAGACCCTACGGGTTCGGGAGACATGTAGACATGACCGAGATGACTCTCCGGTCAATAACCAACGGCGGGATGTGGATACCCATGCTGGCTCCCACATGCTCCACGATGATCTCATCGGATGAACCACGATGTCAAGGACTTACAATCCCGTATACAATTCCCTTTATCTATCGGTACGATACTTGCCCAAGATTCGATCGTCGGTATCCCGATGCCTTGTTCAATCTCGTTACCGGCAAGTCTCTTTGCTCGTTCAGTAACACATCATCCCGTGATCAACTCCTTGATCACATTGTGCACATTATGATGATGTCTTACCGAGTGGGCCCAGAGATACCTCTCCGTTTACACGGAGTGACAAATCCTAGTCTCGATTCGTGCCAACCCAACAGACACTTTCGGAGATACCTGTAGTGTACCTTTATAGCCACCCAGTTACGTTGTGACGTTTGGCACACCTAAAGCACTCCTACGATATCCGGGAGTTGCACAACCTCATGGTCTAAGGAAATGATACTTGACTTTAGAAAAGCTTTAGCATACGAACTACATGATCTTGTGCTAGGCTTAGGATTGGGTCTTGTCCATCACATCATTCTCCTAATGATGTGATCCCATTATCAACGACATCCAATGTCCATGGTCAGGAAACTGTAACCATTTATTGATTAACGAGCTAGTCAACTAGAGGCTTACTAGGGACATGGTGTTGTCTATGTATCCACACATGTATCTGAGTTTCCTATCAATACAATTCTAGCATGGATAATAAACGATTATCATGAACAAGGAAATATAATAATAACCAGTTTATTATTGCCTCTAGGGCATATTTCCAACAGTCTCCCACTTGCACTAGAGTCAATAATCCAGTTCACATCGATATGTGATTAACACTCAAGGTCACATCCCCATGTGACTAACACCCAAAGAGTTCTGGGTTTGATCATGTTATGCTTGTGAGAGAGGTTATAGTCAACGGGTCTGAGCCTTTCAGATCCTTGTGTGCTTTACAAATCTCTATGTCATCTCCTAGATGCAGCTACCACGTTCTATTTGGAGCTATTCCAAATAACTGTTCTACTATACGAATCCAGTTTACTACTCAGAATAATCTGGATTAGTGTCAAAGTTTGCATCGGCGTAACCCTTTACGACGAACTCTTTTACCACCTCCATAATCTAGAAAATTCCTTAGTCCACTAGTTACTAAGGATAACTTTGACCGTTGTCCTGTGATCCATTCTTGGATCACTCTTGTACCCCTTGACTGACTCATGGCAAGGCACACTTCAGGTGCGGTACACAGCATAGCATACTATAGAGCCTACGTCTAAAGCATAGGGGACGACCTTCGTCCTTTCTCTCTATTCTGCCGCAGTTAGGTTTCGAGTCTTACTCAATGTTCACACCTTATATCACAGCCAAGAACTCCTTCTTTGCCGATCCATTTTGAACTCCTTCAAAATCATGTCAAGGTATGTGCTCATTTGAAAGTACCATTAAGCGTTTTGATCTATCCTTATAGATCTTGATGCTCAATGTTCAAGTAGCTTAATCCAGGCTTTCCATTGAAAAACACTTTCCGAATAACCCTATATGCTTTCCAGAAATCCTACGTCATTTCTGATCAACAATATGTCAACAACATATATTCATCAGAAATTCTATAGTGCTCCCACTCACTTCTTTGGAAATACAAGTTTCTCATAAACTTTGTATACACCCAAAATCTTTGATCATCATCAAAGCGTATATTCCAACTCCGAGATGCTTACTCCAGTCCTTAGAAGGATTGCTAGAGCTTTGCATACTTGTTAGCATCTTTCAGGATTGTTAAAACCTTCTGGTTGTATCACATACAACCTTTCCTCAAAAAATCGTGAGGAAACAATGTTTTTACATCCTATCTGCAAGATTTCATAAATAATGCAGTGACTGCTAATATAATTCCAACGGACTCTTAGCATCGCTACGAGTGAGAAAGTCTCACCGTAGTCAACTCCTTGAACTTGTCGGGAAACATCTTAACGACAAGTCGAGCTTTCTTAATGGTGACATTTACCATCATTGTCCGTCTTCCTTTTAAAATCCATCTGTACTCAACAGCCTTACGACCATCGAGCCGTTCTGCCAAAGTCTACACTTTGTTTTCATACATGGATCCTCTCTCGGATTTTATGGCCTCGAGCCATTTATCGGAATCCGGGCCCACCATCGCTTCTCCATAGCTCGTAGGTTCATTTTTGTCTAGCAACATGACTTCCAAGACAGGATTACGTACCACTCTGAAGTAGTACGCATCCTTGTCATCCCACGAGGTTTGGTAGTGACTTGATCTGAAGTTTCATGATCACTATCATAAGCTTCCACTTCAATTGGTGTAGGTGCCACAGGAACAACTCCCCGTGCCCTGCCACACACTAGTTGAAGAGACGGTTCAATAACCTCATCAAGTCTCCACCATCCTCCCACTCAATTCTTTCGAGAGAAACTTTTCCTCGAGAAAGGACCCGATTCTAGAAACAATCCCTTATTGCTTTTGGGTCTGAGACAGGAGGTATACCCAACTGTTTTGGGTGTCCTATGAAGATGCATTGATCCGCTTTGGGTTCGAGCTTATCAGCCTTAAACTTTTTCACACAAGCGTCGCAGCCCCAAACTTTTAAGAAATGATAGCTTAGATTTCTCTAAACCATAGTTCATATGGTGTCATCTCATCGGAATTACGTGGTGCCCTATTTAAAGTGAATGTGGTTGTCTCTAATGCCTAACCCATAAACTATCGTGGTAATTCGATAAGAGACATCATGGTATGCATCATATCCAATAGGGTGCAGTTATGATGTTCGGACACACCATCACACTATGGTGTTCCAGGCTGTATTAGTTGTGAAACAATTTCCACAATGTCTTAATTATGTGCCAAACTCGTAATTCAGATATTCATCTCTATGATCATATCATAGATCTTTTATCCTCTTGTCACGACGATCTTTCAACTTCACCCTGAAATTACTTGAACCTTTCAATAATTCAGACTCGTGATTCATCAAGTAAATGTACTCAACATCTACTCAAATCATCTGTGAAGTAAGAACATAACGATATCCACTACACGCCTTAGCACTCATTGGACTGCACACATCAAAATGTATTACTTCCAACAAGTTGCTTTCTAGTTCCATTTTACTGAAAACGAGGCTTTCAGTCATCTTGCCCATCTGGTATGATTTGCATGTCTCAAGTGATTCAAAATCAAGTGAGTCCAGACGGTCCATTTGCATGGAGTTTCTTCATGCATATACACCAATAGACATGGTTCGCATGTCTCAAACTTTTTCAAAATGAGTGAGCCCAAAGATCCATCAACATGGAGCTTCTTCATGCGTTTTATACTGATATGACTTACGTGGCAGTGCCACAAGTAGCTGGTACTATCATTACTATCTTATATCTTTTGGCATGAACATGTGTATCACTACGATCGAGATCCAATAAACCATTCATTTTAGGTGCAAGACCATTGAAGGTATTATTCAAATAAATAGAGTAACCATTATTCTCCTTAAATGAATAACTGCATTGCGATAGACATAATCCAATCATGTCTATGCTCAACGCAAACACCAATCTTGATGGTAGAGGGAGCGTACGATATTTGATCAACCTTGGAAATACTTCCAACACATATCGTCATCTCACCTTTTAGCTAGTCTCCATTTATTCCGTAGATTTTATTTCGAGTTACTAACACTTAGCAACCGAACCGGTATCTAATACCCTGGTGCTACTAGGAGTACTAGTAACGTACACATTAACATAATGTATATCCAATATACTTCTATCGACAGCCTTCTCATCTACCAAGTATCTAGGGTAATTCTGCTCCAGTGGCTGTTCCCCTTATTACAGAAGCAGTCAGTCTCGGGTTTGGGTTCAACCTTGGGTTTCTCCACTAGAGCAGCAGCTGATTTGCCGTTTCATGAAGTCTCCCTTCTTACCCTTCCCCTTCTTGAAACTAGTGGTTTCACTAACCATCAACAATTGATGCTCCTTCTTGATTTCTACTTTCGCGGTGTCAAACATCGCGAATATTTCAAGGATCATCATATCTATCCCTGATATGTTATAGTTCATCACGAAGCTCTAGCAGCTTGGTGGTAATGACTTTGGAAAAACATCACTATCTCATCTGGAAGATTAACTCCCACTCGATTCAAGTGATTGTGGTACTCAGACAATCTGAGCACAAGCTCAAGATTGAGCTTTTCTCCCTTATTATGAAGGCTAAGAAAATCGTCGGAGGTCTTATACCTCTTGACGTGGGCACGAGCCTGAAATCCCAATTTCAGTCCTTGGAACATCTCATATGTTCTGCGATGTTTCAAAAACGTCTTCGGTGCCTCAATTCTAAACCATTTAGCATTACGCACTAAACTATCATGTAGTCATCAAAACATGTATGTCAGATGTTCGCAACATCCACAGACGACGTTCGAGGTTCAGCACACTGAGCGGTGCATTAAGGACATAAGCCTTCTACTGTCTGCATAATTGCTACTATCAACTTTCAACTAATTTTTCTCTAGGAACATATCTAAACAGTAGAACTGAAGCGCGAGCTACGACATAATTTGCGAAGACCTTTTGACTATGTTCAGGATAATTAAGTTCATCTTATGAACTCCCACTCAGATAGACATCCCTCTAGTCATCTAAGTGATACATGATCCGAATCAACTAGGCCGTGCCGATCATCACGTGAGACGGAATAGTCATCATCGGTGAACATCTCATGTTGATCGCATCTTCTATACGACTCATGTTCGACCTTTCGGTCCTCCATGTTCCGAGGCCATGTCTGTACATGCTAGGCTCGTCAAGTTAACCTAAGTGTTTCGCATGTGTTCCGAGGCCATGTCTGTACATGCTAGGCTCGTCAACACTCGTTGTATTCGAACGTAAGAATCTATCACACCCGATCATCACGTGGTGCTTCGAAACGACGAACTTTCGCAACGGTGCACAGTTAGGGAGAACACTTCTCTTGAAATTTTAGTGAGGGATCATCTTATTTAAGCTACCGTCGTTCTAAGCAAATAAGATGTATAAACATGATAAACATCACATGCAATCAAATAGTGACATGATATGGCCAATATCATATTGCTCCTTTTGATCTCCATCTTCAGGGCTCCATGATCATCATCGTCACCGGCATGACACCATGATCTCCATCATTGTGTCTCCATGAAGTTGTCTCGCCAACTTATTACTTCTACTACTATGGCTACCGGTTAGCAATAAAGTAAAGTAATTACATGGCGTTGTTCAATGACACGCAGGTCATACAATAAATAAAGACAACTCCTATGGCTCCTGCGGTTGTCATACTCATCGACATGCAAGTCGTGATTCCTATTACAAGAACATGATCAATCTCATACATCACATATCATTCATCACATTCTTCTTGGCCATATCACATCACATAGCATACCCTGCAAAAACAAGTTAGACATCCTCTAATTGTTGTTTGCATGTTTTACGTGGCTGCTATGGGTTTCTAGCAAGAACGTTTCTTACCTACGCAAAAACCACAACGTGATATGCCAATTGCTATTTACCCTTCATAAGGACCCTTTTCATCGAATCCGATCTGACTAAAGTGGGAGAGACAGACACCCGCTAGCCACCTTATGCAACTAGTGCATGTCAGTCGGTGGAACCAGTCTCACGTAAGAGTACGTGTAAGGTCGGTCCGGGCCGCTTCATCCCACAATGCCGCCGAATCAAGATTGGACTAGTAACGGTAAGCATATTGAACAATATCAACACCCACAACTACTTTGTGTTCTACTCGTGCATAGAAACTACGCATAAACCTGGCTCTGATACCACTATTGGGGAATGTAGTAGAAATTCAAAATTTTCTACGCATCACCAAGATCAATCTATGGAGTAATCTAGCAACGAGGGAAGGAGAGTGCATCTACATACCCTTGTAGATCGCTAAGCGGAAGCGTTCAAGTGAACGGGGTTGATGGAGTCGTACTCGTCGTGATCCAAATCACCGATGATCCTAGTGCCGAACAGACGGCACCTCCGTGTTCAACACACGTATAGCCCGGTGACGTCTCCTACGCCTTGATCCAGCAAGGGGAGAAGGAGAGGTTGGGGAAGACTCCATCCAGCAGCAGCACGACGGCGTGGTGGTGGTGGAGGAGCGTGGTACTCCAGCAGGGCTTCGCCAAGCACCGCAAGAGACGAGGAGGGAGAGGGGTAGGGCTGCGCCAAGAGGGATAGGATCTCGTGTCTCTGGCAGCCCAAAACCTCAAGTATATATAGGGGGAGGGGAGGGGCTGCGCCCCCACCTAGGTTTCCACCCCTAGGGGTGGCGGCCAGCCCTAGATCCCATCTAAGGGGGGCGGCCAAGGGGGGAGAGAGGGGGGCGCACCACTAGGTGGGCCTTAGGCCCATCCGAGCCTAGGGTTTGCCCCCTTCCACTCTCCCTTGCGCCTTGGGCCTTAGTGGGGGGCGCACCAGCCCACCTGGGGCTGGTCCCCTCCCACACTTGGCCCATGCAGCCCTCCGGGGCTAGTGGACCCACTTGGTGGACCACCGGGACCACCCTCCCGGTGGTCCCGGTACATTACCGATAAAACCCGAAACTTTTTCGGCGACCAAAACAGGACTTCCCATATATAAATCTTTACCTCCGGAACTCCTCGTGACGTCCGGGATCTCATCCGGGACTCCGAACAACATTCGGTAACCACGTATATCTATTCCCTATAACCCTAGCGTCATCGAACCTTAAGTGTGTAGACCCTACGGGTTCGGGAGACATGCAGACATGACCGAGATGACTCTCCGGTCAATAACCAACAGCGGGATCTGGATACCCAGGCTGGCTCCCACATGCTCCACGATGATCTCATCGGATGAACCACGATGTCAAGGACTTAATCAATCCCGTATACAATTCCCTTTGTCTATCGGTACGATACTTGCCCGAGATTCGATCGTCGGTATCCCGATACCTTGTTCAATCTCGTTACCGGCAAGTCTCTTTACTCGTTCCATAACACATCATCCCGTGATCAACTCCTTGATCACATTGTGCACATTATGATGATGTCTTACCGAGTGGGCCCAGAGATACCTCTCCGTTTACACGGAGTGACAAATCCTAGTCTCGATTCGTGCCAACCCAACAGACACTTTCGGAGATACCTGTAGTGTACCTTTATAGCCACCCAGTTACGTTGTGACGTTTGGCACACCTAAAGCACTCCTACGATATCCGGGAGTTGCACAACCTCATGGTCTAAGGAAATGATAGTTGACATTAGAAAAGCTTTAGCATACGAACTACATGATCTTGTGCTAGGCTTAGGATTGGGTCTTGTCCATCACATCATTCTCCTAATGATGTGATCCCGTTATCAATGACATCCAATGTCCATGGTCAGGAAACCGTAACCATCTATTGATTAACGAGCTAGTCAACTAGAGGCTTACTAGGGACATGGTGTTGTCTATGTATCCACACATGTATCTGAGTTTCCTATCAATACAATTCTAGCATGGATAATAAACGATTATCATGAACATGGAAATATAATAATAACCAATTTATTATTGCCTCTAGGGCATATTTGCAACAACTAGTGCCTCACTAAGATTCACCTGTTCCTCAGACTTATTCTGACTGTCACTGCCTTCTGCCATCTTTGAAGCTGACCCTGTGAATAGATAGGTATAGGTAGAATGGATGAGCATCACAAAGCACTGCTATTTTGCAAAAACATTGGGACAAAAACTTAACTTTAGTTTTCTGCAGAAAGCATTTCGGAGCTACCGATATGACAAACTCGGTGACACCGAAGCACAATTAGAGTCTAAACATACAGTTCCGGTCAGACCGAAATGCAGTTCGGTGACTCCGAGATGCTAGGGTTTCATAGAGAAAGTGAACTCATTCACACCGATTAGTACACTTCAGCCTGATCGAGTAATACATGTGCAATGGCCTGAGCCAAATCGGTGAGACCAAAATCATCAGATCGGTCGGTGTCGGTGTCAAAACCGGCGGATCTCGGGTAGGGGGTCCCAAACTGTGCGTCTAAGGCAGATGGTAATAGGAGGCAGGGGACACGATGTTTACCCAGGTTCGGGCCCTCTTGATGGAGGTAATACCCTATGTCCTGCTTGATTGTTCTTGATGATATGAGTATTACAAGAGTTGATCTACCACGAGATCGTAGAGGCTAAAACCCTAGAGGCTTGCCTATGGTATGATTGTTGTTATCCTACGGACTAAACCCTCCAGTTTATATAGACATTGGCGGGGGCTAGGGTTACATAGAGTCGGTTACAAGGGAGGAGATCTACATATCCGTATTACCAAGCTTGCCTTCCACGCCAAGGAAAGTCCCATCCGGACACGGGACGAAGTCTTTAATCTTGTATGTTCATAGTCCAACAGTCCGGCCAAAGGATATAGTCCAACTATCCGGAGACCCCCTAATCTAGGACTCCCTCAGTAGCCCCTGAACCAGGCTTCAATGACGATGAGTCCGGCGCGCAGTTTCGTCTTCGACATTGCAAGGCGGGTTCCTCCTCCGAATACTCGATGGAAGATTTTGAACACAAGGATAGTGTCCGGCTCTGCAAAATAAGTTTCCACATACCACCATAGAGAGAATAAAATTTCCACAAATCTAATCTGCTGACATGTTTTGATAGCATGACATCATGTCATGGCCCGGTCATTATTTGAACCGTTTTTCTCAACCCGCTATTGCACACATCGCGAGGTGGTTTCCTTGGCACGTCTTGTTGAAGCAGAGATCGTGTCCCCTTATCACGGGATTCTCATCAATATGGATGCGGGTAACCCAACTGTGCCATCAATTACGGTGCTTGGGGAATACGAGATTTTATCAGGCGAGTGGGGAGGCGCATCGCCTCTTCCGCCCTTATAAAGGGATTATGATTCACTCTTTTCACCCATGCCTTCTTCCCGATTCATTCCATTCTGCTCAGGCTCCAGCGCCCAAGCGTTCACCTTTTCTACCAAAAAAGGTCTTCCAAAGATGTCCGGATCCGGAGCAGGAGGCAAATGGATGGCCTCTACCGTCCGAGAGAAGGATATCAAAAAGCTTCAGGAGGCCGGGTATCTGGTCAAGAAAATCTGCCACCATCTCCCGACGGCGGGACAGATCGTCCCTACACCGGAACCCCATGAGAGGGTTGTCTTCCTCCCTCACTTTGTCCGCGGGCTAGGGTTTCCCCTCCACCTGTTCGTCCGTGGCATCATGTATTATTATGGGATTGATCTTCACGATCTGTCCCCTAACTCCTTCCTCAACATATCGACATTCATTGTCGTTTGTGAGGCTTTTCTCTGTATTCCGCCGCACTTCGGTTTATGGCTGAAGGTTTTTAATGGGAAGCCCAAGGTGGTGGGCGGCGAGCACGCCGAGTGTGGGGGCGCTATGGTGAGCAAGATGCCCAATGTCGTATGGCCAACATGAACCTTTAATCATTCTGTCAAGGAGTGGCAACAGCAGTGGTTTTACATCACTGAGCCGTGCGGCAAGTAATGGGCCGCCTCTCCCGAGTTTCGATTCGGCGCCCCTCTGCGGCTTACATCCTGGGTCAAGAAAGGCCTGGACTAGTCCTCGTCCGACGAACTGTCGGTGCTTCAGACACGCGTTAAAGATATGGGAGATAAGAACATTGAACTTGTCAACATAGTCCAGGTGATGTTAGTCCGCCGGATACTGCCTTGTCAACACCGGACTTGCAATCTATGGGATTTCGATCCGGCCAAGCACCAAACTTTGTGAAGGTTCTTCGGCTCCTCGCACGAGGACATTTGGAAGGTGCTTTTCAAGTCCAACAAATCATGGCCGGATTTTGCCGAAGACCGCGGGTACCAACTGTCCCGCCCCGCAAGTTCGGTGAGTTTGTCAAACTTTTCTATCCGCATGACCCAAAGGAAGCGCTTACCGCATGTTTATTCAACTCCCCCAGAGCTGGACGAAGAAGGCGGAGCGGATCCATTGTCCGGCCCCGTTGCCCGAAGACCCGACCATCCCACTTCTGACGAAGATGCTGGTCCCGGTGCCCTACAAGGTGCCGAAGAAGGCGGCCGAAAAGGAAGCCAAAAAGACCCGGGGCGGCCTTCGTCGTCGCGGCACTTCGGACACAATACCTGAAGGCTCTGATGCCCGTTCGTCCTCCAAAGAGGATAAAAAGGAGGAGGAAGATGAATCCCCTGCGGGGGGAAGGAGGAAGAGGACGGGCTCCGCACCCTTGGAGGCCGAACTGCCCAATAGAGGAAGGGCTTCTCTTCCGGAGGAGTCCACTGCCACCGCTGACAGCGGCCTGGCATGGGATCCCAGGGCCCAGCCCCTGGTCAACTCGTAAGTATATAAAATCCGAGTACGTTTAAGCATCCAGACTCATCGTGGCTTAGTATTTTAACCTTAAGCCATATTTTTTGGTAGTCCGGTGAGGTCCCGTACCAAACAATCCTCATCAGAGGACCTGCTAAGCTCGAATGCAATGGAGAGTGGGACGCCCCAAAAGGCCCCTTCCTCCAAACAGGTGCATAACACCGAGGCTTCGTCCCAACAGGACCCCGGCCAAGGAGGAAAGGAAGAAACCGTGAAGGCGGCGCCTGGAGGTCAAACCGCAGGGGTCGGACACATGGGGGAAAAGATTCCCATAGGATCTCACGGTGGGGGCGACCCTGAGTTCGGCTCCTCACCGGATGCGATTCCAGAGGTTTACACGGCTCTAGAATCAGGAAGGCAGCCTCCTTCGGCTGGAGGGGGCGTGCCTATTCCGCCAGCGACCTCTGTCCATCCAGAGGTGTCGGATGCTTTATTGGTGGCGTTACGAGACACCTCCATTGTTGACGACCACCGTGCCCTTATGGGTGTGGTGATTGAGAAGATTCACTCAACCGAGAGTGGACTGAACGAAGCCTGTATCAGCCTTATAAGAGGCTTTGAGGTATGTTTTATAAGTTGCCGAAGAGTGTCATAGTATAGATAGTAGCCCCTGATACCCTGTTCGGTGAAAGAAGGAACCAGACAGGGGATCGCATTGATGATCACAGGAAGACTCATTGAGTGATATTGATTTCTCTTCTGTTCCAAGAAGATACCTGTAGCGGCTGCTGCCTCTCGTACTGCGGAGATCTCCAGACTGAATCAAAGTCTGGAGCGGGCCATAGAAGAAATTGGCCAATTAAAAATGCAGTTGAGGGATACACAAGGTATGCACAAGCGTTGCGCGCATTTATTGTGAAATAAATGTTCAGTATGAAATAAGTCGCATAATTTGTGCTAGGGGTTATGACCGAAGTCGAGGCCCTCAAAAGGGACGTTGCCGAGGCCGAGAAAAAGGCGGCCACGGAGCGGACTCTTCATGAGAAACACGAAGCCAGAGTTATTAAAGCTGAGCAGGAGCTGCAAGAGGCCGTAAGTAAATGCGAGGCCTTGGAGTAGAGTTTAACGGAGAAAGAGTCCGAACTCACCAAGGCGCGTCAAGCCACGAGCGACGCCCGGGGGGAAACCCAAAGCGCCCTGCCGAGGATCCAAGAGGCGAGGAAGATCGTGGCGGGTAAGGCTTTGCCCATGTAAAGCAAGTATTTGAAGGGAAAACTATGTTTCTGATTGTGAATCCGGACTTCTCAGGTGTATTTGCCGAGCTAACTCACAGTATATCAGATGCCGCTCACTTCTACTGAGCCGAAGGAAGGAACACTGCCGATAAGCTCTTTTGGTCGCAGTATTTGGCACCGAATTATCCGGTGCCTTTTGCCGATCAACTGAAACAACTGATCAAACTGCATAAGGCGGTGGAACTAGCCATGAAAGATATGGTTATCCGGCTATGGCCTGCCGAGCCGATTCCAAGCAGCTACTTCGGGCTCGTGAGGCGGCCTGTAAGCGCTTGCCCTCGACTTGACGTCATCAAGCGGTCGGTCTGTATAGAAGGAGCGTGAATGGCCTTCACCCTCGTGAAGGTGCACTGGGGGAAGATGGATGCCGAAAAGCTAGTGACTGAGGGACCGCCAGAGGGGAAGGAGCACCGCAAGCCCGAATTGTATTATAAGAGTGTCCTGAAAGGATCCTACCTTGCAGCGGAGCTATGTACCAAGGACATTATATTTCCATGAATGCCGATCATGTTGTCCTTTGTAATGTTTGAACAAGGTCGTTTATATGTCGCCTGTTATATAAAAGTTTACCCTCCTGTGCGGCCGTTTGTATGTTAAGGGTGAGAGTTGGCCAGTCGCCGGCTTCTGCCCCACGTAAGAAGTACGTGGGTGTTCAGGATAAACCTGAGCACTCTTTATCCCAGTTTTGGGTCCTCCGAAGGAGGTGCTCAGCACAACGAACCAGGCAATCAAACTATAGGGCTTTATCACTCTCACTTAGCCATAGGAGCTTTAGTATGGTCGGTGCAGCCCCTTATGTTCGGAAGACCGTACTAGGGGCTCTATAAGCGCCTGATCGGAGAAAAAGCCGATCCATCTCACGCTGCATTGGTTATGGCATTATGCGGGAAAATCCTTAAGGATTTTGTGACCGCTCGAACAGCTGACCAGCTCTCGCCGTATCATGACAGTCAGTTTTTGGCTTTCTCTACTGAGGTGCTCATCCGGAAGAACCGGGACACAATCGCAGTAGTTCTCCCAGTGCTACCTTAGCCGATATATCGGAACGTAAGGTACCAAAACATGGGAGCCGGGCAAACCCAACTATTGACCTAAGACATGATTCAGAGCTGATGCATATAATGCTATAAGTTCGGGGTGCCGAACTTCCAACTAGGTGTTTGGACTTTTATTGCCGTGTTACAGGGAAAACGAAGCCCCTGGCATATTTAAGGCATATCGCTATGTACGGATGCCATTTGACGAAATGATTTCGATAAGAAATAATCAGTAGGTAAACGTCATATAAATCCACATGTTGTATTTGAATAATACGTATATGTGTATGGGTACAAGTAATGTGATAAAAAAGGAGTTGTGATAGATGAACCTGCTATGACCAAGGGGAAGAGGTTGAGTGCGGATCTGTATTGTAGCCGGACGTTCGATGCGGGGAATGTCTAAGGATCCCCTGACGCGTTCGAGCTGCCTCTGTGGAGTCCGTCCTGGTCGATGCAAAGGTGAACCTGCGAAGGAAATATAAGAAATGTTTGCGTGCGAGAGGGCGGTTGAACCGCTGAGTTCGGCCTGTCATGGCCTTCGCCGGAGTGTTTAGTTGAGCTCTAGACAAGCCGGGGTATCCTTCCGCGAAGTGGTTCGGAGCCCCTTGACGGTGTCCGAGAGCCTGGGCGTCGACTGGAGGTTCAGCTGCAAGGTGCTGCTCGTTGTTCCTGCTGCTAAGGCAGTGATGTATTTGTTGGTGCCGAAGGAAGGTTCGGCCTTGCCATGAACCATGATGACGCCGCGTGGACCGGGCATTTTGAGCTTACGGTAGGCATAATGTGGCACCGCGTTGAATCGAGCGAACGCGGTTTGCCCGAGTAGTGCTTGATAGTCACTGAGGAAAGGGGCGATTTCGAAGATTAACTCTTTGATATGGTAATTTTCTGGTGATCCGAAGATTACCTCGAGGGCAATGGAGCCTGTACGGCGAACCTCCATACCTAGTATGATGCCTCTAAAAGTGGCTTTAGTGGTCTTGATCACTGAACGATCGATGCCCATCTTGCGCACTGTATCCTTGTAAAGCAGATTTAAACTGCTACCTCCGTCCATAAGGACACGAGTGAGGTGGAACCCGTCTACTATTGGGTCGAGGATTAGTGCTGCTGGATTGCCCCGATTGGCATTAACCGGACGATCCGTGCGGTTGAAGGTGACCGGCCCTAGCTTATATTGTGGGACGACGAGTTCCGTTGAGCCGCCGTCCCTAAGGGTGCATATCTGGTTCAAGTGGGCAATTTGGGTGGTATTTACCACATTCACCGATTGAATATGGGGGGGGGGATTTCTTTTGCCCTCCTGTGTTCGGCGATCTGGGCTCTTCGTCGCTATCTTCGCTTTGAGACCCCTCTTCATTTTTGGCGCCTGCATTGCCGGCTTGTTTGAAGACCCATCATTCTCTGTTGGTATGGGTGGCTGGCGTTTCTGGGGTGCCATGAATTTGGCATTAGCGAGCGAGTATGCGGTCCGGACTGGATGGACCCGGATTTGTATTTTTGGGCGGCCCTTTCTGCTAACCGGACTTTGAGACCTTGAACCCGACATTAACTGCCATATTTTTGGCGTTTTCACCGTATTTGCGGCGCTTGTGTTTGTTGCGTCGTGGTTTTCCGTTGCTATCCCTGGCTTGTGATATGCCAGGTTTGCTTGTTGTATTGGTACTACGAGCCAACCAGCTATCTTCGCCCGCGCAAAAGCGGGTCATAAGTGTCGTGAGGGCTGCCATGGATTTTGGCTTCTCTTGGCCGAGGTGCCGGGCGAGCCATTCATCACGGATATTATGCTTAAATGCTGCTAAGGCCTCCGCGTCCGGACAGTCGACAATTTGGTTCTTCTTGGTTAGGAACCGGGCCCAGAATTTCCTGGCCGATTCCCCTGGCTGCTGAGTTATATGACTTAAATCATCAGCGTCCGGCGGTCGCACGTAAGTTCCTTGGAAATTGTCCAGGAATGCCTCTGCCAGGTTCTCCCAACTTCCTATGGAGTTTTCCAGCAAGCTATTGAGCCAATGCCGAGCCGACCCTTTGAGTTTGAGCGGGAGATACTTGATGGCATGTAGGTCATCCCCGTGGGACATATGAATGTGGAGGAAGAAGTCTTCTATCCATACCGCAGGGTCTGTAGTACCATCGTATGATTCGATGTTTACGGGTTTAAACCCTTCTGGGAATTCGTGATCCATTACTTCATCAGTGAATCATAAGGGGTGTGCGGCGCCTCTATGCCGGGCTATATCGCGACGCGACTCATATGAGTCTTGTCTGCCGTGTCTGGCTCGGCCGGATTTGCTTTTAGTGTATCCGGCGTGACGATCCTCGTCGCGTATTGGTGCGCGCCCCCGTGATCCGCAAATCGATCTTGCATGTTTTGCCTTGTTTTCCAATATGTCTCGCAGGTCCCATGTGTTGCCCCGGGCCTTGGTATTTTTGTTTGAGTGGCGGCGGGGTGCAGGCTGAACTTCGGGCCGAAATGCCTCTCTAGCTCGGCCACGAGGTGGCCGGTAAGCCGCATCGTACACTAGTGATGTAGGTTTCAATGCTTCCTCCTCGAAGTGGGGTAGCAACCTGTGCTTGGGGTAATTCTTGGAGGGGCGCTCGAGTTCGTATTCCTCGGCCGCCAGGTCTTCGGTCCATCTGTCTGCTAGCAGATCTTGGTCAGCTTGAAGCTATTGTTGCTTTTTCTTCAGGCTATTTGCTGTGGCCATAAGCCAGCGCTTGAAGCACTCCTGCTTGACTGGATCCTCAGGCATGATAAATTATTCATCGCCGAGGATCACCTCGTCTTCGGAGAGAGGCATGTAATTGTCCTCCTCCGATTTTCCATCTGCTGCCTGCTCTGGAGGGCTAGCTTGTTCGCCTTCCCGCTCTACATTCTGCTGGAGCGGACTGTGGTTGTCTTCGGCACTATCCAGAGTGTTATTGTCTCTTGTGCCGGTATCTCTACTTTTTCTGTGCTGGGACTTAGAGCGGCGCCACTGACGTCGGCGCTTGGGTTGCTTCTTGGAGGGGTCATCCTCCGCTATCTCGTCGCTATTGCCTTCTTTGGGGGTGTCCACCATGTATATATCATATGATGAGGTGGCGGTCCAGCGCCCTGTGGGCGGTGGTTCCTGTTCGTCTCCTGCATCATTGTCCATACCGTCAATGTCTTCGGAGTCGAAGTCGAGCATGTCGGTTAAATCGTCGACAGTGGCTACTAAGTGGGTGGTGGGTGGGCAGCGAATTTCATCGTCGTCCGCATCCCATGCTAGCCGGACATAGTTCGGGCAAGGTTCTCCTAACAAGGAGAGAGACCTTAATGAATTTAGCACATCACCGAAAGGCGAGTGCTAAAAGATATCTGTGGAGGTGAACTCCATGATCGGTGCCCAATCGGATTCGATAGGCACGGATGCAGGCGGCTTGGAGTCCGTGGCCAAAGACGAATCCCGTGGTTCGGTGACACGACTCTCGTAAGGGGTGAAGTTAGTATCAGGCTCCATCACCACTGAGAGTGTGGCCTCCATGGCGGGGTCTATCCCTTCGTCCTCGGATGGCGCAATTTGCTCCGGATTGACGGCCAGAGTAGTTGCAGATGCGATCTTCCGAACACTGTCCAGCGGCAGAGTTACGTCATGCTCGTCGTGATTCTGCGGCGCACCTGACGTGGGCTCGAATCCGTTGAAGATCAAGTCTCCGCGGATGTCGGCAGTGTGGTTTAGGTTTCCGAAGCTGACCTGATGGCCAGGGGCGTAGCTCTCAATCTGCTCCAGATGGCCAAGCGAATTGGCCTGCAGTGCGAAGCCACCGAATATGAAGATCTGTACGGGGAGGAAAACCTCACCCTGGACCATATTGTTACCAATTATCGAAGGGGCCATCGAGCCTTACGGTGACGGCATAGTGGAACTCTCAATGAAAGCACTAATGTCGGTGTCAAAACCGGCGGATCTCGGGTAGGGGGTCCCGAACTATGCGTCTAAGGTGGATGGTAACATGAGGCAGGGGACACGATGTTTACCCAGGTTCGGGCCCTCTTGATGGAGGTAATACCCTACATCCTGCTTGATTGTTCTTGATGATATGAGTATTACAAGAGTCGATCTACCACGAGATCGTAGGGGCTAAAACCCTAGAAGCTAGCCTATGGTATGATTGTTGTTGTCCTACGGACTAAACCCTCCGGTTTATATAGACATCGGAGGGGGCTAGGGTTACATAGAGTCGGTTACAAGGGAGGAGATCTACATATCCGTATTGCCAAGCTTGCCTTCCACGCCAAGGCAAGTCCCATCCGGACACGGATGAAGTCTTTAATCTTGTATCTTCATAGTCCAACAGTTCAACCAAAGGATATAGTCCGGCTGTCCGTAGACCCCCTAATCCAGGACTCCCTCAGTCGGTCCGAAATGAGTTCGGCAGAAACCTAACCCTAATTTTTTGCATCAAATATATTCTAAAGGAACTTTCGGTGGATAGATTGATCTCAGTCGTGGCAAGAAACTAGGCATTGATCTTTGTGCAAGAATTGGAGTTAAGGAAAGCACAAAGAGTTCGAGTCTGTACCCTAACTTGGCGACGAACTCGCTATAGTGACAATGGCGGTGAGATTTCCGTTGATGGTGACGGAGACCAGCGGCAGGAGGCACTGGCCATGACGGAGACGATCTGAAGACCATGAGGGCGGCAGAGCGGGGAGGCGTGGATGAGTGGTTGGGAGAAATTTCCAAAATTTCAGCCCATGGTTTATATACCCAGTCACCTTTGGTGTGACCAAGTGGAACGACTCGGTGGCACCGAGATGCAGAATCACAAGCGGTTACTACAACTCGGTGAGGCCGAACAGTTCTGATCGGTTGCACCGAGGTGAAAACCTAGATCAACTCAACGATTTTGGTGGGATTGAATGGAATTAATCGGTCAGACCGAAAGCCATTACAAGTTTTGGATGTTTAATCCCTTAACGGATCGGTGGCTCCGAGTGCTCCCGCTCCTCACCCGGAGGGTCCGAATTCGACTTGTTCAAACTTTGTGATGTAGCATGAATAGAGTTTGAGACGAGAAAATCATAGATACCTAGAGGGAGTTGTTAGGCATTCTTGTCCTTCCATTTGGAAAAAAGAAAGACCAAACAATCAAAGCAACAAATGGATGTCCTTGTATGGACAAAATTATGCAACCAACATGCTCACTCAGTAAAATAGCAAATGAAATATGTGGCAAAGCATGCACAAATACTCTAGCATCTATCAAACAATTGGCGATGACTAGGTCATCTATATATGAGTATATTGACTGAGGATTCAAATGAGAACATTTGATTGTAGGTCATACTCATCATTTAAGCACAAGTGGGGTTACCACTTTTACATAAAGCATTGCTTTGTTCAGACCATTAGAGTTTCTTTAGCTCAATTCTTAGAGCAAAGCTCCCCCTGGATGTGATATCCC
Source organism: Triticum urartu (assembly GCF_003073215.2). Taxonomy (NCBI): domain Eukaryota; kingdom Viridiplantae; phylum Streptophyta; class Magnoliopsida; order Poales; family Poaceae; genus Triticum; species Triticum urartu. The sequence continues at coordinate 345,890,930 of NC_053024.1, read as the reverse complement.
CCCTAAGAGGGATGAACTAAGAGTGATAACTTCTCTCGGAGTAGTTTTCAGATTTAGAACCGGATACGCATTCACCGACATGAGCTTGATTTCTTCGTCTTGTGTAGCTCTTTGACGACTTGTCCTTCCTTTCCGAATCCTTGCTTCTACGAGAGGGTCTTCATTCATAACGATCATCTCCACTCGTTCTCTCTCTTGGTGGTGATTCATCTCTTTTACTTATCCTTTTAGGCAAGTCTTCTCTTCTTTTGTAGGGAGTCGTACACTCATTGGAGTAGTGTCCGGGTCTTCCACAATTGTAGCAATTGCGATCACGACTAGAAGATCTTTTGTCATTGTAGGACCTTGACTTGGAACTTCTCTCTTTGCTTCTACTCTTGTAGAACTTGTTGAAGTTTTTCAAGATTAAGCTCAATTCTTCATTGAAGGCTTGGTTTTCACTTGATGTTGTAGGAGCATCACATGAAGCCTTGTAAGCACCACTATACTTGTTGTGAAGCTCTTCCTTATCCTTAAGTGACATCTCATGAGCAACAATTCTACCAATGACTTCCATTGGCTTGAGATCTTTGTAATTGGACATCATTTGGATCAAGGTGCACATAGTGTCATATTTTCCATCCAAGGCTCTTAGGATCTTCTTGATGATAAATCTGTCGGTCATCTCTTCGCTTCCTAAGCCGACAATCTCATTTGTGACGAGAGCAAGCCTAGAGTACATCTCAGCGACTCCTTCACCATCCTTCATTTTGAACTTGTCAAGTTGACTTTGAAGCACATCCAATTTGGATTCCTTGACAGACTTAGTACCTTCATGCATATCAACCAAAGTATCCCAAATTTCCTTTGCATTCTCAAGGCGGTTGATTTTGTTGAATTCTTCGGGGCAATATCCATTGAAAAGAATATCAAAAGATTGAGCATTGTATTGCAACATCTTCAATCCTTTTGCAGATGCTTCACGATCCGGTTCTCTTCCATCCTCGAAGTATTTGCTACCTCTTGAGCATGCGTTGGTTTTCCCTTGAAGAGGAAAGGGTGATGCAGCAAAGTAGCGTAAGTATTTCCCTCAGTTTTTGAGAACCAAGGTATCAATCCAGTAGGAGACTACACGCAAGTCCCTCGTACCTGCACAAACAATCAAGAACCTTGCAACCAATGCGATAAAGGGGTTGTCAATCCCTTCACGACCACTTGCAAAAGTGAGATATGATAAAGATAATAAGATAAATATTTTTGATATTTTTGTTGTATAGATTGAAAAGTAAAGATTGCAAAATAAATGGTGAAAGAAATGTCTAGTTGACGGGAGATTAATATGATGAAAAATAGACCCGGGGGCCATATGTTTCACTAGTGGCTTCTCTCAAGATAGCAAATTCTATGGCGGGTGAACAAATTACTGTCAAGCAATTGATAGAAAAGTGCATAGTTATGAGAATATCTAGGCATGATCATGTATATAGGAATCACGTCCGCGACAAGTAGACCGAAACGATTCTTCATCTACTACTATTACTCCACACATCGACAACTATCCATAATGCATATAGAGTATTAAGTTCATAAGAACAAAGTAACACATTAGGCAAGATGACATGATGTAGAGGGATAAACTCAAGCAATATGATATAAACCCCATCTTTTTATCCTTGATGGCAACAATACAATACGTGTCGTTTCCCTTTCTGTTACTGGGATCAAGCACCGCAAGATTGAACCCAAAGCTAAGCACTTCTCCCATTGCAAGCAAGATCAATCTAGTAGGCCAAACCAAAATGAAATTCGAAGAGACTTGCAAAGATATTAAATCATGCATAAAATAATTCACAGAAGAATCAAATATTGTTCATAGATAATCTTGATCATAAACCCACAATTCATCGGATCTCGACAAACACACCGCAAAAAGAATTACATCGAATAGATCTCCAAGAAGATCGAGGAGAACTTTGTATTGAGATCCAAACAGAGAGAAGAAGCAATCTAGCTAATAACTATGGACCCGAAGGTCTGTGGTAAACTACTCACACATCATCGGAGAGGCTATGGTGTTGATGTAGAAGCACACTGTCCCCCTCCGGCGGAGCGCCGGAAAAGGCCCCAAGATGGGATCTCATGGGTACAGAAGGTTGCGGCAGTGGAAATAGGGTTTCGTGGTGCTCCTGGTTGTTTTCGGGGTATATGAGTATATATAGGAGGAAGAAGTAGGTCGGTGGAGCTATGAGGGGCCCACGAGGGTGGGGGGCATGCCCAACCCCTGGGGTGCGCCCTCCTCGCTTCTTTCTTGACGTCCACTCCAAGTCTCCTGGATCATGTTTGTTCCAAAAATGATCCTCGTGAAGGTTTCATTCCGTTTGGATTCCATTTGATATTCCTTTTCTGCGAAACACTGAAATAGGCAAAAAAACAACAATTTGCACTGGGCCTTCGCTTAATAGGATAGTCCCAAAAATAATATAAAAGTGCATAATAAAGCTCATTAAACATCCAAAACAGATAATATAATAGCATGGAACAATCAAAAATTATAGATACGTTGGAGACGTATCAAGCATCCCCAAGCTTAATTCCTGCTCATCCTCGAGTAGGTAAATGATAAAAACATAATTTTTGATGTGGAATGCTACCTAACATAATTTTCAAAGTAATTGTCTTTATTGTGGTATGAATGTTCAGATCCAAAAGATTCAAGATAAAAGTTTAATATTGACATAAAATAATAATACTTCAAGCACACTAACTAAGCAATTATGTCTTCTCAAAATAACATGGCCCAAGAAAGATTATCCCTACAAAATCATATAGTTTGGATATGCTTCATTTTTGTCACACAAAAATGCTCTCATCTTGCACAACCCTGATGACAAGCCAAACAATTGTTTCATACTTTAGTAATCTCAAACTTTTTTCAACTTTCACGCAATACATGAGCGTGAGCCATGGATATAGCTAAAGGAAATAGGCCCTAGAGGCAATAATAAAGTTGTTATTTATATTTCCTTATATCATGATAAATGTTTATTATTGATGCTAGAATTGAATTAACCGGAAACTTAGTACATGTGTGAATACATAGACAAACAGAGTGTCCCTAGTATGCTTGTACTTGACTAGCTCGTTAATTAAAGATGGTTAAGTTCCCTAGACATGGACATGTGTTGTCATTTTATGAACGGGATCACATCATTAGAGAATGATGTGATGGACAAGACCCATTCGTTAGCTTAGCATTATGATCGCTACAGTTTCATTGCTACTGCTTTCTTCATGACTTATACATGTTCCTCAGACTATGAGATTATGCAACTCAAACATCACAACGTAACTGGGTGATTATAAAGATGCTATACAGGTGTCTCCGATGGTGTTTGTTGAGTTGCCATAGATCGAGATTAGGATTTTTCACTCACTGTATCGGAGAGGTATCTCTGGGCCCTCTCGATAATGCTCATCACTATAAGCCTTGCAAGCAATGTGACTAATGAGTTAGTTGCAGGATGATGCATTACGGAACGAGCAAAGAGACTTGACGGTAATGAGATTGAACTAGGTATGAAGATACCGACGATCGAATCTCGGGCAAGCAACATACCGATGACAAAGGGAACAACGTATGTTGTTATGCGGTTTGACCGATAAAGATCTTCGTAGAATATGTAGGAGCCAATATGAGCATCCAGGTTCCGCTATTGGTTATTGACGGAGATGTGTCTCGGTCATGTCTACATAGTTCTCGAACCCGTAGGGTCCGCACGCTTAACGTTCGATGATGATTTGTACTATGAGTTATGTGATTTGATGACCGAAGTTTGTTTGGAGTCCCGGATGAGATCGGCGACATGACGAGGAGTCTCAAAATGGTCGAGAGGTAAATATCAATATATTGGAAGGCTATATTCGGACATCGGAAAGGTTCCGAGTGATTCAGGTATTTGTCAAAGTATTGGGCCTTATTGGGCCATACGGGAATAGAGGAGGCAGGCCAAAGGGAAGGAGGCGCGCGCCCCCCATGGGTCCGAATTGGACTAGGGTGGTACTTCTCCAACGTATCTATAATTTTTTATTGCTCCATGCTATATTATCTACTATTTTGGACATTATTGGGCTTTATTATCCACTTTTATATTATTTTTGGGACTAACCTATTAACCGGAGGCCCAGCCCAGAATTGTTGTTTTTGCCTGTTTTAGGGTTTCGAAGAAAAGGAATATCAAACAGAGTCCAAACGGAATGAAACCTTCGGGAACGTGATTTTCTCAACGAACAAGACCCAGGAGACTTGGACCCTAAGTCAAGACACAAAAGAGGAGGCCACGAGGTAGGGGGGCGCGCCTACCCCCCAGGCGCGCCCTCCACCCTCGTGCCCCCCCTGTTGCTCCACCGACGTACTCCTTCCTCCTATATATACCTATGTACCCCCAAACGATCAGATACGAAGCCAAAAACCTAATTCCACCGCCGCAACTTCCTGTATCCACGAGATCCCATCTTGGGGCCTATTCCTGAGCTCCGCCGGAGGGGGCATCGATCACGGAGGGCTTCTACATCAACACCATAGCCCCTCCGATGAAGTGTGAGTAGTTTACCTCAGACCTATGGGTCCATAGTTATTAGCTAGATGGCTTCTTCTCTCTTTTTGGATCTCAATACAATGTTCTCCCCCTCTCTTGTGGAGAACTATTCGATGTAAGCTTCTTTGTGCGGTGTGTTTGTTGAGACCGATGAATTGTGGGTTTATGATCAAGTCTATCTATGAACAATATTTGAATCTTCTATGAATTCTTTTATGTATGATTGGTTATCTTTGCAAGTCTCTTCGAATTATCAGTTTGGTTTGGCCTACTAGATTGATCTTTCTTGCAATGGGAGAAGTGCTTAGCTTTGGGTTCAATCTTGCAGTGTCCTTTCCCAGTGACAGTAGGGGCAGCAAGGCACGTATTGTATTGTTGCCATCGGGGATAACAAGATGGGGTTTTCATCATATTTCATGAGTTTATCCCTCTACATCATGTCATCTTGCTTAAGGCGTTACTCTGTTTTTAACTTAATACTCTAGATGCATGCTGGATAGCGGTTGATGAGTGGAGTAATAGTAGTAGATGCAGGCATGAGTTGGTCTACTTGTCTCGGACGTGATGCCTATATACATGATCATACCTAGATATTCTCATAACTATGCTCAATTCTGTCAATTGCTCAACAGTAATTTGTTCACCCACCGTAGAATACTTATGCTCACGAGAGAAGCCACTAGTGAAACCTATGGCCCCCGGGTCTATCTTTATCATATCAATCTCCTACTACTTAGTTATTTCCTTTGCTTTTTTACTTTGCCTTTATTTTACTTTGCATCTTTATCACAAAAATACCAAAAATATTATCTTATCATAACTATCAGATCTCACTCTCGTAAGTGGCCGTGTAGGGATTGACAACCCCTTATCGCGTTGGTTGCGAGGATTTATTTTTTTCGTGCAGGTGCGAGGGACTCGCGCATAGCCTCCTACTCGATTGATACCTTGGTTCTCAAAAACTGAGGGAAATACTTACGCTACTTTGCTGCATCATCCCTTCCTCTTCGGGGAAACCAACGCAGTGCTTAAGAGGTAGCTTAGGGGAAAGGGGGGGCGCCCCCCTTGCCCTTTCCTACTCCCTCTCTCTTTCCCTCTCTCTTCTCTCCTATTCCGGAAAGGAAAAGGGGAATCCTACTAGGACTTGGGAGTCCTAGTAGGACTCCCCACACTTGCCGCGCCCCCTGTAGGGCCGGCCTCCTCCTCCTCCCTCCTTTATATATGTGGGTAGGGGACACCCCAAAGGCACAACAGACAATCTCTTAGCCGTGTGCGGTGCCCCCCTCCACAGTTACACACCTCGGTCATATCGTCGTAGTGCTTAGGCGAAGCCCTGCGCCGGTAACTTTATCATCACTATCACCACGCCGCCGTGACGAAACTCTCCCTCGGCCTGAACTGGATCAAGAGTGCGAGGGACATCACCGAGCCAAACATGTGCAGATCGCGGAGGTGTCGTACTTTAAGTACTAGGATCGGTCGGATCGTGAAGGCGTACGACTACATCAACCGCATTGTCATAACGCTTCCGCTTACGGTCTACGAGGGTACATGGACAACACTCTTCCCCTCTCATTGCTATGCATCACCATGATAGTTCTTGCGTGCGCGTAGGATTTTTTTGAAATTACTGTGTTCCCCAATAGTGGCATCCGAGCCAGGTCTATGCGTAGATGTTATATGCACGAGTAGAACACAAAGGAGTTGTGGGCGTCGGTATATACATATTGCTTGTCGTCACTAGTTGATTCTTGATTCGGCGGTATTGTTGGATGAAGCAGCCCAGACCGACATTACGCGTACGCTTACGCGAGACTGATTCTACCGCCGTGCTTCGCACACAGATGGCTGGTGGGTGTAAGTTTCTCCAACTTTAGTTGAATCAGATTCAATGAACAGGGTTCTTTCAGAAGATCAAAAAGAAATCACTATACCACGTTGTGGTTTCTGATGCGTAGGTAAGAACGGTTCTTACTCAGCCCGTAGCAGCCACGTAAAACTTGCAACAACAAAGTAGAGGACGTCTAACTTGTTTTTGCAGGGCAAGTTGTGATGTGATATGGTCAAGACGTGATGAGATATAAATTGTTGTATGAGATGATCATGTTTTGTTAAAGTTATTGGCATCTGGCAGGAGCCTTATGGTTGTCTCATTATTGCATACGATGCAAGCGCCATATAATTGCTTTACTTTATCGCTATGCCATAGCAATAGTTGCAAAAGCAATAGTTGGAGAGACGACCATGTGACGACACATTGATAGAGATCAAGATGATGGAGATCATGGTGTCATGCCAGTGACGATAGAGATCATGACGGTGTTTTGGAGATGGAGATCAAAGGCACAAGATGATGATGGCCATATCATGTCACATATTTTGATTGCATGTGATGTTTATCTTTTATGCATCTTATTTTTCTTAGTTCGGTGGTAGCATTATAAGATGATCTCTCACTAAATTTCAAGGTATAAGTGTTCTCCCTGAGTATGCACCGTTGCCACAGTTCTTCGTGCCGAGACACCACGTGATGATCGGGTGTGATAAGCTCTACGTTCAGATACAACGGGTGCAAGCCAGTTTTGCACATGCGGAATACTCGGGTTAAACTTGACGAGCCTAGCATATGCAGATATGGCCTCAGAACACTGAGACCGAAAGGTCGAGCGTGAATCAAATAGTAGATATATCAACATAGTGATGTTCACCATTGAAAACTACTCCATCTCACGTGATGATCGGACATGGTTTAGTTGATATGGATCACGTGATCACTTAGATGATTAGAGGGATGTCTATCTAAGTGAGAGTTCTTAAGTAATATGATTAATTGGACTTAAATTTATCATGAACTTAGTCCTGATAGTATTTGTATAACTATGTTGTAGATCAATAGCTCGCGATGTAGCTCCCCGTTTATTTGGATATGTTCCTAGAGAAAAACTATGTTGAAAGATGATAGTAGCAATGATGCGGACTAGGCACGTGATCTGAGGATTATCCTCATTGCTGCATAGAAGAATTATATCCTTGATGCACCTCTAGGTCACAGACCTATTGCATGAGCAGATGCACACCTTATGAATGTTTGACAAAGCTCGGTATGATGACTACTTAATAGTTTAGTGCACCATGCTTTACCGCTTAGAACCGGGACTTCAAAAATGTTTTGAACGCCACATAGCATATAAGATGTTCTAAGTGTTGAAATTGGTATTTTATACTCATGCCCGTGTCGAGAGGTATGAGACCTCTGACGGTACTTTGCCTACAAGATGGAGGAGAATAGCTCAACTAGTGAGCATGTGCTCAGATTGTCTGGGTACTACAATTGCTTGAATCAAGTGGGAGTTAATCTTCTAGATAAGATAGTAATTGACAAAGTTCTCTAGTCACTATCACCAAGTTACTAGAACCTAGTGATGAACTATAATATGCAAGGGATGACGAAAGTAATTCCCAAGCTCTTCGCGATGCTGAAATCGGCGAAGGTAGAAATCAAGAAATAGCATCAAGTGTTGATGGTTAACAAGACCACTAGTTTCAAGAAAAGGGCAAAGGGAAAGAAAGAGGAACTTCAAAGAAGAATAGCAAGCAAGTTGCTGCTCCCATGAAGAAGCCCAAAGCTAGACCCAAGCCTGGAACTGAGTGCTTCTACTGCAAAGGAAATGGTCATTGGAAGTGGAACTGCCCTAGATACTTGGTGGATAAGAAGGATGGAAAAGTGAACAAAAGTATATTTGATATACATGTAATTGATGTGTACTGATCTTTACTAGTGTTTATAGCAACCCCTCAGTATTTGATACTAGTTCAGTTGCTAAGAGTAGTAACTCAAAACGGGAGTTGCAAAATAAACAGAGACTAGTTAAGGGCAAGGTGATGATGAGAGTTGGAAGTGATTCCAAGGTTGATAATATCACCATCACACACTCCCTTTACCTTCGGGATTAGTGTTGAACCTAAAATAAATGTTATTTGGTGTTTGCGTTGAGCATAAATATGATTGGATCATGTTTATTGCAATACGGTTATTCATTTAAGTCATAGAATAATTGTTGTTCTGTTTACATGAATAAAACCTTCTATGGTCATACACTCAATATAAATGGTTTATTGAATCTCGAACATAGTAATACACATATTCATAATATTGAAACCAAAAGATGCAAAGTTAATAATGATAGTGCAACTTATATGTGGCACTTCCGTTTAGGTCATATTGGTGTAAAGCGCATGAAGAAACTCCATGCTGATGGAATTTTGGAATCACTTGAGTATGAATCACTTGATGCTTGCGAACCATGCCTCATGGGCAAGATGACTAAGACTCCGTTCTCCGGAACAATTGAGCGAGCAACTGACTTATTGGAAATAATACATACTGATGTATGCAATCCGATAAGTGTTGAGGCTCGCGGCGGGTACCATTGTTTTTTGACCTTCACAGATGATTTGAGCATATATGGGTATATCTACTTAATGAAACATAAGTCTGAAACATTTGAAAAGTTCAAAGAATTTCAGAGTGAAGTGGAAAATCATCATAAGAAGAAAATAAAGTTTCTACGATCTGATCGTGGAGGTGAATATTTGAGTTATGAGTTTGGTCTTCATTTGAAAAAATGTGGAATAGTTTCGCAACTCACGCACCTGGAACACCACAACATAATGGTGTGTCCGAACATTGTAATCATACTTTATTGGATATGGTGCGATCTATGATGTCTCTTACCGATTTACCACTATCATTTTGGGGTTATGCATTAGAGACAGCCGCATTCACGTTAAATAGGGCACCATCTAAATCCGTTGAGATGACACCGTATGAACTGTGGTTTAGCAAGAAACCTAAGCTGTCATTTCTTAAAGTTTGGGGTTGCGATGCTTATGTGAAAAAGTTGCATTCTGATAAGCTCAAACCCGAATCAGAGAAGTGCATCTTCATAGGATACCTAAAAGTAACTATTTGGTACACCTTCTATCATAGATCCGAAGGCAAGATATTCGTTGCTAAGAATGGATCCTTTCTAGAGAAAGAAGTTTCTCTCGAAAGAAGTGAGTGGGAGGAATGTAAAACTTGATTAGGTAATTGTACCTTCTTCTGAATTGGAAAGTAGTTCATCACAGAAATCAGTTCTAGTGATTCCTACACCAATTAGTGAGGAAGTTAATGATGATGATCATGAAACTTCAGATCAAGTTACTACCGAACCTCATAGGTCAACTAGAATATGTTCCGCACCAGAGTGGTACGGTAATCCTGTTCTGGAGGTCATGTTACTTGAGCATGACGAACCTACGAACTATGAGGAAGTGATGATGAGCCCAGATTCCGCGAAATGGCTTGAAGCCATGAAATCTGAGATGGGATCCATGTATGAGAACAAAGTATGGACTTTGATTGACTTGCCCGATGATCGGTGAGACGTTGATAATAAATGGATCTTCAAGAGGAAGACGGACGCTGATAGTAGTGTTACTATCTACAAAGCTTGAATTGTCGCAAAATGTTTTTGACAAGTTCAAAGTGTTGACTACGATGAATTTTTCTCACTCGTATCGATGCTTATAAGTCTGTCCGAATCATGTTAGCAGTTGCCACATTTTATGAAATCTGGCAAATGGATGTCAAAATTGCATTCCTTAAAGGATTTCTTAAAGAAGAGTTGTATATGATGCAACCAGAAGGTTTTGTCGATCCTAAAGGTGTTAACAAAGTGAGTAGGCTCCAGCGATCCATCTATGGACTGGTGCAAGCATCTTGGAGTTGGAATATATGCTTTCATAAAGTGATCAAAGAATATGGTTTTATACAAACTTGCGGTGAAGCCTGTATTTACAAGAAAGTGAGTGGGAGCACTACAACATTTCTGATAAGTATATGTGAATGACATATTCTTGATCGGAAATAATGTAGAATTTTCTGGAAAGCATAAAGGAGTATTTGAAAGGAGTTTTTCAATGAAAGACCTCTGTCAAGCTGCTTATATATTAGGCATCAAGATCTATAGAGATAGATCAAGACGCTTAATTGGACTTTCATAAAGAACATACCTTGATAAAGTTTTGAAGAAGTTCAAAATGGAACAGTCAAAGAAGGAGTTCTTGCCTGTGTTGCAAGGTGTGAAGTTGAGTAAAGACTCAAAACCTGACCATGACAGAAAATAGAAGGAGAATAAAAAGTCATTCCCTATGCCTTAGTCATAGGTTCTATAAATTATGGTATGCTATGTACCAGACCTATTGTGTACCTCACCATAAGTTTGACAAGAGGGTACAATAGTAATCCAGGAGTGGATCACTGTACAGTGGTCAAAAATATCCTTAGTGGAATAAGGAAATGTTTCTCGGTTATGGAGGTGACAAAGAGTTCGTCGTAAAGAGTTACGTCGATGCAAGCTTTAACACCGATATGGATGACTCTTAAGTCTCAATCTAGATACATATTGAAACTGGGAGCAATTAGCTAGAGTAGGTCCATGCAAAGCATTGTAGACATAGAAAATTTGCAAAATACATATGGTTCTGAATGTGGCAGACCCGTTGACTAAATTTCTCTCACAAGCAAAACATGATCACTCTTTGGGTGTTAATCACATAGCGATGTGAACTAGAATATTGACTCTAGTAAACCCTCTGGGTGTTAGTCACATGGAGATGTGAACTAATCACATAAAGATGTGAACTATTGGTGTTAAATCACATGACAATGTGAACTAGATTATTAACCCTAGTGCAAGTGGGAGACTGAAGGAAATATGCCCTAGAGGCAATAATAAAGTTGTTATTTATATTTCCTTATATCATGATAAATGTTTATAGTCCATGCTAGAATTGTATTAACCGGAAACTTAGTACATGCGTGAATACATAGACAAACAGAGTATCCCTAGTATGCCTCTACTTGACTAGCTTGTTAATCAAAGATGGTTAAGTTTCTTAGCCATGGACATGTGTTGTCATTTGATGAACGGGATCACATCATTAGAGAATGATGTGATGGACAGGACCCATTCGTTAGCTTAGCATTATGATCATTACAGTTTCATTGCTACTGATTTCTTCATGACTTATACATGTTCCTCAGACTATGAGATTATGCAACTCCCGAATACCGGAGGAACACCTTGTGTGCTATCAAACGTCATAATGTAACTGGGTGATTATAAAGATGCTCTACAAGTGTCTCCGATGGTGTTTGTTGAGTTGCCATAGATCGAGATTAGGATTCTTCACTCCGTGTATCAGAGAGGTATCTCTGGGCCCTCTCGGTAATGCTCATCACTATAAGCCTTGCAAGCAATGTGACTAATGAGTTAGTTGCGGGATGATGCATTACGGAACAAGTAAAGAGACTTGCTGGTAATGAGATTGAACTAGGTATGAAGATACCGACGATCGAATCTCGGGCAAGTAACATACCGATGACAAAGGGAACAACGTATGTTGTTATGCGGTTTGACCGATAAAGATCTTCGTAGAATATGTAGGAGCCAATATGAGCATCCAGGTTCCGCTATTGGTTATTGACGGAGATGTGCCTCGGTCATGTCTACATAGTTCTCAAACCCGTAGGGTCCGCACGCTTAACGTTAGATGACGATTTGTATTATGAGTTATGTGATTTGATGACCAAAGTTTGTTTGGTGTCCCGGATGAGATCGGGGACATGACGAGGAGTCTTGAAATGGTTAAGAGGTAAAGATAGATATATTGGAAGGCTATATTCGGACATCGGAAAGGTTCCGAGTGATTCGGGTATTTTTTCGGAGTACCGGAGAGTTACAGGAATTCGCCGGGAGAAGTATTGGGCCTTATTGGGGCATACGAGAATAGAGGAGGCATGCCAAAGGGAAGGAGGCGCGCGCTCCCCATGGGTGCGAATTGGACTAGGGGAAAGGGGGCGACACCCCCCTTTGCCCTTTCCTACTCCCTCTCTCTTTCCATCTTTCTTCTCTCGTACTCCGGAAAGGAAAAGGGGAATCCTACTAGGACTTGGGAGTCCTAGTAGGACTCCCCACACATGGCGCGCCCCCTCTAGGGACGGCCTCCTCCTCCTCCTCCCTCCTTTATATACGTGGGCAGGGGACACCCTAAAGGCACAACAGACGATCTCTTAGCGGTGTGCGGTGCCCCACCTCCATAGTTACACACCTCGGTCATATCGTCGTAGTACTTAGGCGAAGCCCTGCGTCGGTAACTTCATCATCACCGTCACCACGCCGTCGTGCTAACGAAACTCTCCCTCGGCCTCAACTGGATCAAGAGTACGAGGGACGTTATTGAGCCGAACATGTGCAGATCGCGGAGGTGCCGTACTTTCGGTACTAGGATCGGCCGGATCGTGAAGATGTATGACTACATCAACTGCGTTGTCATAACGCTTCCGCTTACGGTCTACGAGGGTATTGATAACCCACAACTATAGGGGATCACAACAGTTTTCGAGGGTAGAGTATTCAACCCAAATTTATTGATTCGACACAAGGGGAGCCAAAGAATATTCTCAAGTATTAGCAGCTGAGTTGTCAATTCAACCACACCTGGAAACTTAATATCTGCAGCAAAGTGTTTAGTAGCAAAGTAATACGATAGTATTGGTAATAGTGGCAAAAGGTAACCGTAGCAAAAGTAATATTTTTAGGTTTTGTAGTGATTGTAACAATAGCAGCGGAAAAGTAAATCAGCAAAGAACAATATAGGAAAAGCTCGTAGGCAATGGATCGGTGATGGAGAATGCCGGATGCGATTATTCGTGCAACAGTTATAACATAGGGTGACACATAGGTAGCTCCAATTCATCAATGTAATGTAGGCATGTATTCCGAATTTATTCATACATGCTTACGGAAAAGAACTTGCATGCCATCTTTTGTTCTACCCTCCCGTGGCAACGGGGTCCTAATAGAAACTAAGGGATATTAAGGCCTCCTTTTAATAGAGTACCGGACCAAAGCATTAACACATAGTGAATACATGAACTCCTCAAACTACGGTCATCACCGGTAAGTATCCCGATTATTGTCACTTCGGGGTTGCCGGATCATAACACATAGTACGTGACTAGACTTGCAAGATAGGATCAAGAACTCTCGTATATTGATGAAAACATAATAGGTTCAGATTGAACTCATGGCACTCGGGCCCTAGTGACAAGCATTAAGCATAGCAAAGTCATAGCAACATCAATCTCAGAACATAGTGGATACTAGGGATCAAACCCTAACAAAATTAACTCGATTACATGATAAATCTCATCCAACCCATCACCGTCCAGCAAGCCTACGATGGAATTACTCACACACGGCGGTGAGCATCATGAAACTGGTGATGGAGGAAGGTTAATGATGATGATGGCGATGGATTCCCCTCTCCGGAGCCCCGAACGGACTCCAGATCAGCCCTCCCGAGAGAGTTTAGGGCTTGGCGGTGGCTCCGTATCGTAAAACGTGATGAATCCTTCTCTCTGATTTTTTTTCTCCCTGTAAGTGAATATATGGAGTCAAGGTTGAGGTCGGTGGAGCGTCAAGGGGCCCACGAGGTAGGGGGACGCGCCCAAGGGGGTAGGGCGCGCCCCCACCCTCGTGGACAGGTGGTGGCCCCCCTCATGTGGATCTTTCTTCTAGTATTTTTTATATATTCCAAAAATAATTCTTCGTTGATTTTTAGGTCATTCCGAGAACTTTTATTTCTTCACAAAAATAACACCATGGCAATTCTGCTGAAAACAGCGTTAGTCCGGGTTAGTTCTATTCAAATCATGCAAGTTAGAGTCGAAAACAAGGGCAAAAGTGTTTGGAAAAGTAGATACGACGGAGACGTATCAGTTGTCCTTGAATTTTACCTTCGGGTGTTTTGGGCATCCCCAAGCTTAGGTTCTTGCCACTCCTTGTTCCAAAATCCATTAAATCTTTACCCAAAAACTTGAAAACTTCACAACACAAAACTCAACAGAAAATCTCATGATCTCCGTTAGTATAAGAAAACAAACCACCACTTCAAGGTACTTTGATGAACTCATTCTTTATTTATATTGGTGTTAAACCTACTGTATTCCAACTTCTCTACGGTTCATACCCCCCGATACTAGCCATAGATTCATCAAAATAAGCAAACAACACACGAAAAACAGAATCTGTCAAAAACAGAACAGTCTGTAGTAATCTGTAGGTTTCGAATACTAATGTAACTCCAAAAATCCTACCAAATTAGGATGACCTAAATAATTTGTATGTTGATCTACTGCAGTTGTAATTGGTATTTTATCTCTCTCTGGTTAAAAAGAAAATTATTCTCGTGAGCGCAAACTTTCTGTTTTTTTCAGCAAGATCAAACAACTCTCATCCAAGAAGATCCTAAAGGCTTTACTTGGCACAAACACTAATTAAAACATAAAAAAATACAATCATAACAGTAGATAGATGAATTATTTATTCCTAAACAGGAACAAAAAGAAAGGAACAAAAATAAAATTGGGTTGCCTGCCAACAAGCGCTATCGTTTAACGCCCCTAGCTAGGCATAAAAGCAAGAATAGATGTAGGTATTATCATCTTTGGTATGCAATCCATAAGTGGCTCTCATAATGGATTCATAAGGTAATTTAATTTTCTTCCTAGGGAAGTGTTCCATGCCTTACCTTAACGGGAATTGGAATCTAATATTTCCTTCCTTCATATCAATAATTGCACCAATCATTCTAAGGAAAGGTCTACCAAGAATAATAGGACATGTAGGATTGCAATCTATATCAAGAACAATGAAATCTACGGGCACATAATTCCTATTTGCAACAATAAGAACATCATTAATCCTTCACATAGGTTTCTTAATGGTGGAATCTGCAAGATGCAAATTTAAAGAACAATCATCAAATTCATGTAAACCTAACACATCACACAAAGTTTTTGGAATCGTGGAAACACTAGCACCCAAATCACACAAAGCATAGCATTCATGATCTTTAATATTAATTTTAATAGTAGGTTCCCACTCATCATAAAGTTTTCTAGGGATAGAGACTTCTAATTAAAGCTTTTCTTCATAAGATTGCATTAAAGCTTCAACGATATGTTTGGTAAAAGCTTTGTTTTGATCATAAGCATGAGGATAATTTAACACGGATTGCAACAAGGAAATACAATCTATTAAAGAACAATTATCATAATTAAATTCCTTGAAATCCAAAATAATGGGTTCATTGCTATGTAAAGTTTTGACCTCTTCAATCCCACTTTTACCAATTTTTGCATCAAGATCTAAAAACTCCAAATCACTGGGACGCCTTTTAACTAAAGTTAACTCATCTCCAGTCCCGTATTTATCAAGATTCATATTGGCAAACAAAGATTTAATAGCAGACACATCAATCACTCTTAGATCTTCATAATTATTATCCTCTAGCTCTTCCGGTTTGGCGGGCATCTTATTAACTAAGGTGGCCTGGTTATCCGAAATTTGGGCTATTAAGTTTTCAATATGAGCGAACTAAGATTTCAAACCATAAAATTCTTTAGACATATCATCGAGCTATTTATTCATGTACTCTATAAAACCTTTTTGTTATTTAAGCTCATTTCTGAAGAAATTATTATGTGCAAATTGCAAGGACATAAAACTTCTAACATTGTTTTCAATTTCTTCCAACCTTCTAAGATAAGGATCAACGCTTTTTGGTAGAGCCATAGCGGCAAGAAATCCAACACACAAGCAAACAAGAGGTGAATGGAAAAGATGGCGAATAAAACGACAAGGGTGAAGTGGGGGAGAGGAAAACGAGAGGCAAATGACAAATAATGTAATGCGAGGGAGAAGAGTTTGTGATGGGTACTTGGTATGTCTTGACTTGTGCGTAGATCTCCCAGGCAACGGCGCTAGAAATGGCTTGTTGTCGGGAGATCAAATCTTGACTTGACTTGGTGCAACCTCCCCGGCAACGGCGCCAGAAATCCTTCTTTGCTACCTCTTGATCATGCGTTGGTTTTCCCTTGAAGAGGAAAGGGTGATGCAACAAAGTAGCGTAAGTATTTCCCTCAGTTTTTGAGAACCAATGTATTAATCTAGTAGGAGACTACACGCAAGTCCCTCGTACCTGCACAAACAATCAAGAACCTTGCAACCAACCCGATAAAAGGGGTTGTCAATCCCTTCACGGCCACTTGCAAAAGTGATATCTTATAAAGATAATAAGATAAATATTTTTGTTGTATAGATTGAAATAAACGGTGATGTAGGGTAGGAACCCTATTGCCCGATCTATCACGAAAGGAGCGGAATCCCGCAAAGAACACGAAGAACACAAAGGGGAAAACGAGAGAAAACACTCAAAACAACATGAATAGATCACACATGTGCTAGATCCTCGAATACATAAAGTAAGATACACGATCCACGATCAACTAGGGATGATACAAAGGGTAGCCGGTTCTTCTCCGTGAGGAGGTCTTGAATCCACAAGGGGATCTTCCCGTAAAGGGGTCTTGAATCCAAGGTGGATCTTCTCCGAAGAGGGGCCGCGGTCTCTCTCAAGGAGTAGATCTGATATGGATGAGCATAGCTCTATCTCTCAAATGAGCTATCACAACGCTAACCCTAGCTAGAAGGAATAGGGGGTATATTTATAGCCTAAGTGCAAATGGGGGTGAAGTGAAGGGGTACATGGGCCTCGGCCCGAAACTGGACACAGCCAGGTACCGGACGTCTGCTAGGGACCGGTCGTCCGGTGTCTCATGAGCGTCCGGTCGTCCGATCTCCTCCGGACGTCCGCTGGATCCATTCTGTGATGGGGGTGCCGGACGTCCGGTAGCTTCAGACTTCCGCTGACGTTGGCTCGGGTGCAGTCGCGCCGGTCGTCCGGTCCGGGCCGGACGTCCGGTGGGTCTTCAGGCGTCGGACGTCCGGTCCCGACCGGTCGTCCGGTGGCTGGAGCTTCTTCCACAGCTCTTCTTCTCGTTCCTCGCGCTTGGTGTCCTCGCCTCCTTGTTCATGGGCTTCCTCTTGGTTCCTGGTCATGCATAGCACACATGTTTGAGGTAGTAGCCATGTCTCATGTATGGAAAGTGATGGTTCGAAGAGGAGCGAGTTCACCTTGCGTCCAATGGTGAATAGTCGAGGTCTCAACTTATGTATCCTTGGGACTTGGAGGGTCGTCGGAGTGTACATGGGGATGAACATGGGATGCTCCGCATCATCTCCCCCTCCCTTGGGAAAGATCCGACCTCGGATCGTGATCCTCATCACCATTGAAACAGTAGTCGTGGACGGACTTGTAGTTGGACGGAGTGGAAGACGTTGCGCAATCCAAGTACTCCAAGGTGTCGCCGGAGTGGTATACATGCAAAAAGAGCAAACACAGACGACACTAGGAAATACAATGGTTAGAGCACACAAAGTGTCCATCATGTAAGAATGAGTCCGTGCAACAAGATTGATCATGACAAGGTGCATGAAGCTTATCCAAAAGATATGGAAATGTATGCACAACATTCATGGTAGAAAAAGCAAGAATATGATGAATGCAACCACGGTGCAAAATGATGTCATAGTGAGACGGTTTATCAATAGCATGAATATGGCAATGGATGCTCAAGATGTGTATGTGATCATGCAATTGATGATGGGCAATATGATCATGATGTATGAATATGCCATCAAGAAAGATCACAACAAATTTGCTAAGGAAATGCACAAGCTCATATATCATGGATGACATGCAACAAGGCAGTCGTAATGGGAGTCAATCCATGCATGAGATGCAAATTTGTCATGTGTGTAAGATGTCCAATGAGCATGACAAGTGTGAGCACAATCAACAAATATGGTGGTGTTGGTGTACCAATGCTCGATGTCGTGGCATGAGTGGAGGTTCGAAGGTGCATCCAATAAGTCCGAGCGCTCCTCAATGCGAAGGTCCATAGAGCCAATCTTCAATGTCGGTCCTCCATCCAATAGGTGCAACATGTAGACAAGAAGAAGGAAACAACAATGAAAGAGTGACCCATCCAATATGCATATTTGAGGATGGCTCAAAGGGAAGGAGTTCACCTTTAGGAGATTCTCGCAAATGTTGGTGTTGCACATCGTGTATGCCTTCACATGACCAAATTGTGTCATGACGGTATCGCCTTGTGAATCCTTCAACATGAAAGAACATGACAAACACTCGGAAAAACAAATGAGGTTAGCGGAAAACCTATCATTCGTGCGGTAAAATACCCAACAAGTGGATGCATCATGCTCATCATAAGAAAGGACAAGGGAGCATTTCATAGTTACGGAGGCATATGATGTGAGAACAACCAAATAGAATAGGCGCAAGCAAGCAAGCATGCATCACAAGATGTATCATGTGAGAGGCATGAACATATACGTCATCAACCCAAGAAAGCAAGTAATAATGGAACATGGGTGATGCGACAAAGCAAGTAATCATGGTGATCAATTCAAGCAAGCAAGTAGTGCGAAGATGCAACATACTAGAAGGAATCATGTTAAGTATGTCATGTGTGCAAATGGTAGTCATGAATAATGCACAAGACACATCACAAGCATGAAGGCAATATATGAGAAAAATAGCATCAATAGCATGAGGCACATGATAAACATGGCAATAGCAACAAGGATCTCCACCAAGCATGCAAATACACATAGAAGTAGCATAATGGTGAATCATGGGTAGATGCAAGCAAGGGTCACAATTGCATGGCAAAGGCATAGAAGCAAGCATAGCATGCAAAGTGAACACGGTAAAATGAGCAAGAAGCGAGAAGCGGTATATAGCCCATAGCCGTGTGAGAGCCAAGTGAAAGAGATGTGCGTAGTCGTTGCGCGAAGAGAGCGGTGGGAAGGGTAGTTCACGGGATCCAAGGTCGTCTTTGCTCTCAAGAGCTCATTTCGTCAACTCTTGGGATTGAGAGGTTGATGAGTATACGTGAGTACCTACACAAAACAAGGACAAAAGGAAAATTGTGTGTGCGTGGTAGATGTACACATCATCCATCATGATGCGCACGTGCTTGTGTTGGTTAGCACAAAATATCCAATGCTCAAATCAATGAGATGTGTGATATAGAAACATGTCATCCATCATGAGAGGTTTGTTGTTATGTATAGCATAATGGAGACTCAAATTGTGTAATGCATCACAAGAGATATGTAGAGCATTGTTGTGCATGGAATGCATATGGTGCAAGCAATTATGGGGATCATGCCAAGTATGGAATGCATCCAAATCTCCTAATATGTATGAGGAAACTATGGGGGTCTCCTCATGATCATTAGTGGAAACATCACACAGAGAATATTGACAACATCCAAAACAATGCATATTTGGAACAATGTGATCATGGCATGGCATAGTAGATGAATTGCGCAAATCATGTAAAGGAAGCATGTCAATATCATCACAAGAAAAACAAAAGCCAATGACCATCATATCGTCATCTATGCCATAAGTGCAAATGGGATTTATTATAACGGGGAATGCATAGTCACTATGTTGAGATTGAAATGATGCCATATGGGATATCTCACTCATAGCATATGACAAGGTTAATGGATTGTCAAACATGATGTGACCAATAGAATTTTCACATGATATCCTATGGAGCATAGCATCACAACTAGGCAAATCAACATGCTCATCATCATATTTATCATAAATAGGTGAGTCATGACATGAAGAAGTCGCACTAGCATGAATCATGGGAATAGGTGTGTCAACATCATGCAAGCAATCATTGGTGAGATAGTCCGCTAGTGGGACAACAGAAGCACCATCACCTATGTTACCTTTGGAGAATCGCTCATGTGTTGTAGGTGAGGTGTCGAAGACCAAGTCGTGGTCATCTTCATCGTGATGGAACCATGTGGGTGGTGCATCTTCTTCCACCATGGCCATCGTTATCTCCATTGGAGGTATGGACTTGTCGAGGATAGGCGTGTCGTCATGTAGGAGACCTAGAACCAAAGAAGAAAACACACTAGGAGTAGAGGTTAAGTCGTTAGAAATCAAAGTGGCCTCACATGCCGTGTCAACTACCTCGTTCACTAAGTGTTGTGGCTCACTCACTCCCTCTCGGATGCTCTCACTCATATGGTTGGTGGAGTCACTCAAATGGCTCTCAACCTCACATAGGATGTGTGGCATGCTCTCAAGTGTGGGGCTAGTGGTGGTCACACTCATCCTCTCATAGGAAATGCTCTCAATGTCACATGTGGTGGAGTCACTCATGTCACTCATGTGGTGGTGGCTCTCCTCACATGGCAATTGGGGCATCTCGTCACATGTCGTTGTCGGAGAGATGTTGGTGCAAATGTCTCCATGCTCAATCATGTCATGGTCGTAGCCGTGGATGAAGGCCGAAGATGGCACATCATCACTCTCCTCGAAGACCAAAGATAAGGTCTCATGAGCGGTCTCGTAGCTTGACTCGGAGTATGAGTCCAATATTGGTGCCGTCTTCATATTGTTGAAGAGGTTCGTGCTCGTCGCCGTGGTCGAAGAGGATGGCCCTTGCTCGACCTTCTTGTCGCCGTCTTGTTGTTGCAGGCCCAAATGATGTGGCACCTCGTAGCTCGTCTCCATGACCGAAGGGAAATTCCCATGCTCGGCCATCTTCCTTGAGGGGCTTCCGAAGATGGAAGTGTCTCCCTCGCGCGTAGTTGGTCGCCTTGTAGTTGAAGATGTCGATGTAGGCGAACTCACGGGAAGTAGGCGAAGATGCCGTATGTCCAAAGGCGAAGATGCCTTGATAGCACTTGGCGAAGATGCCAAAGTGGTTGGTGTAGCCGTAGCTCCGTCTTGGTGGTGCTCGTCTCGCGGTCTTCTCTTGTGCTCATGAAGTTTGGACTTGGCATGAAGTAGGGCTTGTTGGGACTTGTAGGAAGGCGCATCTCGAGCATCTTCATGTTGATGGTGGCGTTGTCGCACTTGAGCTCGTAGTAGATGTCGTTCGTCGTCATCGTGCACATGTTGCTTGGAGGTGACTTGCCCTTCATGACAAGGTGGATCACGAACGTGATGGTGGTCCCCAAGGAGATGTGGACGTGGACGTCTTGTGCTTGTGTCGCTTGGGCGCTCCGAAGAGGATCGATGTGCTTGCCGCCACCTTGAAGATGACAAAGGGGAAGTAGACTTGATCAAGGCCCAAATCTCCTCCATCCTTGCATCTTGCTCCTCCTTTTGTGCGGAAATCTTGTTGTCGATGTAGTCCCTTTTCCTCACTTCGGAGTGACGAATGTCGATGGAGAGGTTCTTGATGCGCTCTCACAATCTTGATTGTGCGCCTTGCATTTGTCGTTGTAGATCGAAAATTGACGCTTTGGTGATGTAGTAGTTCACGACGTCGTTGTTGTGGAAGACTGGAGATGAAATGCCTTGCCTATCCATCACAAGATTCGAGCCAATATGAGTGGAGAAAGAGAATAACGAATACCAAATGTACCTTGACCGAAGTTGAAAGTGGATCAATGATCACTCCAATGTGGACAAGGAAATAACACAATTGGTACCAATTCTTGTCGGTTTCTCACACCTACACAAGTAAGGCTTATGGTGGAGCTTGGTGAGGATAGTGGCACAAAAATTTGATGTAAAATGTTAGCAAGAGTCAATAATGTTGAAAGAGATTCACAAATTCGCAAGTGAAACAAGTAGACCAATAGCAATATGTGGCACACGGAAACACACACACGGATAGATAAATGGGGTTGTGCAACCAAGGATAAGCACAAAATGTGGAATCCACGGAAAGCGCTCGTGTTGCACAACTCAAGAGAGACGCTAGCACGATTGCTCTATAGGCGGATACGACACTTGTGCACAACCTATACGATGCAAAATGGATAACTTTCTATCCCAAGTATGCTATGTATGTATGGTTCCCAGTGTTTGATCCAAGATGATCGGATATGACAATCTTATGCAATGTGGTGGATGCTATGGCTATTGCTTACAAGCTTCTTTGCTCTTTCTCTATTGCTTAAAAGCTTATTCTTTTATATATGTATATCCACTTTGCGAAATGCACAAACCAAGATCGTAATTGTGTATATGCGGGAACAAACTTGAGGCACACGAGATGATATGATATGGTATGTATGCAATGTATGGTGTAGATCACTAATGTACACAAGTAACGTTGCCAGCAATACTCAAATGGCTAGTCTCGATAGGCAAGTAACGCAAAATGGGCTAGGGGTTATCAATGCAATGGCAAGGAAATATACGATGGAGGGATACCACGATACCGAGATGATACGGAGGTTACCGTCCGTGGCGATGATGAGTGGCGGTGATCTTGATGGAGATACCAATATGATGGAGACTCGTCCCTAAGTCGCCAAAACACCTTAGGAAACGAAAAAACCGCGAACTCAAAATCTCAAATGTCAAAATGGTGGTAGCGGGATGCGGTGGTGGTTGCGGAAGCTCAACGGGATTGCGGAAAGGCAATGATGGGTTGTGGAGTACGCAATGCGGAAATGGAGGGTAAGGTGGTGGAGTATACACGGTGTCGGAGTTGGAAGCACGGTCCCTAAGTAGCCGAAACACCTTATGAGACACAACTCACAACACAAACAAAATTGGGTTAAGTTAGGGTGGCGGAAGTGTATAGTGGTCAAGCCTATGCGGAAGTGGTGGTGGTGGTTGATGAAGAAGCAACCGTCCCTAAGTAGCCTAGACACCTTAGGAGACTCAAATCACTCCTCAAGCAACCACTAATACGATGGGGAACAAAATTGGTTAGGTTGCGGAAGTCGGTGGTGGTGTAGCGGATGATGTGGTGGAAGCCCTAGGCAAAGATGCCAAAATTGTCAAATTTGATGTACTCAAAAGATGTTGGTGGTATTTTTGTGGGAAGGAGGATGTCAAGAGCTTTTCAATGAGCTAAAGAACGTAAAAATCGGACTCTGGATGAATTAGTTATGGCCGAAACAAAATTTGAGCGAAGTTGATATCTACAGGTAGCGGATGTCCGGAAAAAACGGTCGTCCGGTCGTCGGACGTCCAGTCAGGTCGGAAATCCGCTGATTCTGCTCGGGTTAGGGGGTTCTGGTCGTCCGGTAAGGTCGGACGTCCGGTGGTTCGCGCGGCTCCGGACGTCCGGTAAAGTGACGGTCGTCCGGTGGTCGGGGTCAACGCGAAATTTCAGATCCGGGACGCGATTTTGGGCGGAAAATGGAGATTTTGGGGTCAAAATTGATGAGATTTCATGGATGGAATGAGGAAACTTGGGGAGATGCTAGATCCACTTGAAACCAAGCAAATCCGTGGATCAAAATAAACAAAGCATCATCAAACCAACAAATCACAAAAAAAAATTGGGGCTATTTTTGGTGGGGATTTTCGAATTTAGGACGAAATCAAGCAAAAGAAGGCTAGAAAACGGTGGGGGAGGCTCCGAAATCGTGATCAACGTGGCTCATGATACCAAGATGATGTAGGTTAGGAACCCTATCGCCCGATCTTTCATGAAAGGAGCGGAATCCCGCGAAGAACACGAAGAACACAAAGGGGAAAACAAGAGAAAACACTCAAACCAACATCAATAGATCACACATGTGCTAGATCCTCGAATACATAAAGTAAGAGACACGATCCACGATCAACTAGGGACGATACAAAGGGTAGCCGGTTCTTCTCTGTGAGGAGGTCTTGAATCCACAAGGGAATCTTCCCGTAAAGGGGTCTTGAATCCAAGGTGGATCTTCTCCGAAGAGGGGCTGCGGTCTCTCTCCAGGAGTAGATCCGATATGGATGAGCGTAGCTCTATCTCTCAAATGAGCTATCACAACTCTAACCCTAGCTAGAGGGAATAGGGGGTCTATTTATAGTCTAAGTGCAAATGGGGGTGAAGTGAAGGGGTACATGGGCCTCGCCCGAAACTGGACACAGCCAGGTACCGGACGTCCGCTAGGGACCGGTCGTCCGGTGTCTCATGAGCGTCCGGTCGTCCGGTATCCTCCGGACGTCCGCTAGATCCATTCTGTGATGGGGGTGCTGGACGTCCTGTAGCTTCAGACTTCCGCTGACGTTGGCTCGGGTGCGGTCGCGCCGGTCGTCCGATCCGGGCTGGACGTCCGGTGGGTCTTCAGATGTCGGACGTCCGGTCCCGACCGGTCGTCCGGTGGCTGGAGCTTCTTCAGCAGCTCTTCTTCTCGTTCCTCGCGCTTGGTGTCCTCGCCTCCTTGTTCATGGGCTTCCTCTTGGTTCCTGGTCATGCATAGCACACATGTTTGAGGTAGTAGCCATGTCTCACGTATGGAAAGTGATGGTTCGAAGAGGAGCGAGTTCACCTTGCGTGCAATGGCGAATAGTCGAGGTCTGAACTTATGTATCCTTGGGACTTGGAGGGTAGTCGGAGTGTACATGGGGATGAACGTGGGATGCTCCGCATCAAACGGCGACACAAATGGCTAGTTAACGGGAGATTAATATGATGGAAAATAGACCCGGGGGCCATAGGTTTCACTAGTGGCTTCTCTCAGGATAGCAAATTCTACGGTGGGTGAACAAATTACTTTCGAGCAATTGATAGAAAAGCGCATAGTTATGAGAATATCTAGGCATGATCATGTATATAGGCATCACGTCCACGACAAGTAGACCGAAACGATTCTGCATCTACTACTATTACTCCACACATCGACCACTATCCAGCAAGCATCTAGAGTAATAAGTTCATAAGAACAGAGTAACGCATTAGGCAAGATGACATGATGTAGAGGGATAAACTCAAGCAATATGATATAAACCCCATCTTTTTATCCTCGATGGCAACAATACAATACGTGTCGTTTCCCTTTCTGTTACTGGGATCAAGCACCGCAAGATTGAACCCAAAGCTAAGCACTTCTCCCATTGCAAGAAAGATCAATCTAGTAGGCCAAACCAAACCGATAATTCGAAGAGACTTGCAAAGATATTAAATCATGCATAAAAGAATTCAGAGAAGAATCAAATATTGTTCATAGATAATCTTGATCATAAACCCACAATTCATCGGATCTCGACAAACACACCGCAAAAAGAACTACATCAAATAGATCTCCAAGAAGATCGAGGAGAACTTTGTATTGAGATCCAAAGAGAGAGAAGAAGCCATCTAGCTAATAATTATGGACCCGAAGGTCTGTGGTAAACTACTCGCACATCATCAGAGATGCTATGGTGTTGATGTAGAAGCCCTTCGTGATCGACCCCCCCTCCAGTGGAGCGCCGGAAAAGGCCCCAAGATGGGATCTCACGGGTACATAAGGTTGCGGCGGTGGAAATAGGGTTTCGTGGTTCTCCTGGATGTTTTCGGGGTATATGAGTATATATAGGAGGAAGAAGTAGGTCGGTGGAGCTGCGAGGGGCCCATGAGGGTGGGGGCGCGCCCACCTGCCTCGTGGCCTCCTCGCTTCTTTCTTGACGTCCACTCCAAGTCTCCTAGATCATGTTTGTTCCAAAAACGATCCTCGCGAAGGTTTCATTCCGTTTGGATTCCGTTTGATATTCCTTTTCTGCGAAACACTGAAATAGGCACAAAAAACAGCAATTTGCACTAGGCCTTTGGTTAATATGTTAGTCCCAAAAATAATATAAAGTGCATAATAAAGCCATTAAACATCCAATACATATAATATAATAGCATGGAACAATAAAAAAATTATAGATACGTTGGATACGTATCAGTATTCACCTTGCAAAACAATACACACAATAGCCCAAACGGCAGGGTCATGACCAAGAATATGCATGTTTATCTTATGCTTCGAACTAGCAAAATTAGTACCATCAAAGTAAGGAACTCTACGATGGTAATTTCCCTCGTTAGACGCCATACTCTCCTAGTTGTGAAACCAAGGCTATGATCACCAAAGCTATGGAAATCAAGGCAAATGGAGACCAAAGCTTTGAGACCACTTGTAGGATCGAAAGCAGGTCTAGAGGGGGGGTGTGATTAGACTACTTGACCAAATAAAAATCTAGCCTTTCCCCAATTTGAAGTCTCGGCAGATTTTAGCAACTTAGCACAAGTCAAGCAATCAACCTACACATGAAATACTAAGAGTGTTGCACCAAAAAGTAAAGAATTGCATATGAAGGTAAAGGGAAGGGTTTGGATAAGGCAAATGCAATGTGGACACGGAGATTTTTGGCATGGTTCCGATAGGTGGTGCTACCATACGTCCACATTGATGGAGACTTCAACCCACGAAGGGTAACGGCTGCGTGAGTCCATGGAGGGCTCCACCCATGAAGGGTCCACGAAGAAGCAACCTTGTCTATCCCACCATGGCCATCACCCACGAAGGACTTGCCTCACTCGAGTAGACCTTCTCAAAGTTGGTGATCTCCTTGCCCTTATAAACTCCTTGGTTCAACTCCACAATCTTGTCGGAGGCTCCCAAGTGACACCTAACCAACCTAGGAGACACCACTCCCCAAAAGGTAATAGATGGTGTGTTGATGATGAACTCCTTCCTCTTGTGCTTCAAATGATAGTCTCCCCAACACTGAACTCTCTCTTGAGTGGAAAGCAACTTGGGGAAGGCTAGAGACCAAGATTCTTGTGGTTGGATTGGAATGTCTTGGTCTCAGCACATGAGTAGGTGGTTCTCTCTCTGAAAATGAGTAGTGGAAGTGTAGGCACGTTCTGATGGCTCTCTCTTGAATAGAGAAAGGAGTGGAGGGGTATATATAGCCTCCACATAAAATCCAACCATTACACACAATTGACCCAACTCGGTTAGACCGAATAGAAGAACTCGGTGAGACCGATTCAGTTCAAAATGTGAGTGTTAGGAATCTTGTGGGACTGACATGATCAACTCGGTGGGACCGATGTGCTAGGGCTAGGGCAAAACCTCATCTTGGTGTGACCGATTGCATGAACTCGGTGAGACCGATTTTAGCAATGAGTTAACAGAGAGTTGGTCAGGCAAACTCGGTGGGACCGATCGCTCTTTTCGGTATGAGCCAAACATTATGAAGGGAAACAGAGAGTTTGCAGTGCCATCTCGGTGAGACCGAGATCCGTATCGGTGAGACCGAATTGTCCAGGGTTTCTGGTAGTGGCTATGTAAAAAGAACTCGGTGGCGCCGGATAGATCAAATCGGTGGGGCCGAGTTTGACTTTAGGTTTTGGACATATTTGGAAATGAGAAAGTGGCTGAGGGTTATGGAGTAATATCACCGAGCACTTTGAGCAAGTAGACCATTAGGCAACACCTCATCCCCTTTTAATAGTATTGACTTTCCATGGACTTAATGTGATCTTGGATCACTAAAATGAAAATGAAGAGTCTTGAGTTTTTGCCAATCTTTGTCCTTAGCATTTTTAGGGGTCCACATCTCTAGTCCATGCCATGCCAATGAATGAACTTTCTGAAATATTTAACTTGAATGGATATTAGTTCAATGAGCTATATGTTATGAATTACCAAAACCACCCGGGGATTAGTTGCACTTTCAGTCTCCCCATTTTAGGTAATTGATGACAACATATAGATCAAAGCTTCGACAAATGATGATATGAATGAAATACATCGTCGCTTTGAGAAGTATGTGATAAGCAAGATCTCCCCCTAAATTTGTGCCTTATTTAAATTTTGCTTTTGAATGCAAATGCACAATCGATTAGGATCATGGGTCACTCTTCCATGTCACATACATCTTGGTGGAGCGCTCAAAATGATAAGATATAAAGAACATGCACTCATCACCAAGGGAAACATGATTGATCATACACAAGTATCAAGATATCATCATTCAAGCACACATTAAAGTATAATATGATCAAACACATGATCACAAGGGTATCTCACAAACGAGCACAAATATAGTAGCATAGGAATCAAACGAGCAAACGATCAAAGCAAATGATCAAACTAGCAAGAGAGGCAACATAAGGAAAAACACACACACACTCTCTCTCTCTCTCTTTCTCTCTCTCTCAAAGCCTAATGATCTATACACTTTCTCCCCCTTTGGCAACAAGTTACCAAAAAGCTCGAAAATGCATAGTGCTATGTGGCACTCTAGGCACGATCTCCGGGAGCTCTTGAAGTGGTCTTGTGGTTGGTTGCTCCGGTATGGCATGGAGAGGAGTCCGTCTGCAAAGGCTTCAGCAGATGTCTGTGGAGCTGGAGGAGTTGAAACTGGAGGTGCAACAGTGGCAGTTGTTGCAGGTGCTGAGAGTGTAGTCCTCGTGTCACTGACTACTGGCTCGGTGAAGACCTCTGTGCTCTTGGCACACACTGAAAGTGTCAGTGGTAGGTCTGTCATTCCTGTCTTAAATCTCTTCCCGGAGCTTCTCCATAGTAGTTTGGATCTCTGTGACCTTCATCTAGATCATGGAATTTGGTCTCAATGATCTCTCAATACTTTCTTGATTCTGAGTCAGGGTGGCCAAGCCCTTCTCAATCCTCATAGTAGCCTCAAGCAGACAACTGAGTTGATCTTGTTTGGTCTTGAGCATTACTTGTGAAGCATCTGGTACACTAGCTGCCCTTGCTGCTTTAGCAACCTTTTCTCCCTCTCTCTCTCTCTCTCTCTCTTCTCCTGGGCTTTTGCACTGGTTGGATGAGATTTATCCATCACAATCTCATTGTCCTCAAATTCCGGCCTCATGGGAAGATGCTCTTTATCAAGAGGATATGTCCCTGTCCCCATCTCAGAGTTGATTAGCATCTGTATGTGAGGGGCATATCCACATGACCTTTTCTGATTAGTTGTAGTTCTCTTCACTATTTCAACTATTAAGCTCATCACTTTGAACTTCTCTGGCACATCAAACATGTGGAGCAAGTTGATGGAGTGACCACGGATCATCCTATGATTTCCTGACTTGGGCAACAGAGTGTGCCTCAAGATGGTGTTGATGGTGGTCAAACCTACCAGCAGATAGTATATGGACCCAAGATTGTGAGTCTCCAAAGCAGCATCTGGAATTGTCTTATACATGTTTGCCATGGAGTTGTGATCTTTCCTTGGTTTGGCATATACACCCGTGTCATTTTCATCTTCCTCGGGTGCATTGATCAACTTGGCCCATTCAACAATTGAAGATTGATACCTTGTTCGTGCTGTCATCCAGACTATTTTGCCATCTGGATAGAAATGAGCAGTGGAGTAGAATTGCATAATCATTTCATCATTCCATTTTGTCAACTTTTGACCAACAAACTTGTAGACTCCATTCATCCTGAAGCTCTCATGCACACTTGGGAAGTAGTCCTCATTGTCATCAATGTATGTCCAGTCAACCCATCTCATATCACTGATAATAGGTTTCTTGTCTAGCAAGGCAGTCTCATAAGTCCTGCTGTTCCTTGGTGTGGAAATGATAATCTACAATAGTTCTTCTCCTAGTGGCATAGGGATCAGTCCGTCTCCACAGTCTCAAACCTGCATCCTTTCTTTCCTTCATGTTCTCAGCAACAGGATGATCAACACTATGATCAGGAATCTTTCGCTTTAACTGTCTGAGCACTTGCTGCTCCTCATCCTCTTGAACTTCATGCACTGGGGCCTTGTTCTTCTCAGTAGCAGAAATGTTCCTAGTGGATCTCTTGGGTGCATAAGGTTTTGGAGCTTGAGTTGGAGGCTTGGGGGCTGTATTGGGCTTAGATGGAGCAGCCCTAGACTTTACGACATCCCCCATGAGCTTCTGAGACTTTGGAGGTGGTGCTGCTGCCTCTTCCTTCTCCTCATCTTCATCTGACTCTCTCATCATAGATGATCTGCCAATGACTCTGGCCATAGTCTTCTTGACTCTCTCCTTCCTTTCTTTCCTCTACCGGCCTCTTCCTCTCTTGGTTCAAGAGTGAACTCCATGGTTTCTTGAGTGGAGGCTCTGGCTTTTGACATTGGCTTCTTCTTAGCAGGAGCCTTCTTTGGCATACCAAGCTAGTTGGCAGCAGCAACAACATTCTCCTTCTTGAGTACCTTTTTTTGAGGTTACTTCCTCATCGACAACAAAGTCCTCATCTTCATATTCTGAGGTTCTCTTCTTCTTGTCCTTGTAGCTGCCTTTGGCAGGTTGCTGGGTGTACTTCTGCTACCTTCATCGTAGCTGTTGTTGGAGGGACTAGTGCCCTCACTAAGATTCACCTATTCCTCTGACTTTTTCTGACTGTCACTACCTTCCGACATCTTTGAAGTTGACCCTGTGAACAGATAGGTATAGGTAGAGTGGATGAGCATCACAAAGCATTGCTATTTTGCAAAAAACATCGAGACAAAAACTTAACTTTAGTTTTCTGCAGAAAGCATTTCTGAGCTATCGATATGAAAAACTCGGTGACACCAAAGCACAATCAGAGTCTAAACATACAGTTTCGGTCAGACCAAAATGCAGTTCGGTGACTCTGAGATGCTAGGGTTTCACAGAGAAAGTGAACTCGGTCACATCGATTAGTACACTTCGGTCAGACCGAGTAGTACATGTGCAATGGCCTGAGCCAAATCGATGAGACCGAAATCTTCAGATCGGTCGGTCCGAGATGAGTTCGGCGGAAATCCTAACCCTATGTTTTTGCATCAAATATATTCTAAAGGAACTTTCGGTGGATAGATTGATCTCAATCGTGGCAAGAAACTAGGCATTGATCTTTGTGCAAGAATTGGAGTTAAGGAAAGCACAAAGAGGTCGAGTCCATACCCTAACTTGGCAACAAACTCGCTGTGACGACAACGGCGGTGAGATTTCCGTTGTCAGTGACGGAGACTAGCTGCTGGAGGCACTGGCGACGACGAAGACAATCCAGAGACCAGGGGTGGCAGAGCTGGGAGGCGTTGATGAGTGGTTTGGAGTAATTCCAAAATTTCAGCCCGTGGTATATATACCAGTCACTGTCGGTGTGACCGAGTGGAACGACTCGGTGGCAACGAGATGCAGAATCGCAAGCGGTTACTGCAACTCGGCGAGACCGAACAATTCTAATCGGTTGCATCGAGGTGAAAACCTAGATCAACTCAACGATTTCAGTGGGACCGAGAGGAACGAATCTGTCAGACTGAAAGCCATTAAGAGGTTTTGGAAGTTTAAGCCCTTGACGGATCGGTGGCTCCGAGTGCTCCTCACCCGGAGGGCCCGAATTCGACTTGTTCAAACATTGTGATGTAGAATGAATAGAGTTTGAGACGAGAAAAGCATAGATAGATAGAGGGAGTTCTTAGGCATTCTGCTCCATCCATTTGGCAAAAAGAAAGACCAAACAATCAAAGCAACAAATGGATGTCCTTGTATGGAGAAAACTATGCAACCAACATGCTCACTCAATAATATAGCAAATGAAATATGTGGCAAAGCATGCACAAACACTCTAGCATCTATGAAACAATTAGAGATGACTAGGTCATCTATATATGAGTATATTGACTTAGGAGTCAAATGAGAACATTTGATCGTAGGTCATACTCATCATTTAAGCACAAGTGGGGTTACCACTTTTACATAAAGCATTGTTGTGTTCACACCATTAGAGTTGCTTTAGCTCAATTCTTAGAGCAAAGCTCCCCCTATATGTGATATCCCCGCTAAGAGGGATGAACTAACCTTGGGTTCTGTCGATGATGACTTCATGTTGGTGTTGAATATGTAGATGCTCAATGTTGATGTAGATCATTTGGAGCAATCCATGTGAGTGAGTTGCACTTTCAATACCTACATGGGTTAGTTCCACAAGGACCACACAAGGATATCCATAGACATAGAGTGAAATACACATATGATGATGTCCATGAAAGCAATAGGTTACCTTGTCCCTTGTCTTTAGAAACAAGAGGGTTTGTGACTCCTTGAACTAGTGCAAGATATGGAAGTTCATTGCACTTGTCCTTGCCAAAATGAATATGAGTGAAGTGTGTTGGCGGAGTCACCCTCAAGAACTCTCTAGTTCTTCTTCTTTGGGACCCACATCAACTTGATGGGGATCCTTGGAGTTGTAGTCATACTTGATGAAGTAGAACTTGGTGTAATCTTGGGAACCCACTTGACCAAGGCCTTTGGAGCTTCTTCAAATGAATCAATCTCTTCTTGAAGCTTGTCCTTGCCTTTTAGTTTGTGGTCTTGTGGTGGAAGATCATCGTTAGCTTGTGTTCCCTTGAAAGAAGTGGGATCATACTTCTCTTGTTGAGGAACAAACTTCGTATTGGGGTATTGATCTTCTTGCCACTCAATTACATTGGCATTGAACTTGCATTCAAAACCAACACCTTGATTCTTCCGATGCCTTCCTTGCTTGCGTACAATTTCCTCAAATTGCTTACTTCCGGCAAGGCTCTTGTAAACACCTTTCGCTGTAATTCCCTTCAATAAGCTATTTTCTTGCTCCACTGTAACTTGGCTAAGAGAATCATTAGTGGAATCAAGAGAACTACTAGAAGCAACAATATTGAATTTAGCATGATTATTGTTACTACTAGAAGAAGAATCTTTTTTGCTCTTGTTGCTAGATTTTACTTGTGGCATGTAAGTAGACAAGAGTAAACACTTGGCAATGTAAGAAGAACTTTTCTTACGAAGATCATCATTGATTGCCTTTAAGAACCCATGCTCTTGCTCTAAATTGAGCTTTTAAAAGCGTAAATTCTCATGAGTCTTTGAAAACTCTCGATGATCCTCTAAGGTAGTTTCATGAGCTAACTTAAGAGTGTTTGGTTCTTTAGTTAGACACTCAATATCCTTCTTATCATTGTCATTCGCTTCATCTTGATTAGCATGATTAATAGAAATTTCATCATAGTTTTCATCACTAGTGTTGTCAACAAGTGAATCATCATCACCTAGCAAATCATCTTCATCACTATTGAAATCAACATACTCGGGGTGTGATACCTTGGGGCCTTTAGCCATGAAGCATCTTCCAATCCCTTCATTTGGTGAGCCGAATATGTCATATGTAACACCCACGATGCGGCTATATCTCCCACGTGTCGGGGCACGACTTAGAGGCATAACCGCATGGTAGGCATGTCGCAAGAGGGGTAATCTTTACACATCCCATGTACTGAAAAGAAAGGGATAAAGAGTTGGCTTACAATCGCCACTTCACACAATAGAAGTTAAACATACATCATCCTAAATACAATCAAGGTCCGACTACGGAACCAAAATAAAGAAAGACAACCCCAAATGCTAGATCCCCGATCGTCCCAACTGGGCTCCACTACTGATCAACCGAAAAGACACAAAACAAAGATCAAGATCTTCATCGAGCTCCCACGTGAGCTGGGTTGCGTCACCTGCACTGGTATCATCGGCACCTGCAACTGTTTGGAAGTATCTATGAGCCACGAGGACTCAACAATCTCACACCCGCGAGATCAAGACTATTTAAGCTTATGGGTAGGAAAGGGTAGTGAGGTGGAGCTGCAGCAAGCACTAGCATATATGGTGGCTAACTTACGCAAAAGAGAGCGAGAAGAGAAGCAAAGAACGGTCGAGAAGCTAAAGATGATCAAGAAGTGATCCTGAAACTACTTACGTTCAAGCATAACACAAGAACCGTGTTC
Source organism: Triticum urartu (assembly GCF_003073215.2). Classification (NCBI taxonomy): domain Eukaryota; kingdom Viridiplantae; phylum Streptophyta; class Magnoliopsida; order Poales; family Poaceae; genus Triticum; species Triticum urartu. The sequence continues at coordinate 345,856,848 of NC_053024.1, read as the reverse complement.
ACTTCCCGGACTCCGCCAAAAAGACACCATCATGGCTACACACGCAGTTGATTCATTTTAATTAAGTTAAGTGTCAAGTTCTCTACAATCGGATATTAACAAATTCCCATCTGCCCATAACCGTGGGCACAGCTTTTGAAAGTTCAAACCCTGCAGGGGTGTCCCAACTTAGCCCATCACAAGCTCTCACGGTCAACGAAGGATATTCCTTCTCCCAGGAAGACCCGATCAGACTCGGAATCTCGGTTACAAGACATTTCAACAATGGGAAAACAAGACCAGCAAGACCGCCCGATGCACCGACATCCTGATAGGAGCTGCACATATCTCGTTGTCAGGGCAACACCGGATGAACACTATGTACAGCTAAAACTAGCCCTCAAGTTTCCTTGAGGTGGCGCCGCAAGTGGCTCTGGTTCGGACTAACACTTAGACAAGCACTGGCCTGGGGGGGGGGTTAAAAAAAGATGACCCTTGAGTCTGCAGAATCCAAGGGAAGGTGATAGGTTGTTAGGCAAATGTAAAACCAAGGTTGGGCCTTGCTGGAGGATTTTTATTCAAAGCGAACTGTCAAGGGGTTCCCATAACCCCCAACCGCGTAAGGAACGCAAAATCAAGGAACATAACACCGGTATGACAGAAACTAGGGTGGCAAGAGTGGAACAAAACACCAGGCATAAGGCCGAGCCTTCCACCCTTTACTAAGTATATAGATGCATTAAAGTAAATACGATATAATAGTAATGATATCCCAACAATATCCATGTTCCAACATGGAACAAACTCCATCTTCACCTGCAACTAGCAACGCTATAAGAGGGGCTGAGCAAAGCGGTAATATAGCCAAACAATGATTTGCTAGGAAAGGTGGGTTAGAGGCTTGACATGGCAATATGGGAGGCACGATAAGGCAAGTGGTAGGTATCACGGCATATCAAAAGAGCGAGCAACTAGCAAGCAAAGATAGAAGTGATATCGAGGGTATGGTCATCTTGCCTGAGATCCCGCAAGGAAGAAGAACGAGTCCATGATGAAGCCAAACGAACGTAGTCGAACGAATCCTCACAACTCTGGAATGAAACCGAAGCTAACGAGAGAAGCAACCGGAAAGAAGCAAGCAATCATAGTAAACAACCATCACATCAACATGGCATGATGCACAACCGAGTATGATGCATGTCCGGTTTAATCAGGCATGGCATGGCAAAGTGCACAACATATTGACAAAACACCACATCGATAATTTAGTTCTCTCCCGTTTATGTACCCAACAATTTTAAAAGTTGTTAAACATGGTAAGAGGTGAAACATGAGTAAAATACACAGTTAGGCATTTTAAATGAGGCCGGAAACATCAAACAACAATTCCGGTAAATCCTCATGTGCATTTAGCAATTTAATGCAAACAACAATTTTAACCATTTTAAATGTTGTTATCATGATGCGGATGGCATATGCAAGTTTATGCAATTTTTTAATGAAAAAGTTGATAAGAGCATTATGAAGCATTTGTCACCGTGGTGGAAAGAAAGGATGCCACGGCGATGATAGCGAAAACGGTGCCACGACAACGTTCCGATGATCCGACAACTAGTTGAGATGCCGGTGCAAGAAACAAATGTGAGATGTGCGGAATGTGCGAGAGGTACGGGAAGTGATCCCGGATACTGGGTGTCCCACGAATCGGTGGCAAGGAAACGAGGAACATGCAAGGATCAATTCGGGCATGGAGAAAACACAGGCATCTCATACAACACATCACAAGCATTCGTTGACAGGCGTTCATCTCGGGGTTATACCTTCGAAGCGTGCAAACGGGATGGTTCTCATTCAGTGTGAAGTAGAGGAAGTAGGCGCTCTCGGGACGTTCGTAGTGGAAGTAGTCGTACTATCGGTCCTCTGCGATGGTAGTGGAAGTAGTGGTTCCCGGTTCGGAGGGGGACTTGACGAATTCGAGTCCTTCGGGGTTCGACGGTAGTGGTTCACGTTCTTAGTCGCACAAGTTTCCGTAGATGTTCAGGGCCAAGCGAGGAACTTGATGACCACGGAGTCTTCGCGGTTCGACGTTACTTGATGTTCCAAGTGGTCTCTGGGGTACTTGGCATTTGTGCTACCCGGGTGTTCAGCGCATGAAGTTTTACATGGTCCACGAGTCGTCGATCGTTCGGGCTCTGACTTGTGGGTCTTGCCGACATGAAGTGGTACTTGGCGAGTCCGCGTAGTTGTACACATGTTGTAGTCGAACTTGACGGATCCAAGTTCTCCCGGTGTAGTGGTACTTAGCGTTCTCATACTTGTCGATCCAAAACAACATTATCCCAAAAGGCCTCTGGTGGGCAGCAGGAAGGCCTGGCGGTGTGTGAGCAGCGGCAGGAAGCGGGCACGCTCAAGGGAGAGCAACAGAGGGCAGCAGCAGCAGTGAGGCGATGGTGGTGGCCTAGCACGGCGCCGGAGACGGGGACTGGGTGGATCCGAGGTTCCCATCAGCAGGGACGGCATCTGGCGAAACGGCAGAGACAGGGCAAGGTCGATGACAAGCTGGAGAAGGCGCTGTGGGGCTTCACCGACGCCTGCACTTGTCGGAGATGGCGAGCGAAGGTGGGGGAGGCGGTCACGGTGGCCGGCGGAGTCGAATGGACTCGGGCACGTGCTCCAGCAAAGGTTGGCCGGCGAGGCGTCTGAGGCGGGGAAGGAGCACGGGCGACGCGCTTGGGGGCCGACACGGTGGTCTCCATGGCTGTGCGGTCCACGAGAAGGTGCAGGGCAGCGCCCCTCGCCGGAGACAGGGAGGCAGCGGCAATCCGGCGAAGTGGTGCAGTAGAGGGAGGCAAGGGGACGGCCATGGCGGTGTTGGTCGCCGGCAGGGGCGGCTGGAGTCGAGGAAAGAGGCCGGGGCACAGGTGATGGAGATGGACGGCGACCGGTGTAGTGCTACGGCGACAGCAAGGCGCGACACTGGTCGCGGGGAAAGGAGAGGCCGACGCAGGGGCTCCTGCGTGCGGGGTCGAGCGAGAGGAGGGAGGAGATCGGGGAGAGAAGGAGGGGATGGAGCGATGCGGGACTCTGGCGGCGCAAGGGGAGATGAGGGAGTGAGATGGGAACGGGGCCTAGGGTTCGGAATTAGATGGGCCGACGCGGGAGGCCCGGTTGGGAGGAGGTCCAATAGGCCGGCGGGGATGGAGAGGCCCAAGTGGGCTGCGGCTGGCCTAAAGTTGTTGTTTCCTTTTTCTCTAATTTTCTTCAAGGAGAAAATAAGGAGAAAAGCCGAGGGGAAAAGGAGAGGTGTATGAGAAATATAAAAATATCCGCATGACTCTGAATTCATGCCCTATTTGATAAAATTGGTTTGCACATTTTTAGAGGTAGAAAAATAAAACAAGTTTAAATATGATTCAAACTTGAGGCATTTTTGAACCTAACCCAAAACAACTCCAAAGGATCTGAAATTTGACAGAGAGGGTTTAGGCATGGTGAACTAGCATCAAGAAAAAGAATGAACATTTATCGAGGAGGGGAAAAGGTCACTTGCCAAAATGAAAGAAAGAAGAAGGAAGGAGGAGGTGATGATGCATGATCATACATGGAGCATCCAACAATGTAACATGCATGAATATGACAATGCACATGATGATTATGAGAATGCAAAAAACAAAAACAAATCTCACCACGAAACTCGGAAACCAAGGAAGGCATCTGAAGCTCCGGTCTTGGGGCGTCACATCATAGGAGCTGGATGACACAAGTGCGAGACCGGCAACACATTCATCTTGAGTATATTCAGAGTCGGAGTGATAACTTCTCTCAGAGCAGTTGTTGGAGTCGGAACCAGATACCCATTCACCAACATGAGCTTGATGTCTTCGTCTTTTGTAGATCTTTGATGACTTGTCCTTCCTTTCCGAATCCTTGCTTCCACGAGAGGGTCTTCGTTCATAACGATCATCTCTACTCCTTATCTCTCTTGGTGGTGATTCACCTCTTTTACTTCTCCTATTAGGTGAGTCTTCTCTTCTTTTGTAGGGAGCCGTACACTCATTGGAGTAGTGTCTGGGTCTTCCACAATTGTAGCAATTGCGCTCACGACTAGAAGATCTTTTGTCATTGTAGGACCTTGACTTGGAACTTCTCTCTTTGCTTCTACTCTTGTAGAACTTGTTGATGTTTTTCACCATTAAGCTCAATTATTCATTGAATACTTGTTTTTCACTTGATGTTCTAGGAGCATCACATGAAGCCATGTAAGCACCACTAGACTTGTTGTGAAGCTCTTCCTTATCCTTAAGTGGCATCTCATGAGCAACAATTATATCAATGACATCCGTTGGCTTGAGATCTTTGTAATTGGGCATCATTTGGATCAAGGTGCACACGGTGTCATATTTTCCATCCAAGGCTCTTAGGATCTTCTTGATGACGAATCTATCGGTCATCTCTTCGCTTTGTAAGCCGACAATCTCATTTGTGATGAGAGCAAGCCTAGAGTACATCTCAGCGACTCCTTCACCGTCCTTCATTCTGAACTTGTCAAGTTGACTTTGAAGCACATCCAATTTGGATTCCTTGACGGACTCGGTATGTGCATATCAACCAAAGTATCCCAAATTTCCTTTGCAATTCAAGGAGGCTGATTTTATTGAATTCTTTGGGGCACAATTCATTGAAAAGAATATTGCAAGCTTGAGCATTGTATCGCAACATCTTCAATTCTTTTGAGGATGCTTCTCGATTCGGTTCTCTTCCATCCTCGGAGTATTCACCTTGCAAATCAATAGGCACAATAGCCCAAACAGTGTGGTTATGACCAAGAATATGCATTTTCATCTTATGCTTCCAACTAGCAAAATTAGTACCATCAAATTAAGGACCTCTATGGTGGTAATTTCCCTTGCTACACTCCATACTCTCCTGGGTTGTGAAACCAAGGCTATGATCACCAAAGCTATGGAAATCAAGGCAAATGGATACCAAAGCTTTGATACCACTTGTAGGATCGAAAGTAGGTCTAGAGGGGGGTGATTAGACTACTTGACCAAATAAAAATCTAGCCTTTTCCCAATTTTAATTCTTGGTAGATTTTAGCAACTTAGCACAAGTCAAGAAATAAACCTACACATGCAATACTAAGATTGTAGCAGCGGAAAGTAAAGCATTGCGTATGAAGGTAAAGGGAAGGGTTTGGAGAAGGCAAACACAATGTAGACACAGAGATTTTTGGCGTGGTTCCGATAGGTGGTGCTATCGCATGTCCACGTTGATGGATACTTCAACCAACGAAGGGTAACGGTTGCGCGAGTCCATGGAGGGCTCCACCCATGAAGGGTCCACGAAGAAGCAACCTTGTCTATCCCACCATGGCCATCGCCCACGAAGGACTTGCCTCACTCGGGTAGATCTTCACGAAGTAGGCAATCTCCTTGCCCTTACAAACTCCTTGGTTCAACTCCACAATGTTGTCGGAGGCTCCCAAGTGACACCTAACCAATCTAGGAGACACCTGATATGTCTCCAATGTATCTATAATTTTTGATTGTTCCATGCTATTATATTATCTATTTTGGATGTTTTATATGCATTATTATGTTATTTTATATTATTTTTGGGACTAACCTATTAACCTAGAGCCTAGTGTCAGTTCCTATTTTTTCCCTTGGTTTAGAGTTTCGCAGAAAAGGAATATCAAACGGAGTCCAAACGGAATGAAACTTTCGCGATGGTTTTTCTTGGACCAAAATACATCCATAGGACTTGGAGTACACATCAGGGAAGCCACGAGGTGGCGAAAAGGACGGAAGGCGCGACCCCCACCCTTGTGGCCCCCTCGTGACTCCACCGACCTATTTCTTCCGCCCATATATGCTCAAATTTTCTCAAACCAACCAGGAGAGCCACGAAAACACTTTTCCACTGCCGCAACCTTCTGTACCCGTGAGATCCCATCTAGGGGCCTTTTCCGGCATCCTGCCGGAGGGGGACTCGATCACGGAGGACTCCTACCTCAACACCATTGACTCTCCTATGAAGGGTGAGTAGTTCATCATGTAATAGTCATAACATAGGGTGACACAAAACTAGCTCCAATTCATCAATGTAATGTAGGCATGTATTCCGAATATAGTCATACGTGCTTACGGAAAAGAACTTGCATGACATCTTTTGTCCTACCCTCCTGTGGCAGCGGGGTCCTAATGGAAACTAAGGGATATTAAGACATCCTTTTAATAGAGTACCAGACCAAAGCATTAACACATAGTGAATACATGAACTCCTCAAACTACGGTCATCACCGATAAGTATCCCGATTATTGTCACGTCGGGGTTAACGAATCATAACACATAATAGGTGAGTATATACTTGCAAGATAGGATCACGAACTCACATATATTCATGAAAACATAATAGGTTCAGATCTGAAATCATGGCACTCGTGCCCTAGTGACAAGAATTAAGCATAGCAAAGTCATAGCAACATCAATCTCAGAACATAGTGGATACTAGGGATCAAACCCTAACAAAACTAACTCGATTACATGATAAATCTCATCCAACTCATCACCGTCCAGCAAGCCTACGATGGAATTACTCATGCACGGCGGTGAGCATCATGAAATTGGTGATGGAGGAAGGTTGATGATGACGATAGCGACGGATTCCCGTCTTCGGAGCCCCGAATGGACTCCAGATCAGCCCTCCCGAGAGAGTTTAGGGCTTGGCAGCGGCTCCGTATCATAAAACGCGATGAATCCTTCTCTTTGATTTTTTTCTCCCCGAAAGTGAATATATGGAGTTGGAGTTGAGGTCAGTGGAGCGTCAGGGGCCCACAAGGCAGGGGTGCACGCCTAGGGGGGTAGGGCGGGCGCGCCCCCACCCTCGTGGAGAGGTGGTGGGCCCCCTGACGTGGATCTTTCTTCCAGTACTTTTTATATATTCCAAAATAATTCTCCGTTATTTTCAGATCATTCCGAGAACTTTTATTTCTGCACAAAAATAACACCATGGCAATTCTGCTGAAAACAGCGTCATTCCGGGTTAGTTCCATTCAAATCATGCAAGTTAGAGTCCAAAACAAGGGCAAAACTGTTTGGAGAAGTAGATACGACGGAGACGTATCAACTCCCCCAAGCTTAAACCTTTGCTTGTCCTCAAGCAATTCAGTTGATAAACTGAAAGTGATAAAGAAAAAACTTTTACAAACTCTGTTTGCTCTTGTTGTTGTAAATATGTAAAGCCAGCATTCAGGTTTTTAGCAAAGATTATGAACTAACCATATTCACAATAACACTTAGGTCTCATGTTTACTCATATCAATGGCATAATCAACTAGCGAGCAATAGTAATAAATCTCGGATGACAACACTTTCTCAAAGCAATCATGATATGATATGACAAGATGGTATCTCGCTAGCCCTTTCTGAGACCGCAAAACATAAATGCAGAGCACCTTTAAAGATCAAGGACCGACTAGACATTATAATTCATGGTAAAAGAGATCCTGTCAAGTCATAGTCAATGTAAACTAACAATAATGGATGCAAATGACAGCGGTGCTCTCCAACTGGTGCTTTTTAATAATAGGATGATGACTCAACATAAAAGTAAATAGATAGGCCCTTCGTAGAGGGAAGGAGGGATTTGAAGAGGTGCCAGAGCTCGGTTTTGAAATAGATATGAATAATATTTTGAGCAGTATACTTTCATTGTCAACATAACAATCGAGAGATCTCGATATCTTCCATGCTACACACAGTATATGCGGTTCCCAAACAGAATGGTAAAGTTTATACTCCCCTCCACCAACAAGCATCAATCCACCGCTTGCTCAAAACAACGAGTGCCTCCAACTAACAACAGTCCCGGGGGAGTTTTGTTTGCAATTATTTTGATTTGATTTGCATAAAGCATGGGACTGGGCATCCCGGTGACCAACCATTTTCTTATGAGTGAGGAGCGGAGTCCACTCCTCTTGAGAATAACCCGCCTAGCATGGAAGATACAGACAACCCTAGGTGATACATGAGCTATTCGAGCATGCAAAACAGAATGTTTATTTGAAGGTTTAGAGTTTGGCACATACAAATTTATTTGGAACGGAAGGCAGATACTGTATATAGGTAGGTATGGTGGACTCATATGGAACAACTTTAGGGTTTATGGAATTGGATGCACAAGCAGTATTCCCGCTTAGTACAAGTGAAGGCTAGAAAAAGACTACGAAGCGACCAGCTAGAGAGCGACAACAGTCATGAACATGTATTAAAATTAATCAACACCGAATGCAAGCATGAGTAGGATATAATGCACCATGAACATAAATATCATAGAGGCTATGTTGATTTTGTTTCAACTACATGCGTGAACATGTGCCAAGTCAAGCCACTTGAATCAATCAAAAGAGGATACCACCCTATCATACCACATCACAACCATTTTAATAGCATGTTGGCACGCAAGGTAAACCATTATAAGCTCCTAGAGAATTAAGCATGGCATAAGTGACTACAATCTCTAATTGTCATTGCAAACATGTTTATTTCATAATAGGCTGAATCAGGAACGATGAACTAATCATATTTACAAAAACAAGAGAGGTCGAGTTCATACCAGCTTTTCTCATCTCAATAAGTTCATCATATAATCATCATTATTGCCTTTCTGATGTTGGGTAGAACCCTAATCGGCCGATCTTTCACTAAAGGAACGGATCCCGCGATGAACACGAAGAACATGAGGGGAAAGAGAGGGAAAGCACAAGGGAAACACAAGAGAATCACTAAACCAACACAAGAAAGTCACACATGTGCTAGATCCTCGAATACATAGGGTTCACACGATACACGATCAACTAGGGACGATACAAGGGTAACGGTCTTCTCTGTGAGGAGGTCTTGATGTTCTTCTCCGCAAGGAGGTGTTGAATACAAAGGGATCTTCTCCGAAGAGGCCGCGGTCTCTCACGAGCAGTAGATCCGATGTGGATGAGCGTAGCTCTATCTCTCAAAATGAGCTAAACCAATGCTAACCCTAGAAAGTTGGACGAGGTGGAGTATATATAGTCTTAATGCAAAAGAGGGGGCGAAGGGGTACATGGGCCGCGGCCCAACACGAAACAATGCACAGGCGTCGGACGTCTGGGAGTCACCGGTCGTCCGGAGGCTCGCGAGGGTCCGGACGTCCGGTGCATGTCGGTCGTCCGTAGATTCGGCTCAGGTGGTCTTAGGTCGAACGTCCGGTCGGGGTTGGTCGTCCGAGGAGCATCGGTCGTCCATGGAGCATCGGGAGTCCGTAGTTTTGGCTCGGGTGTGGGAGTGTCAGACGTCCGGTGTGGGTCGAACGTTTGGAGCTTGGAGGTCGTCGGACGTCCAGTCCTGGCCGGTCATCCGGAGCCTGTAGCTTCTTCTTCATCACTTCTTCTTCTCCGTCGTCACATCCATCTTCCTCTTCCTCTTCTCCTTGCTCCTTAGCTTCTCCATGACACTTGAGCATGCACAAAGTGTCCATTTGAGGTAGTAGCCATGTCTCATGTGCATCAAAGTGGAAATGTGAGAGGAGAGATGTCACCTCGGTTTCAAGAGCTCTTGCACGTGCTCATGTCATGGGTCCAAGAGGTGTTGTAGGAGATGTAGTTGGGTCCATGGGGATGGCCTTGGGATGCTCCGCATCATCTCCCCTCCCTTGGGGAAGATCCGTCCTCGGATCAAATTCTTCATCACCATGGAAGGGAGAGAGATCTTTGACATTGAAGATGTCGCTCATGTTATACTTGTTGCGTGGGAGGTCGATCTTGTAAGCGTTGTCGTTGTATCGCGGGAGCACCTTGAAGGGTCCATCCGCTCGGGGTCGAAGCTTGGACTTGCGTTCTTGTGGAAAACGGTCCTTGCGAAGGTGTATCCACATGAGATCACCAATGTTGAAGACGATAGGGTGCTTGTTGAAGTTAAGCTTGGACGCAAGGCGTTAAACTTGGTACTCGATGGTGTTCCTTGTATCTTCATGCACTTTCTTGAGATATGTCGCTCTTGTATTAGCGTCCAAATTGATGCGCTTTGGGAGTGGTAGAGGGAGAATGTCCAATGGCGACAAAGGGTTGAAGCTGTAGACGACCTCGAAGGGGGACTTGCCGGTTGTTGAGTGTCTTGCTCGGTTGTAGGCGAACTCGGCGATAGGTAGGCACTCCTCCCACTCCTTGATGTTCTTCTTGATGAGTACTCGAAGTAGAGCGAAGAGTGTGCGGTTGGTAACTTCCGTTTGGCCATCGGTTTGTGGATGATACACCGTGGAGAAAAGTAGCTTGATTCCGAGCTTGACGCATAGGGTCTTCTAAAAGTAGCTAAGGAACTTGACGTCGCAGTCCGAGACGATCGTCTTTGGCACTCTGTGTAGACGCAATATTTCCCTACAAAAGAGATTAGCAACATGTGAAGCATCGTCTATCTTGTTGCAAGGAATAAAATGTGCCATTTTTGAGAAACGGTCCACAACGACAAATACCGAATCCTTCCCATTTCGAGTCCTAGGCAAACCAAGTACAAAGTCCATGCTAATATCTTCCCATGGTTGATATGGAATTGGTAGAGGCATATAAAGGCCATGGGATTGAGCTTTGGACTTAGATTTGCGACATGTAGAGCACCGATTGGTGAAGCGGATGACGTCGTGAATCATCTTGGGCTAAAAGTAGTTCTTCGAGAGCGTGGCGAACGTCTTGTCTCGTCCAAAATGTCCCATTAAGCCTCCTCCATGAGATTCCTGCAAAAGCAACAAGCGAAGAGAAGAATCGGGGATGCAAAGTTTGTTAGCTCTCATAAGATATCCATCATTGATGTAATAGCGTTCCCAAGAGGTATGCATCAAATACTTGGCATAAGGAGTAGCAAAAGTAGGATCATGCTCATACAGGTCTTTGATATGTTCAAAACCAATGACATCCAATTCAAGTTGAGTAACAAGCATGCATATGCGGGAAAGGGCATCCGCCACAATGTTTTATTTACCTTTAATGTACTTGATGACATAAGGAAAAGACTCAATAAATTCACTCCATTTAGCATGACGCTTGTTCAACTTGGTTTGGCCCTTAAGATACTTGAGCGTTTCATGATCGGTATGAATGATAAACTCATGGGGGTGAAGATAGTGTTCCCATTCAAGCAAAACGCGGACTAAAGCATATAGCTCTTTGTCATAGATGGGGTAATTGAGTTGTGCGCCAGAGAGTTTCTCACTAAAGTAAGCTATGGGGAGCTTCTCTTGCGTTAACACACCTCCTATGCCATTACCACTAGCATCACAATGAATCTCAAAGGGTTTTTCAAAGTTGGGTAATGCAAGCACGGGAGCATGAGTAAGCAAATTCTTAAGCTCATTGAAAGCGGTATCTTGGGATGGTCCCCAAACAAAAGGCGCATTCTTCTTGCTCAAAGCATGCAAAGGCGAAGCAATGGTGCTAAAATCTTTCACAAAGCGACGATAGAAACCCGCAAGGCCAAGAAAGCACCCACTTGCTGCAAATTGGTTGGTTGTGGCCAAGTCTTAACAGCTTTGATCTTGGACTCATCAACATGAACACCCTTAGAGGAAACAACAAAACCCAAGAAAACAAACTTATCAACGCTAAAAAGGCATTTCTCCATATTAGCATAGAGTCGCTCTTTTCGAAGAGTTTGCAAAACAGTTCGAACATGGGTGACATGATCTCTAAGAGATTTGCTATAAACAAGGATATCATCAAAGTAGACCACAACAAATATACCAATGTAAGGGTGAAAGACATGATTCATAAGACGCATAAAAGTGCCCGGTGCTTTCGAGAGACCCATAGGCATGACTAACCACTCATCCAAGCCGAACTTGGTTTTGAAAGCGGTTTTCCATTCATCACCCTCTTGTATGCGGATTTGATAGTAACCACTCTTAAGATCAATTTGGGAAAAGATAGTGGCACCACTAAGTTCATCAAGCATATCGTCAAGGCGTGGAATGGGATACCTATAGCAAACGGTAATAGCATTGATAGGTCTACAATCGGAGCACATGCGAAAGCTACCGTCTTGTTTTGGCACAAGAATGACCGGGACGGCACAAGGGCTCAAACTTTCACGCACATGTCCATGGCCTATGAGATTCTTTACTTGCCTTTGTATTTCTTTGGTTTCTTCAGGGTTGACGCGGTAGGGGGCCTTGTTCAGAAGCGGTGCTCCGGGGGTGAGGTCGATGCGGTGCTCAATGCCTCATAGTGGAGGTAGTCCTGGAGGTAGCTTGTCGGGGAAAACATCGTGAAATTCCTGCAAAAGAGATGACAACACTAGAGGAAGAGTGTGAGAAGTGTTAGTTTGTGGGGCATTGTCCTTGCACATAATGACATAGTGTAGGACATTAGATGGGTTCTCACACACTCCTCTTATCTCACTTTTGGTGGCAAATAGGACTAAGTTCTTCTTTTTGCTCATCATGGAGGTGTTCGATTTGGGCTTGTGGCGCTCACTCTCTTTTTGGTGGCTCGCTCTCTCACTATGATCTCCACGATGGGTGGTGTCGTGGAATTGTCACGGCAGATGTCCTAGTGTGAGGACTTAGTCATGAGGCCAACGCATCTATGTGGTAGCTTGAGAGGGGTTGAGTGGAATCGAGAGACACACCGCAAGACAAAGGTTTAGACAGCTTCGGGCCTCGGGAAACATCATCTGGTAACAACCCTACATGTTGTTTGAGGCTATCTCTCATTATGATCATGAGGAAGTCGCCGTAAACCGGCTCTCCCAGTTAACCATAACCCTTTAAGATTGTTTCTCCTTACTCCCCCTCTTTGGGGAGCCCTGCCCCTCCTTATATATGTTGAAGGGGCGGGTTACATGTAGAGTCCAACTTGGACTTAAGACTTAACTATTATGACTTCTCTTCTTGGGCTTCTTAACATCTTGGGCTTCATAACATCTCGGGCTTCATAACTCCTGGCAAACCAGTTACCACTGCCCGCCGGGAGTTAACTGGTGCCGGTTTAAGATGGTCTACCGGGAGTTAACTGGTGCTGGTTTAAGATGGTCTGCCGGGAGTTAACTAGTGCCGGTTTAAGATGGTCGGCCAGTTTAAGAATGTCTGCTGAGTTATCATCTGACTTAACTCCTGTCTTAACTGTCAGCCGGTTTAACAACCTGCCTGTTTACCGTCTGAGTTAACTGCCTGTTTTACCCGTCTGTCTTAACTGTCAGCCGGTTTAACAACCTGCCGGTTTACCGTCTGACTTAACACCAATCAGTTTACCACCTGCCTTAACATCTGTCGGTTTACTAAGTCCCAGCCGGGTTATAACTCTGGCCGGATCATACCGCGGGGTATATCCCCGACATTAGCCCCCAGTTTAATTTGGATTTATCCATGTTAAACTGATCATCATTATCCTTAAGTCCTTGTCACTTCCTTCTTCTATAAAATCCAAGTCAATAGACCAGCTTCATAATCAATTTCTGACATTGGTTTGTCACAGAGAAATATCGTGAAGAATAACTCCTTTGACTTCAGCTCCCAATGCTTAACAAAATATTGGCCTTTGAAATACTCATTTGATCTTCAGCCGGTTTAAGAATGTAGAACTTGCCGGTTTAAAAACTTTACCGGTTTATTATTGCCAAAATTGCCGGTTTAAGAATATTGATGGCACCGAATTAGAACTGTTTGTTAACATCAATTTTGAAAATATACCTCTTATATGCCTATCACTTGTAGCCCCCAAGTCTTAAGAAGGTAGAATAGCAACAACTTAAGACTTGCTTTAATATGAATGTCACAAGCTTGAAGAAATCCAGTTTGTTCATCTCAACCACCAGTCAGAACTGAGTATTCCACATATATAGCCCCAAGTGCCGGGTTGTCCTGCTTGCAGCAACCTGGGACATGTAATTGCCTGATGCCCATAAAAACTTCAACCAGTGTAACCCCCAGGGTCGGGTCATTATGTAATAAGGAGCAGGGACTTTATATATACTTCATTGAGAATAACATTATATAATGTAACCCCCTCATGGGGCTTGAACCCACGTCCACAAGGTTGAGAGCTTTGTGATTTACCAACTGAGCAGTGGACCCTTCAATAATAGATGAAAATTTGTGTACCTTGAATTGTTGACAGGACCAATTGGTAGCCCCCAAGGGCTGGCTCATTACGATGTGATGAGTCGGGTCTTCAATAAGTGAGCAAACAATGACTTTGCATTAGCCCCCAAGTGTCATGGTGCATGCTTGCAGCGACATGAGACTTGTGTATTTGATGTAATCCCAACTTGAATAATGTAGCCCCCAAGTGTTGGGTCGTAAGCCTGCAGCGACTCGGGACTATTCCTTCAATTGTAGAATAAATCATATCTATTGATAATATGATAGCCATTGCGCTAAAGAGACTTCGAAAACCTTAATCATAATACTGGTTATTGATAACCATAATAAAAAATCCAGCCATGTTGGCTATTAAAGGTTTGAATAAGTATGACCTGGTTTGAAAACCGATTCCTGCCATATAAGCCGGTATATCCATCCACATATGATGCATTCTATGATGATGTAATGATGATGTATGATGTAATATATGATGATGTATGATCAAGAGGGTTTAAGCTATGGTTCGGATACGACCAGAACCCCCATCTAGTCATAATTGTGGCATTGCGCCGATCAAGAGGTGTAGCTATGGTTCGAATACGACCAAGCCCCCAAGTGATTTTCCTAGTGCCCTTATGCCTATCAAGAGGTGTAACTATGGTTCGAACGCATAGCCCCCAAGTGATTTTCCTGGTGGCTTTATGCCTATCAAGAGGTGTAGCTATGGTTCGGATACGACCAAGCCCCCAAGTGACTTCCCTGGTGCCCTTATGCTTATCAAGAGGGTATAAGCCATGGTTCGGATACGACCAGAGCCCCCAAGTGATTTCCCTGGTGCCCTTATGCTTATCAAGAGGTGTGACTATGGTTCAAACATAGCCCCCAAATGATATTGTGAGCTGTGCTCAAGGGGTACCTATGTTTCAGCTGTGCTGTGCATCAGACTCTCTTTGGCCCCTAATGATAATATTGGCTTGATAGCCGGATTACCGAAGTAAGCAGAGCTGTGCTCTTATGATAATATTGGATTGATAGCCGGATCAAGAGGTGTAGCTATGGTTCAAATGCGACCAAGCCCCCAAATGATACTGTGAGCTGTGCTCAAGGGGCACCTATGTTTGAGCTGTGCTTTTGCAACAGACTCTCTTTGATCCCGTTAAGTTTTCCTGAGAATCTCGAACTTGCGAGAGATTATTCTTTTTGAACCGGAAATTCATAAACCGGATACTGAGAGCTTCAAAGCTTTGCGGGAGACAGCTTTGCCTTGACCCGGATTTTAAACCGTGGTCCTTCTTTTTAAGCCGGAAATTTTTTCTGACGACCTTTAAATTTGTACCAATACGGCGGTTTAGCATCCTGCATTAGATAACTTGGCAAGCCAGAGTAATTGCTCTTTTAAAGAAACAACATATAATATAAAAATATATTTGATGGATTTCACCTGATATGTTAGGCCAGCATTTATCCATCGCAGAGTTGATGATCACCATGGTGAAGGCGAAACCAATCACGGCTGAGTCGGCCGTAGAAGCAGACAGATGATCCGGTCATAGCGTTGTAAGCTAGTGCGAACGAGCAAGTTGCTCTCCACGTTGCAAGCCGGCGTGAATACGTGAACCGGTCGCGCGGGTGGACGGGCGAGCCGTCCGTGGCCTGGATGCCGCAGCATATCGACGTAGTCCATACCGCAGGGATGGCGGCCTATGCGCCTGTTCATCAGGCAGCATGACACGCGCAGACACCGATGCAGAGAAGCTGGCGCGTACGGCATGGCATCACTGATGATTTGGTTGGCTGTGCAACCGGCGGGTAGTACCGTGTTTTTTTGTCTTCACGTATGAATTGGTGGATTGATTCCATGTTCTAAGAACAGCAACATACCTTTTGTAGTAGCTCCTCGATATCTGAAGTGAGTAACCAGAGGTACTCTGTAGCACTTTTTTTAAATCCCACTTGGGCATCCTGCCTTCTCTATTCTATCTTTTCTGTCTTAGCAAACCACTGTAATATGAGCGCTCAAAAACCGTTTTGTGCTGACGGGCTTCAGAAACAGAGCAGGCAGCCAGCGCGAGCGTAGTAGCGGCGGGACGAGCCCAGCGCGGCTCAGCAGCAGGCAATGTTGCCAACAACGGCGGGTCGACGAGGCTCCAAGCAGACCAATGGGGCTCCAGCGGGTCAATGGCGGCGGCGGGTTAAATGGCCTCCTGGACTCCAGCATCGTTACTAGATGCGATGTGTATAAGTTGATCCCGAAGATTAATTTCTGCAGCGACGTTCGTATCTGTCCTGGTATTCAGTATGTATTTGTTTGAAGGTGCAGAGCTTGACGGCTTTCCTCTCAGTGCGGCAACTCTCGGTGCAACGGGTTCAGAGCACATCCAGAGGGGCGGCTTGAAGGCTCGGGGCAGAGGCAGATTAATAACCGCAGAAGCTCAGTGATAAGGCGGAGGTGATCCGGAGCAGTAGCAGAGGTAAAAGCACACTGATCTGATATTGTCGGCCTCCCTCGATCAGACTTGGCGGCTTGGCGCACCGGTAAGAGGAGCAGTAGCAAAAATAAAAGCCATGGTACGGCGAGTTGAAGAAGACCGCAGCAGTGGTGGAAGCGAGGTATTAGTCAGCCGCAGACGACGGCTTAGTAGGCAGGCAACCGTGGCCACGGTGGTGACTTGTCCGCAGACGCGCAATTTGAACGGCAGCGGTTTGGCGGTAGTTTAAGGCCGGCGATTCAAGGCGGGCGATTTAAAGGGCCCCCGACGAGGAGAGGCGCCGTGGCAAACCATCTCGGTTTGCAGCAAGGAAGGCAGGCGGCACCACAGAAGGATAAACAAGCGAGGTGGAAACGCGTGATTCATCATTGCCGTAGAAGAAACGGAGTGATGACAGCTTGCGCGTTGCAGGTGACCCGGCCACGAAGCAAAGGGAATTGACGGTGACTCGCGGCGGCTCACAGGTGATCCGGTGAGATGTTGGTAGCAGCAGGTCAGAAGTGAAGTAAATCACTGTGCATCCAGTCAACTCGCATCAACGATGACTCGCGGCGGCTCCCAACGGTGTTTTATAGGTAAATCGACGCGGTCGGAGGCGTGTTGGCGGAATCTGAGGCAGATCGACGAAGCGGGGCCTGCGGCGGACTCGCGGCGACTCACGGCGTTTCAGAGGTAAGTCAACGCGGACGACCGGCTCACCACAATTGGTGCCAGCTGAAATGACTGGCGGTCTGTGAGCATGGCGATTCGGCGGGTCACGACTGCAGTTACTCACGGGGAGGAATCAACCGGAGCAAACAAGAGCAACAGGGGTAAGGTCGTCAGTTGAAGCGGACCGCGGCAGTGAAACCTGGTGGAAACAGGGTGGGGATGACCCGACGAAGATGGCAAGGCGAGGCCTGCCAGCGGCTCGACCAGGGCGGTCCAAGGTGGTCGGCGAGGTGATTTAGCGACAGTGCGAGACTGCAATGGCTTGAGGCGCTAGTCAACCCATGGTCGCAGCGCTGCAGGGGCGTCTCGAGGTGATAATGAGACCGCTTCGCATTGGGCACGACTCTTCAGCAAGGCCGAATCAGAGGCGATGGCGGTTTGAGACAGGTCTGCAGGTCGGCTCGGACACTAGTGTAGGTGAGGGCGACGAGGCAGGTCAAACACCGCAGAGAAAAGGCAGCGGCTCTCCTGTAGCAGACATGGATCGACGGGTGGACAGGGGTTGCCTCAAGGCAAAGATGGCTCAAGGCTAGCGGCTCATGGTCGCATCCATAATGGCGATCAATGTCGTTGGCCTGAAGCGAGGCTGTAGAGGCGGCGGTCGGTCACTTGTGAACCGTCAGGCGGTTTAACGGAAGAGTGGCGAGCCCAGCAGCGAGGCGGGGTCAGCCTACGGGTGCGGCGACTCGGCGATCACGTGAACCGGAGGTGGCTCGGAGTCGGGTTGACGAGTCCATTCGCCTCTCCTCCCCCTGTTAGTTTGATGATTCCTCTTCTTCTTCTAAGACAAGAACTTGATGACTCTGCCCGGTAGTCTTCTAGGACAAGAACACTTGTAGATGCACGTGGAGATATTAGTAGCACTCGACTCTGTTTCCTGTGATAAGTGGTAGCATCACCGGTGCATATTTTCCTCCGGATTTGATCTGGACGGATGAACCGCCATATATGCTTTGCGGCGGCGCATAGGTAGCAACCTTAATTTCTCTTCCACCTTAAATCTCATAGATGATGAACTTGGAGTGATGAACTTAGAAACTGATGCAAATCCTCTCAAATCGGCACTTCTTTATTCAGAAATTTGCGAACTTCTCAAAACCCTAGATGAGTTTCCTTCAAGAACTCAACACCACCGTGCGCGAGCCCCACGGTGGGCGCCAACTGTCGTGGAATTGTCACGGCAGATGTCCTTGTGTGAGGACTTAGTCATGAGGCCAACGCATCTATATGGTAGCTTGAGAGGGGTTGAGTGAAATCGAGAGACACAACGCAAGACAAAGGTTTAGACAGCTTCAGGCCCCGGGAAGGTAACAACCCTACATGTTGTTTGAGGCTATCTCTCATTATGATCATGAGGAAGTCGCCGTAAACCGGCTCTCCCAGTTAACCATAACCCTTTAAGATTGTTTCTCCTTACTCCCCCTCTTTGGGGAGCCCTACCCCTCCTTATATATGTTGAAGGGGCGGGTTACATGTAGAGTCCAACTTGGACTTAAGACTTAACTATTATGACTTCTCTTCTTGGGCTTCTTAACATCTTGGGCTTCATAACATCTCGGGCTTCATAACTCCTGGCAAACCAGTTACCACTGCCCGCCGGGAGTTAACTGGTGCCGGTTTAAGATGGTCTGCCGGGAGTTAACTGGTGCTGGTTTAAGATGGTCGGCCGGTTTAAGAATGTCTGTTGAGTTATCATCTGACTTAACTCCTGTCTTAACTGTCAGCCAGTTTAACAACCTGCCGGTTTACCGTCTGAGTTAACTGCCTGTTTTACCTGTCTGTCTTAACTGTCAGCCAGTTTAACAACCTGCCGGTTTACCGTCTGACTTAACACCAACCGGTTTACCACCTACCTTTAACATCTGCCGGTTTACTAAGTCCCAGCCGGGTTATAACTCCGGCCGGATCATACCGTGGGGTATATCCCCGACAGGTGGCTTGCTTGTCGGCGATCACTTGGCTTGGCGACATTGGACGAAGGACGTACTCGTTTCCCTTAATCTTGAAGATGTAGTGGTTCGTTCGGCCGTTTTGGATGACTCCTCTATCAAATTTCCATGGGCGTCCAAGGAGAAGATGGCAAACGGTCATTGGAATGCGGTCGCACTCCAAGGTGTCTTCGTAGGCACCAATTTTGAAGGAGACTTGTACTCGATGCTCGACTTGGATAGTGCCGGAGTCGCTAAGCCATTGCACTTTGTATGGATGTGGATGCTTCATCTTGGGCAATTGGAGCTTGGAGCAAAGTTCTTCACTCGCGAGGTTATGACAACTCCCTCCATCGATGATGACCTTGACGGATCGTCCATTGATGCTAGCCTTGGTGTGGAATATGTGGCATCTTTGGTCTTCTTCTTGGTGATGTTGGAGAGTCAAGACTTTGGAGACGACAAGAGCGGGACTTGAGTCTTCATCGCAAAAGACTTGTTCCTCTTCATCGTTCACTTGCCGGTGCATGGCTACTTGCTCAAGAGCGTCCATTTCTCCTTCACTCATCGAATCGTAGGTTCCGTCGTTGTTGAGGATCATGGTCCGCTTGTTGGTGCATTCGTAGGACTTGTGGCCCCGGCCTCCGCATGTGAAGCATTTGAAGGAACTTGTCTTGACGGTCTCATCGGTTGGAGTGGATGATGATGAAGCTCTCGGCTTGAAGTTGCTCGTAGTAGGAGGATGACTTGGAGTTGACGAAGCTTTCTTGGAACTTGACTTGTCGATGTTGCTAGTAGAAGGCTTGGTAGACGGTGTTGGAGTCGTTGAAGCTTGGTTGTTTGAGAAACCGTAGGACTTGGATGAGAACTTGGCATACTTGAAATCGTCTTGCACTTGACATTCCGCATTTGTAGTTTGATGCACTAGCTCGATGAGGTTCGAGTATGGTTGAAAGTCGGCGATCTTCTTGATAGGATAGGATGGTTGAGTCCATTCAATAAATGTGCCATTGTTTGCTCATCATCTTCCGTGACATTGGCTCTTAACATGGCAATATCCATCTCCTTGTAGTACTCTTCAATGCTCTTGGTTCCTTGCTTGAGTAGTTGGAGTTTCTTGAAGAGGTCGCGGTTGTAGTAGGTAGGCACAAAGCGTGCTCTCATGACATCCTTCATTTGCGCCCACGTAGTGATGGGTGGTTCACCTCTTGCCTCTCGGCGCTCGATGACTTGTTCCCACCAAATGAGGACATAGTCTTGGAACTCAAGGGATGCCAGCGCGATCTTCTTCTCTTCATTGTAGTTGTGCAAATGGAAGATCTTGTCAACTTTCAATGCCCATGAAAGGTATTATTCGGGATCGTTGCTTCCATTGAACTTGGGCATGGTGAACTTGAGCTTGCCATAGCGTTGCTCTTCATTGTGTTGGGGTCGGGGATGATGACGCCCGTGTTGTAGATGATTGTCAAGCTCGTGTCGCTCTTGGTGAGGAGGATTGTCAACCTCATGTTGGACTTGCCGTGGAGAATGTCCATTCTCTTCATGCTCTTGACGAACTTGATGTTCTTGGAGAGCTTGTGGAGGAGCTTGTCGAGCTCGAGGAGGAACTTGAGGGACGCGACGGTGCACGCGAGCTTGATGTCACCGTTCATGAAGTTCTTCGCGAAGTGCTTCCTCTTGTTCATGAGCTTGTCGGCCTCGGTTGGCTACGGCTCGACTTGAATCTTGGAGGGCATGTTGCGACTCAAGTGCTTGAGCTTCGCGGAGTTGTTGTTCTTGTCGTTGTGCTTCGGCATCTTGTGCTACTTGGTGTAGACGCGCTCGCTCTTCCTCTTCATGTTGGCGTTGTCGTTGCCATTCTCGTGCTAGCGCAAAAGCCTCTTGAGTTTGACGTTGTCGGCGCTCTTGAGAGTCGGTATCGGGTAGAGGATTGAGGCTTGCTTGACGATCATTGCACGCGGCACGGTGTAGAGTGTTCGATGTGGGTGTACTTGAGCCAAAGAGGGTGAAGTCGGAGTGTCGACTTGAGCGAGTCCTTCTTGATGAAGACTAAGTGGAAGAAGAGCGATTGAGCAACAAAGCGCGAATCTGGTCCATTCTTGCGTCATTCTCTTGCTTGTGATCGTCGAGCTTGTGGTCGAAGTAGTCCCTTGTATGTTGCTCGGAGAGTCGCAAGTCGGCGGCGAGGTTGTCGATGCATTCACTCATTGCTTGTTGCTCTTGATGCAAAGCACGTTGCCCACCAAAGAGGTGGCTCTTGGTGACGTAGGAGTTCATGTCGTCGTCGTGCTCAATGAAGAGTGGGTTGGTAGAAGTACTTGGCCTATCCATCATTCCGAGACAAATGTGAGTGGTAGAAAGAGAAGAACGAATACCAAATGTACCTTGACCGAAGTTGAAAGTGGATCGATGATCACTCCAATGTAGGACAAGGAAATAGCAC
Organism: Triticum urartu; assembly: GCF_003073215.2. Lineage (NCBI taxonomy): Eukaryota > Viridiplantae > Streptophyta > Magnoliopsida > Poales > Poaceae > Triticum > Triticum urartu. Next base: position 345,835,191 of record NC_053024.1, on the reverse strand, counting down.
AATTGGTACTAGCTCTTGTCGGTTTCTCACACCTACACAAGTAAAAGCTTATGGTGGAGCTTGGTTAGGATGGTGGCACAAAATTTGATGCAATTGTAAGTGAGCTTCAATAATGTTGGAAAAGATTCGCAAGATGCAATGTAACAAGTAGACCAAGCATATAAGGTACACGGAAACACACACAAATAGGTAAGTGGGGTTGGGCAACCAAGGATGAGCCAAAATGTGGAATCCACAAAAATGCTCGTGTTGCACAACACTAGAGAGATGCTAGCACGATTGCACAATAGGCGGATTCAAGAATTTTTGCACAACCTACTTAGCAAAAATGCAACGACTTCTATCCCAAGTATGTTCTATGCAAGGTGTTGCTATGAGATGATCCAAATGATCTAGTATGACAATCTTAATGTTGGATGATGCTATGGTTCCTGCTTAAAAGGTCTTTGCTTATCTTTCCTCTTTGCTTAGAAGCTTGTTTGGCTCCTTGATGTTTGAGCTCTTTTCTCATGCAATGCTTGATGGACCAAGATAGCAATTGTGTATGCGATTACAACTTTGTGACACAAGAAATGATACCAATATATGCAACAATGATGTATGTATGCTATGGCAAGTATGATCACAAATGTGCACAAGTCTCATTGCCGGCAATACTCAACGGCTAGTCTCGATGGGTAAGCAACGCAAAGGAGTAAGGCTATGATGGCTATCAATGTAATGGCAAGAGTGATATGTCCAATACCAAGACGAGGTTACCGTTCTTTGGTTCCGGTATGGTGTCAAAATGGTGGACCGAATACCAAGATGTAGTCGAGGTGGTCGTTGTTGATGACGCGTCCGTGGCGAAGATGAGCGGCGGTGATGTTGATGTTGAATCGTACCTAGATAGTCGAAACACAAAAGGATACGGAAGCGTAACTCAAATTCTCAAAGATTGAAGTGGCAAAACGTGTCGAAGAGCGAAACAGGTAAGCAATGGTGGTGGTATGCGAAAGTGGTGATGGTGTATAGGTGGTAGGAGTGCGTATGTGGAAAAGTGGGGCGGTGGTGGTGACTATACTGAAAAAAATTCAGTTTCTTCAGGGTCGGTCGGATGTCCGGTGCCTGGGCGAATTTCGGGCACAGGATGAACTTCACGTCTTCGTGATGGGGATGACGAAAGTGGGCAAATCCGGGGGATTTTTTGGATGGAAAGGGTGGGGAAAGGGGGAAAAGCTAGATCCACTCAAAACAAAGCAAATCCACGGATCCAAACCAACAAAATCTCAACACACCAACAAATCACAACAAAAAATTGGGGCTATTTTTGTGGGGAATTTTCGAATTAGGACGAAAAACAACAAAAACTAGGCTAGAAACACAACGGGGAGGCTCCGAAATCGTGATCAACGTGGCTCATGATACCAAGATGATGTAGGGTAGAACCCTAATTGGCCGATCTTTCACGAAAGGAGCGGATCCCCGATGAACATGAAGAACACGAGGGGAAAGAGAGGGAAAGCACAAGGGAAACACAAGAGAATCACTAAACCAACACAAGAAAGTCAAACATGTGCTAGATCCTCGAATACATAGGGTTCACACGGTACACGATCAACTAGGGACGATACAAGGGTAACGGTCTTATCTGTTAGGAGGTCTTGATGTTCTTCTCCGCAAGGAGGTCTTGAATCCAAAGGGATCTTCTCTGAAGAGGCCGCAGTCTCTCACGAGGAGTAGATCCGATGTGGATGAGCGTAGCTCTATCTCTAAAAATGAGCTAAACCAAAGCTAACCCTAGAAAGTTGGACGAGCTGGAGTATATATAGTCTTAGTGCAAAAGAGGGGGCGAAGGGGTACATGGGCCGCGGCCCAACACGAAACAGTGCACAGGCGTTGGACCTCCGGGAGTCACCGGTCGTCCGGAGGCTTGCGAGGGTCCGGACATCCGGTGCCTGTCGGACGTCCGTAGATTCGGCTCGGGTGGTCTTCGGTCGGATGTCCGGTCGAGGTCAGTTGTGCGAGGAGCGTCGGAAGTTCATAGTTTTGGCTCGGGTGTGGGAGTGTCGGACGTCCGGTCTGGGTCGGACGTCCGGAGCTTGGAGGTCGTCGGACGTCCGGTCCTGGCCGGTCGTCCGGAGCCTGTAGCTTCTTCTTCATCACTTCTTCTTCTCCATCGTCACATCCATCTTCCTCTTCCTCTTCTCCTTGCTCCTTAGCTTCTCCATGATACCTGAGCATGCACAAAGTGTCTGTATGAGGTAGTAGCCATGTCTCATGTGCATCAAAGTGGAAATGTGAGAGGAGAGATGTCACCTCGGTTTCGAGAGCTCTTACACGTGCCCGTGTCATGGGTCCAAGAGGTGTCGTAGGAGATGTAGCTGGGTCCATGGGGATGGCCTTGGGATGCTCCGCATCACTTTCACTTGCACGACCGAATAGTGTGGATAATAATAATAGTGCACGTGCATTAGACTAAGCTGGAATCTGCAAGCATTCAATTCAAGAGAGAAGACAAGGTAATATGGGCTCTTTGTTAGATCAAAAATAATGCATATGAGAGCCACTCAACATTTTTATTATGGTCTTCTCCTCTCGACCCCCAAAGAACAAGAAAATATATAAAACTATTTACACGGGAAAGCTCCGAACAAGCAAAAGAAGAACGAGAAATCTTTTTGGGTTTTCTTTTAATTACTACTACAAGCAAGAAAGTAAACTAGCTAAAAGCTACAACTAATTTTTTTGGTTTTTCTTAAGGTTTATCAAACACACAATAAGAAAGCATAAAAAGGAAAATAAACTAGCATGGATGATACAGTGGAAAAGTATGAGCACCGGCAACTAGCATGAGTGTGTGAACATAAATGTAATGTCGGTGAGAAATACATACTCCCCCAAGCTTAGGTGTAACGCCCTCGATGCGGCTATATCTCCCACGTGTCGAAGCACGACTTAGAGGCATAACCGCATTGAAAGCAATGTCGCAAGTGAGGTAATCTTCACACAACCCATGTAATACATAAGGGAAAAAGATACATAGTTGGCTTACAATCGCCACTTCACACAATACATGAATAAAGCATTACATCATCCAAATACAATCAAGGTCCGACTACGGAACCAAAATAAAAGAAGAACCCCAAATGCGACAAGGTCCCCGATCGACCCCAACCGGGCTCCACTACTGATCAACTAGAATGAAACAACACAAAGGACAAGATCTTCATCGAGCTCCTCCTGAGCTTGGTTGCGTCATCTGCACGGTCTCATCGGCACCTGCAAACTGGTTTTGGAAGTATCTGTGAGTCACGGGGACTCAGCAATCTCGCACCCTCGCGATCAAGACTATTTAAGCTTATAGGTAAGGTAAAGGTATGAGGTGGAGCTGCAGCAAGCGACTAGCATATATGGTGGCTAACATACGCAAATGAGAGCGAGAAGAGAAGGCAAAGCACGTTCGAGAATCTACGATCAAGAGGTGATCCTAGAACAACCTACGTCAAGCATAACTCCAACACCGTGTTCACTTCCCGGACTCCGCCGGAAAGAGACCATCACGGTTACACACGCGGTTGATGTTTTTTAATTAAGGCCAACTTCAGGTTTTCTACAACCGGACATTAACAAATTACCATCTGCCCATAACCGTGGGCACGACTTTCGAAAGTTCAAATCCCTGCAGGGGTGTCCCAACTTAGCCCATCACAAGCTCTCACGGTCAACGAAGGATATTCCTTCTAGTGGAAAGACCCGATCAGACTCGGAATCCCTGTTACAAGACATTTCGACAATGGTAAAACAAGACCAGCAAAGCCACCCAGATGTGCCGACAAATCCCGATAGGAGCTGCACATATCTCGTTCTTAGGGCACACCGGATGAGCCAGATGTCGGGTGGGCCAGCCCAGAGTTGCCCCTGGTAGCTCCGGACATCGCTTAGTTTGGACCAACACTCAGAGGAGCACTGGCCCGGGGGTTTAAAATAAAGATGACCCTTGAGTCTGCAGAACCCAAGGGAAAGAAAAGGCTAGGCGGCGAATGGTAAAACCAATGTTGGACCATGCTGGAGGAGTTTTATTCAAGGCGAACTGTCAAGGGGTTCCCATTATAACCCAACCGCGTAAGGAACGCAAAATGCGGGAACATAACACCGATATGACGGAAACTAGGGCGGCAAGAGTGGAACAAAACACCAGGCATAAGGCCAAGCCTTCCACCCTTTACAAGTATATAGATGCATTAATTAAATAAGATATATTGTGATATCCCAACAAGTAACATGTTCCAACAAGGAACAACATCTCCATGTTCCAACAAGGAACAAACTTCAATCTTCACCTGCAACTAACAACGCTATAAGAGGGGCTGAGCAAAGCGGTAACATAGCCAAACAATGGTTTTCTAGGACAAGGTGGGTTAGAGGCTTGGTTCAACAATGTGGGAGGCATGATAAACAAGTGGTAGGTATCACAGCATAGGCATAGCAAAAGAGCGAGCATCTAGCAAGCAAAGATAGAAGTGATTTCGAGGGTATGGTCATCTTGCCTGAGATCCCGCAAGGAAGAAGAACGAGTCCAAGAAGAAGGCAAACGGACGTAGTCGAATGGGTCACAAATGCGATGTTCTCAGAACCAACCCGAAGAAGCAAACACCGGAAAAGAAGCACACAACATAGTAAACAACCACCACATAACATGGCATGATGCACACTCAAGTATGATGCATGTCCGGTTTAATGAAGCATGGCATGACAAAGTGCACAAACAATCCTACAAATTAAGTGGAGCTCAATATGCAACGAGTTGCATATTGACGGAGCACCACATCAATTATTTAGTTCGATCTTGTTTATGTACCCAACAATATTAAATGTTGTTAAACATGGCAAGAGGGTGAAGCAAATGAAAACTACCCATCTAGTCAAGTTTAAATGAGGCCGGGAACAACAAACAACAAATCCGGAAACTCCTCATGTGCATATATTAGGTTAGGTCCTGTTCTTCCCTAAACCATATTTTAGAGTTGTTAAACATGCAAAGTAAGGCCACCATGTTAAACTAGGCATTTTTCCACCCCATTTACATATAAAGTTTGTTAGATTCGGAGCTACGGTTAATTAGTTATGAATTAAATCATTTTAACATGGCATAGGAGCAAATTTAATCAAACATCATTTTAAACATTTTGAACATGGATGAAAGTTGGATATTATGAATCTAGAAAAAATTCTAAGCAAGTTTCATATATAAAACATTTTAATCCGATGCATAGTTGTGAAGTTATTAAATGCATGAAGAACAGGGACTTTTCTGTAAAACAGTCATCTCTGGAATAATAGACAAATTCGTAGTGCACAGAAAAAAAACAGCTATGGGCTGAATCTGAGAAGAACTGGTCTGCTCACCACGGGCCTTAGCAGGCCGGCTGGCCTAGCGGATCTGGTGCGGCTGCTAGGTCTGCGCAGATGGGCCAAGGGAGCTGGGCCTTGCTGGAGCCGGACAGGGACGAGGCCAACCAGGCCGGGTCAATGGGCGCAGGGACTTGACGCTGCGTGCGTTCCAGGAAGGCGAGCTGGCGAAGCGGGGGACGACGGCCAGCGAACAGGAGGGCGCCAGCGGTGGGGACGGGGCTCTGCCGGCGGGATCCGGCCGTGAACGGGCAAGGGCAGCGGAGGCCGGCCGGATCTAGAGGGTGGCCGTGGTGGGACTTGGCGAGGAGACGACCCGCGCGGAGCTTCTGCGAGGCTTCCATGGTGGCGCTGCTTCAAGAAAAGAGAGATCAGGGAAGGAGAGAAACGAGGCAGGAGGGAAGGAAGGATAGGGGAGGTGCGATGAGGCTCATCTTGCTAGCTGGTTCGATCGGTGGCGAGGACGTGGTGACGGGCTGGAGCAGGGCGGTGCTGGAGTTGCTCGAGGGGAGGAGTGCGTGGCCTCGGGCGCTTGGTTGCCGATGCAGAGGAGCCGCAGAAGCAGGGAGGCCGGCGTGAGGAACTTGGCGGCGGGGACGGCCTGAAGCTGCTGCTGGTGGCCGGCGTGAGGGAGACGAGGTGAGGAGGAGGCGCTCAGCTGGAGGGTTCGAGCGATGGGAGGAGCGGGCGGTGGTGCGGTGGTTGGTTCGGTGGCGAAAATGATGAGGATTTTGGATCAGGGACGAAGCCACTGATTGGATGGGAATGGATCCCGAGGTGGATGGTGAGAAAAGTGGCGGCGGCGGGTGAGGGGATGGATGGGACAACTCCCCTAGATTTTAGGGTTTGTCCAAAATAGTCTAGGAGTGGACTATATATATATGAAAAGAGGGGAGTTTAGGGTAGATTTGGACCCTCCGATCAAAATCGGGCGGTTCAAGAAAAACTAGGTTAGGAAGCCCAATAAACAAAACGGAGACATTTTGTAGATGTTTGGGGATGATCCGGACACGACGGTGATGAGTGCTCGGATCGGGTCCGGGACAATTTTCGGACGCACGCGATAGGTGGGCCGCGGGCTGACGAGAGAGGATAGGTTAGGCCTGGCGGTAGGTAGTGAGCTGTGCAGATGGTCTCGAGCTGAGAGAAGAGAAGGGAGGGAGGCCCGGCGGCTGTTTCCGGAGACCGAAAACGTCCGACGATAGATCGTCTATACTGCCGCTATAATTATCCGTTGGGGCGTCAAACGAACTCCGATTGCGATGAAACTTGACAGGCGGTCTATATACACTATAATAAGACTGCACACCAAATTTCAACCCAATCCGAGAACATTTTCCGGCCACTTATAAAATACTATCTCGGACATGCCGCGGGCGCGTGCAAGTGTGGTTGGGCTCAGAACGGACAACGGAGAGAACTTGGAGAGCCCGGACGAATGCAAGTTTTTGAAAAACATGATGATGCTATGCAGATGATGACATGACAAGATGCGACACGCAAGCAAATGACAAGGCAACAACAACGAAACACCGGAAGACACCTGGCGCAACGGTCTCGGGGCGTTACATTAGGCTTTTGGCCTAAGTTTGTCTATGGCCACGGCTGGCCTGGCGGATATCCAAAGTTGTAGCTGGGGTCGTACTAAGATGCAGCGGCAATTTCCTGATGAGCTGCAGCTTGGAGGCGAGCTGCCTCCGCCCTCCTCTCATACTCGGTCGCCTCCTCCCTAGTTATAACATATCTCCCTTTTGCCTAAAAGTCAAAGAAAGTAGGAGCAGGGAGAGCGACGTGATAGGTGCATCGTCTGTCAAAGATTAGTCGGTACTGGAGGAACTGATCATTCCTCTCAACAAACTGATGACGAACCATAGCATCATAATCTAAATAAGCAAGAGGCAACTCAATATCATATCCACGTATGGGTATCTCAAGAAAATTAGCTAGACGGGTTGCATAAATTCCCCCAAAGGAATCTCCATTAATTCTATTATTATGCAACCTACATGCAACAATGGCCCCCAAGTTATATTGTCTATCTCCTAATACAACACTCTTGAGAACACTAAGATCAGGGACACACATGTGACATGATTCATCCTTACCATTTATGCACCTACCTATGAAGAGAGCAAAATAATGTATAGCAGGAAAATGAATGCTCCCTATGGTAGCTTGCGTGATTTCCCTCAATTCCCCCACAGTTATACTAGCAAGAAAGTCTCTATATTCGAATTTGCGAGGTTCACTAACATTACCCCACTGTGGGAGTTTACAAGCAGTATTAAAATCTTCTGAATCCATGGTGTAAGATTTATCATAAAGATCAAACAGGACAATTTGTGAATTGCGCGAAGATGAAATTTTGAACCTTCTCACAAAGGAATCAGTTAGGTGATAGTATTGAGGGCACTTATCTAGCACGAAGCCCTCGAGTTCAGCATTACACACATATGCATCAAATTCCTCCTTGATTCCTGCTTGGACCATGAAATCCTCTGACGGCCATTCACAAGGCTGCACTTGAGCTTCTCTTGGTGGTTCCTCGTCCGCATCGCGTATTGCGGGTCTGGGTCCTTGCTTCCTTGAAGAACCACCTTGGTACATTTTCCTAAACATATTTCTTCCTCTGAAAAATTTCTGAAATTTTTAGTAACTCAAAACAAAAGTGAACCAAACTCAACAATATTGATAGCAACTACTCCTACAAGTGCCTAGAGGCAATATCATGCATTAAAACTACTTTTGACCATATAAATTTGACATGCAAGCTCAAGAATAGGGTCACCTAAGCAGCAAAAATTTGCAATGAATAAAGCACTAGAACAAAAATTAATTGGACCATTGGAGGAGTCACATACCAAAGAACAATCCCCCAAAGCAGTTTTGTGAATGGAGCTTTGAGCAAGGCGATCGAAAGTGGCAGCAAGATGAGCTAGAACTCGTGCTTGAGCTGGTTAGTGATTTTTTGGGAGGAAGAAGGAGTGTGTGGTAGTTGGAATAAGTGGAGTGGAGCCACCATGGGCCCACGAAACAAGGGGGCGCGCCCTGGACCCTCGTGGCCAGGTGCTTGCTCCCCCTGTTGTGTTCTCAGGGCTAGATATTCTCAAATATTCCAGAAAAAATCATATTTAAATTTCAGGGCATTTGGAGAACTTTTATTTTTGGGCTATTTTTTATTGCATGGATAATTCATAAAACAGACAAAAAAATACTATTTTTGCTTTATTTAATATAAATAACAGAAAGTAAAAATAGGGTACAGAGAGTTGTGTTTTCTAAATCCATCCATCTCATGCTCATCAAAAGGAATCCACTAACAAGGTTTATCAGGTCTTGTTAACAAACTCATCTCGAATAACATGAAACCGGAGAATTTTCGAATAACACTAGGTTACCTCAATGGGGATATGCACATCCCCAACTATAAGAATATCATATTTCTTCTTGATAGAAGGAAGAGGAAATTCAAAACCTCCAATAATAATTGTTGAAAATTTTCCAATGGAATTGATACTGTGGGCTTGAGGTTGTTTCCTTGGAATGTGTACTGTATGCTCATTACCATTAACATGAAAAGTGACATTGCCTTTGGTGCAATCAATAACAGCCCCTGCAGTATTCAAAAAGGGTCTTCCAAGAATAATAGACATACTATCATCCTCGGGAATATCAAGAATAACAAAGTTCGTTAAAATAGTAACATTTGCAACCACAACAGGCACATCCTCACAAATACCGACAGTTATAGCAGTTGATTTATCAGCCATTTGCAAAGATATTTCAGTAGGTGTCAACTTATTCAAATTAAGTCTACGATATAAAGAGAGAGGCATAACACTAACACCGGCTCCAAGATCACATAAAGCAGTTTTAACATAGTTTCTTTTAATGGAGCATGGTATAGTTGGTACTCCTGGATCTCCAAGTTTCTTCGGTATTCCAACCTTAAAAGTATAATTATCAAGCATGGTGGAAATTTTAGCTTCCAGAATCTTTCTTTTATTAGTAATTATTTCCTTCATATATTTAGCATAAGGATTCATTTTAAGCATATCAGTCAAACGCATACGCAAAAAGATAGGTCTAATAATTTTAGCAAAGCGCTCAAAATCCTCATCATCCTTTTTCTTGGATGGTTTAGGAGGAAAAGACATGGGTTTCTGAACCCATGGTTCTCTTTCTTTACCGCGCTTCCTAGCAACAAAGTCTCTCTTGTACAACATTGATTCTTTGATTGTGGGTTATCAAGATCAACAGCAGGTTCAATCTCTACATCATTGTCATTACTAGGTTGAGCATCAACATGAACGTCATCACTAACATTATCACTAGGTTCATGTTCATTACCATATTGTGTTTCAGCATCAGAAATAGAAATATCATTGGGATTCTCAGGTGTGTCAATAACAGGTTCACTAGAAGCATGCAAAGTCCTATCATTTTTATTTTTCTTCCTCTTAGAAGGACTAGGTGCATCTACATTAGTTCTCTGAGAATCTTGCTCAATTCTCTTAGGATGGCCTTCAGGATAGAAAGGTTCCTGAGTCATTTTACCACCTCTATCCACAACTCTAACAACATTATTAATTTTATTATATTTAATTCATTGAGCAAATCATTCTGAGCTTTAAGTACTTGTTCTACTTGAGTGGTAACCATAGAAGCATGTTTACTAATAAGTTTAAGTTCTCCTTTAACACTAGCCATATAATCACTCAAGTGTTCAATCATATAAGCATTATGTTTCAATTGTCTACCAACATAAGCATTGAAGTCTTCTTGTTTAACCATAAAATTATCAAACTCATCTAAGCATTGGTTGGCAAACTTAGTAGGAGGGATTTCAACTTTATCATATCTATAGAGAGAATTTACCTTTACTACCTGTGTCGGGTTAACAAGACCATGTGTTTCTTCAACAGGCGGTAAATTAAGACCATGTATTTCTTGGACAGGAGGTAAATTCTTAACATCCTTAGCTTTAATACCTTTTTCTTTCATAGATTTCTTTGCCTCTTGCATATCTGCAGGACTAAGAAATAGAATACTCCTTTTCTTCAGAGTTGGCTTAGGAGTTGGTTCAGGAAGTGTCCAATTGTATTCATTAGTCAACATATTATTCAATAGAATTTCAGCTTGATCAACAGTTCTTTCCCTGAAAACACAACCATCACAACTATCCAGGTAATCTCTGGAAGCATCGGTTAGTCCATTATAAAAGATATCAAGTATTTCATTTTTCTTGAGAGGATGATCAGGCAAAGCATTAAGTAACTGGAGAAGCCTCCCCCAAGCTTGTGGGAGACTCTCTTCTCCAATTTGCACAAAATTATATATTTCCCTTAAAGCAGCTTGTTTCTTATGAGCGGGGAAATATTTAGCAGAGAAGTAATAAATCATATCCTAGGGACTACACACACAACCAGGATAAAGAGAATTAAACCATATCTTAGCATCACCCTTTAATGAGAATGGAAATAATTTAAGGATATAATAGTAGCAAGTTTTCTCATCATTAGTGAACAAGGTAGCTATATCATTTAATTTAGTAAGATGTGCCACAACTGTTTCAGATTCATAGCCATATAAAGGATCAGATTCAACCAAAGTAATTAACTCAGGATTGACAGAGAAATCATAATCCTTATTAGTAACAAAGATAGGTGAAGTAGCTTAAGCGGGGTCATATTTCATTCTAGCATACAAAGACTTTTCTTTAAGCTTAGCTAATAATTTCTTAAGATCAGACCTATCATTGCAAGCAAGAAAGTCTCTAGAAGTTTCTTCATCCATAACATAGCCCTCAGACACAACAGGCAATTCATATCTAGGGGGAGAATCTTCATCATCACTTCCATCAAGATTATCAGTTTCAATAATTTCATTCTCTCTAGCCCTAGCAAGTTGTTCATCAAGAAATTCACCTAGTGGCATAGTAGTATCAAGCATAGAAGTAGTATCATCATAATTATCATGCAAAGCAGAAGTGGCATCATCAATAACATGCGACCTATCAGAATCAATAGCATGTGTAGGTGTCACAAGCTTACTCAAAACAGAAGGTGAATCAAGTGCAGAGCTAGATGGTAGTTCCTTACCTCCCCTCGTAGATAAGGGAAAAATCTTGGTTCTTTGATCTTTCAAGTTCTTCATAATGATAAGCAGATATTAATCCCAAGTGACACAAAGAATAGAGCTATGCTCCCCGGCAACGGCGCCAGAAAATAGTCTTGATAACCCACAAGTATAGGGGATCGCAACAGTTTTCGAGGGTAGAGTATTCAATCCAAATTTATTGATTCGACACAAGGGGAGCCAAAGAATATTCTCAAGTATTAGTAGCTGAGTTGTCAATTCAACCACACCTGGAAAATTAATATCTGCAGCAAAGTGTTTAGTTGCAAAGTAATATGATAGTAGTGGTAATGGTGGCAAAAGGTAACGGTAGCAAAAGTAATATCTTTAGGTTTTGTAGTGATTGTAATAATAGCAGCGGAAAAGTAAATCAGCGAAGAACAATATAGGAAATGCTCGTAGGCAATGGATCGGTGATGGAGAATTATGCCGTATGCGATTATTCATGCAACAGTTATAACATAGGGTGACACAAAACTAGCTCCAATTCATCAATGTAATGTAGGCATGTATTCCGAATATAGTCATACGTGCTTACGGAAAAGAACTTGCATGACATCTTTTGTCCTACCCTCCCGTGGCAGCGGGGTCCTAATGGAAACTAACGGATATCAAGGCCTCCTTTTAATAGAGTACCGGACCAAAGCATTAACAAATAGTGAATACATGAACTCCTCAAACTACGGTCATCACTGGTATGTATCCCGATTATTGTCACTTCGGGGTTAACGGATCATAACACATAATAGGTGACTATAGACTTGCAAGATAGGATCACGAACTCACATATATTCATCAAAACATAATAGGTTCAGATCTGAAATCATGGCACTCGGGCCCTAGTGACAAGCATTAAGCATAGCAAAGTCATAGCAACATCAATCTCAGAACATAGTGGATAATAGGGATCAAACCCTAAGAAAACTAACTCGATTACATGATAAATCTCATCCAACCCATCACCGTCCAGCAAGCCTACGATGGACTTACTCACGCACGGCGGTGAGCATCATGAAATTGGTGATGGAGGATGGTTGATGATGACGATAGCGACAGATTCCCCTCTCCGGAGCCCCGAACGGACTCCAGATCAGCCCTCCCGAGAGAGTTTAGGGCTTGGCGGAGGCTCCGTATCGTAAAATGCGATGAATCCTTCTCTCTGATTTTTTTTCTCCCGAAAGTGAATATATGGTGTTGGAGTTGAGGTCGGTGCAGCGTGAGGGGGCCCATGAGGCAGGGGGCGTGCCCAGGGGGTAGGGCGCGACCCCACCCTCGTGGACAGGTGGTGGGCCCCCTGACGTGGATCTTTCTTTCAGTATTTTTTATATATTCCAAAATAATTCTCCATTGTTTTTCAGGTCATTCCGAGAACTTTTATTTCTGCACAAAAATAACACGATGGCAATTCTACTGAAAACAGCGTCAGTCTGGGTTAGTTCCATTCAAATCATGCAAGTTAGAGTCCAAAACAAGGGCAAAAGTGTTTGGAAAAGTAGATACGACGGAGACGTATCAGGTACGTGGACAACACTCTTCCCCTCTCATTGCTATGCATCACCGTGATAGTTCTTGCGTGTGCGCAGGATTTTTTTTGAAATTACTGTGTTCCCCAACAATAGCACTATGGGTGGAGTAGAAAATAATGATGGGGGTTATGTGGAGAAGACAAAAAAGGAGGAAGTCTCACATTGACATGGCTAATCAGCGGGCTAGGGAGATGCCCATCAATTGATGTCAATGCAAGGAGTAGGGATTGCCATGCAACGGATGCACTAGAGCTATAAATGTATGAAAGCTCAACAAAAGAAACTAAGTGGGTGTAAATCCAACTTGCTTGCTCACAAAGACCTAGGGCATTTGAGGAAGCCCATTGTTGGAATATACAAGCCATGTTCCATAATGAAAAATTCCCACTAGTATATGAAAGTGACAAAACAAGAGACTCTCTATCATAAAGATCATGGTGCTACTTTGAAGCACAAATGTGGAAAAAAGGATAGTAGCATTGCCCCTTTTATTTCTTTTCTCTTTTTTTGGGCCTTCCTTTTTTTATTTGGCCTTTCTCTTTTTTTATTTGGGACAATGCTCTATTAATGATGATCATCACACTTCTATTTACTTACAACTCAATGATTACAACTCGATACTAGAACAAAATATGACTCTATATGAGTGCCTCCACAGTGTACCGGGATAGCAATGATGGGCAATGAATCAAGAGTGACATGTATGAAAAATTATGCATGGTGTCTTTGCCACCTACAATGTCAACTACATGATCATGCAAGGCAATATGACAATGATCATGCAAGGCAATATGACAATGATGAAATGTGGGCCTGTAAGCCACACAATCATGTTAGCAAATCAGGTTTTTCATAGACTAGACTGAACTTCGGCCAAGGAGTTTGAAAGGGGGATCCTACAGGCAGTTGGCTCTGATACCAACTTGTGACGCCCCCGATTCAATCGTACACTGATCACACACGCAAATGTGTACGATCAAGATCAAGGACTCACAGGAAGATATCACACCACAACTCTAGAGAAAAAATTGAAATAATACAAGCTTTATATTACAAGCCAGGGGCCTCGAGGGCTTGAATACATAAGCTCGGATACACAAGAGTCAGCGGAAGCAACAATATCTGAGTACAGACATAAGTTAAACAAGTTTTCCTTAAGAAGGCTAGCACAAAAGCAACAACGATCGAAAAGGCAAGGCCTACTGCCTGGGAGCCTCCTAACTACTCCTGGTCGTCGGCAGTCTTCACGTAGTAGTAGGCACCCTTGGGGTAGTAGTAGTCGTCAAAGGTGGCATCTGGCTCCTGGACTCCACCATCTGGTTGCAACAACCAGAAAGGAGACAGAAGGGGGAAAAGGGATAGCAAAGCAACCGTGAGTACTCATCCAAAGTACTCGCAAGCAAGGATCTACACTACATATGCATCAGTGTCAATGAAATGGGTAGTATATGTGGACTGAACTGCAGAATGCCAGAAGAGAAAGGGGGGAAAGCCTAGCCTATCAAAGACTAGCATCTTCAAGCCTCTCCAAGCATCTTGCAGCATCAGAAGAGATAAGAGTAGCATAAAGTAAAGTAGTAGTAGTGTTATCAATCTCGACTAGAGATCGTTTCTCAACTCCCTGTGAGAAAGCAATCCCAGAGCCATACTATCCATTTCTCCTATCCATTTCTCATCTCAAGTATCTAGTTCTAGTTGTATCGATTGGGATACAACTCCAAGTGTCCGTTACCGTAGGACAGGCTATCGATAGATGTTTTCTTCCCTGCAGGGGTGCACCAACTTACCCACCACGCCGGATTAAATCCGGCCGGACACACTTTCCTGGGTCATGCCCGGCCTCGGCCAAACAATACACCGCAATCCGACCTAGGCTTAATAGAGAGGTCAGCACGCCGGACTAAACCTATGCCCCCAGGGGTCATGGGCCATCGCCACGGGAACTCCTGCACATTGCATGGGCGGCCGGTGAGCAGACCTAGCTACCTCCGTAAAAGGCAGGAGCTTACCAGTCCAACCCGGCGTGCGCTGCTCAGTCGCTGACTTCTAATAAGCTTCAGCTGATGCATGCGACGCAGAACGCCCATACTATGCCCACATGATGGTTAGCGCTATCAGGTTAGAGACCCCTCGGATCAAATATCCAAATCATAGCGGATTAGGAGCACGCGGTAACGAGCAGAGACTCACGATCGGTGTGACCCCGTCGCCCCATCTCAAGTACTTGCGGCAAGGGCTAAGAATGCCCGGCCACGTCTCGTAAGTATCTCGCAGGAACCTTCTAGGTCAACCCGACTCCACATCACTCGCAATTAAGCACGCGCGGGTACCCCTCAGGGCCGACCCGTCTTTAGTAACATGGTTCAGTGTAAAGTCATAGTAACCATAGTAACTGTGTGTCTAACACCAAGGGGAACCCTGAGGAACCACCCTCGATGGATTCCACTTGATGTAATCATCAAGGTGAACGTAAGAGGAACCACCCACGAGGTTCACACTTGAGGGGTTGCACGACAGAGCCGTATCGGAAGTGGTTAAGGAGGAAATCACCCTCGATGACCACGATCGAATAGCTACACTACAGAGATGTCATCAGGAGTGATGTATGAGGTTCCACCCTCGGCACTCGATGGTAACTCTGCAGAGTCGAGCAACAAAAGGGTTGTGATGTGATGTGAGGTGTCGGGCTCTGGTTGTCGATCACGTTGATCGAGTTGTCGATGATGAAGCAGGGGCAACAAGGACAAGGTGGGGGTCACTGATGGATCACTAACCAACCTATACTCAGCAGTTTAGGGTAAGCAGGTAAGGTAACAATAAGCATGTTACGAAAGCAGGCTATGCATCAAAATAGGAGCAAACAATAACAGTAGCAAAATCTAATGCAAACATGCGAGAATGGAATGGGCGATATCAGGATAATCAAGGGGGGGGGCTTGCCTAGAAGCTCTGCTGAAAAGGAAGAAGTGTCATCGTCGACGCAGTCGATCACAGGGGCGACATCGGTCTCGGGGGCTACCGGAGAGAAGAGGGGGAAGAAACAATAATTATAAAGTAAACATAGCATCACAAAGCATAATATGGCAATATGCTGTGCCGGGTGTGACCTAACGTATGGCTACACGATATTGGTGAAGGGGGAATTCAACAGGGAATGTTTTCCCGGTTCCGGACCAGTGTCAGATAGATGACCGGAGGGGGAATGTTCCATGTTCAGCTAGTTAGAGGCATCTGACATATAAACAAACCTCGTATTCAGATTCGTGCGATTTTTCTGAGCAACTTTCATATATAAAACTTTTTCATCGGAGTTACAGATTAATTTTATATTATTTTTTAAAAGTTTTATTAATATTGTGAAAGTAATTTTTAATCTGAAAATAAATGCAAAATTGCTAAGTGCACACAACACCGTGTACACAGAAGTGTACATAGGCTGACATGTGGGACCTGTTGAGTGAGTTGACCCAGTCAACAGGGTAGGTGGGTCCAGGTGTCATTGACTAGCAGTTATTTGTTTGCACTAAAATGATTAATCTAGGAGGGACCACATGTCAGTGACACATGTTATATTTAAAGGGGTATTTAGCAGTGGGTCCCTCACATCTTAAGTTATAGGCTAACTAATCAATTAATAAAACTAACTAATTACAGGTACCCCACTTGGCCTAGACCAAATTAGCCCCTTAATTGATTTATCCTAATCCTAACCTACATGGCAAGCCACGCTGGGAAGTACCACGGCCAGCCATACATGGATCACTCACGCACGCACAAGACATAGTGGCTACAGCCAGCAGCAGCGTGAACTGGAGCGGCTGGCAGCGGGTAGAGGCAGCTGCGGGCGTGTGCGGCAGCGGCGCAGCAAGCAGGCAGCAACATCGACAACTAGCAAGGAGCAGCGGCGATGTAGCAGCAGCACATCAGCAATAGGAGCAAGCGGGCCAGGGCCCGTAGGCAAGCGAGCACGGGCAAGGGCAGCAGCAGGAGGTGCGCAACGGTGGGCGTCGGCAGGAGCAAGCGGCAGCAGAAGCAACACACACGTGTACGCGGAGGCTCGAGTGAGATCCAACCATGGCGTGCAGTGGCGTAAAAGTAACGGGTCGAAGCCGAGATCGAGGGGAATCCGAAGAGGAGCTCACCACAGAGCTCATGGACGAGGTTAGGGAGCGTGGTGTGGTCGGAATTCGGCGAATCCGATGACAAACGGCGGTGGCCGTGGCGGAGAAGACGGCGAAGAAGGTGATGATGGGCGCGTCCCCGCTCGATTAAGAGTACCCAGGCGAAGGAGACGTTGACGGCGAGGCTCTTGGACAAGTTGGCGCGGCATGGGACAGCTACAGAGCACGAGATCGACGACATGTGTAGCGGCGGGGGCTCGGGTGTGTGCGGGGCAAGAGCTATGGCGCGAGGGAAGGGGAGGAGTGGCCTAGGGTTTACAGGGGGCCGCGAGCGACAGTTTTAACCAACAGGGGACGGGGGGATGGCTGGCACGTGTAGGGCACCATGGGGATGGCCACCACGCAGCCCCAGCTCCTATAGCAGGAGGTAGAAGATATGTGGGGAGGGGTTTTTGGGCTGGGCCTCACTGTTGGTTTAAGGCCCAGGGGCACAGTGACGTCTTAGCTCTTTTCTCTTTCCATTTTCTTTTGCTATTTCTTTTATTCTTTTCTGTTTTGTTTTTCTCTACTCTTTTCTATTTCTTTTATCTAACAAATGAACTGTGTTAAATGTGCCACTTAGCAAATAAATACTAGACAATATTATAAGGCAACACACAAAGTTATAATTTATTTTGAAAAGGTTAGATATTTATTTAAATTGAAATGGTCAATTCAATTGTTGCTAACCCTATTTTAAAATAGGTTAGAGGCACTTTATTAATTCAAGATATGTTGGATAATTCATGACAAATAGTTAGAGAATATTTTCAACTCAGTCTACATTTTTAATTTACTATTTCAGAATTTGGTAATTTGACTTGCATTTGAATTTGAATCTAATTTTGATTTTTGGAAAAGTGGCAATTAGCATAGTGATGCTGATTACATGGCCAGCATTAATGGGGGATTACTGTAGCTTGATTCTCGGGGTATTACAAATCTCCTCCACTACAAGAAATCTCGTCTCGAGATTTTAAGGGTGGAGTAAGGGGGAAAGACTCGGGAAGGACGGAGCTCAACACAAGATAGTTACCTAGGGATTATCTCAATGAACATGGCTAAGAGGCATCTCTCAAGTTGAAATTCAAGAAAGTCATCGAGAGCAAGGTAAGAAGGTGCAATAAGAAGCTTCAAACGGGTAGGCAATCATTCATTGCCTGAAACAGAGTGTGAAATGGTTTCAGAGCGACGGGAGTAAGTATTTTGTCTA
This sequence comes from Triticum urartu, assembly GCF_003073215.2. NCBI lineage: Eukaryota > Viridiplantae > Streptophyta > Magnoliopsida > Poales > Poaceae > Triticum > Triticum urartu. The sequence continues at coordinate 345,816,763 of NC_053024.1, read as the reverse complement.
CTACCAGAATTGGTGATCTCTCGAAAGGTGGCTCATGAATTACATACGAGACCAAGCGTGGGGAAAACTTATAGAAACAGGGGTATACATGAGAGTCAGGTTTCGATCCTGTGGAACTGTGGGTTATGGGCCCACCATGTGGGTTAAAAGTAGAAAGGGGCCAATAGCAAGGCATGTCAGATGATAGACTGTCAGTTATGTTGCCAACAACGTTGGTACCAAGGGCGAGGGACAAAGAGAACTACTTTCCTGCTCGTTGAACGAGGCAGACCAATAGGCAAAGTTCTCGTCCATCGGTGGTTACCGGAATGCCATCAACAAAAGCAATAGGGTCTTACTGACACGGTCGTACAGCTAGGTGTTCACATAAGCAGAAGAATATTACTGATTAGATCATATAGATCACCAGAAAGGTCAAACAAAACCATGGAAAGGAAAAGGTGACCATCAGATTAAATAGAACAATGGAAAGGAAAATGTGTTTAAACACATATTTCGGGGGTATATCCTTCTCAAGGAAAAGTAGAGCATGACATCCAAGACAGGATAGAAAGTAGAAAACCATTTAGGTAAGGGGAGAGGAATTTCATGTCGTTACCCATACAACAGTGCTCGGATAAGTGATCAAGAAACATTTAGCATTGCGCCCCCAAGGTTCTTAATGATGTTCAGAGTACCACAGTCGTGTTTTGGGATAGCATTGGCATGGCCATCAGGTAAAGGTCGAACCTTGCGATCCATTAGGAATTTCTATAACAATACAATTTTGTCAGGAAAAATTAGGATGCGGCCGATGGGTTTAGCAGCAATCCATCGACACGTCAAAAAGGATGTATTTCCAAAATTATGAGAACAAGTTTGTGTTAGGGGCGGGGGGTGAAGGCAAGAATCTTGTCGATGATAACACAAATCATCGAGGGGCACGAATGGTATTTCTCATCATGAATTTAATTAATATCCTGGAAGAGCTCAGAATGTTGATGATGATCAGGACATATTTGTTGTGAGGTTTCATGAAGATGTAATCTATCGGCGATGACAACAATTCAAAGGAATGATGAAGCGAAAGGATCAGGTAAAATGACACAAACTCAAAATTATGCTTGCTATTCAAGACAAAATGATATGACGAGGAAAATTGATGTAGGCTTAGCTCATCATCAAAAATTGTGCTTCAGGAAGAAGGATCAGGTAACATCGTTAAAATTTATCATGGTAATGATATAGCTGATCAGGCTAGAAATGACTTGAAGGATAATTAAACTCGTAAGCAACGAAAATTACTTATAGTTGTTGAATCGGAGTGTGGGATTGATTCTCTTATCGGTGTTCTCGAGTGACTGATAACTCAGAACCCGGGGGAAAATCTGAAATCGGTGAGAAGTAATACTAGATGAATATTCATAGGAAGCAACTCAGTTATTTGATATTCTCGAGATACCAGGGGTAATACTCGAAGGTAGACCATATTAGAGTTTGGACATGTGTATTGATATGCAGAAGGCAAGCACTTCAACTTGTCCGAGAAAGGGGATCAAAGAAGACAATCTTGGTTGGAACCACGATTGCAAAGGCCAAAATCACAGATATAGGATCAAATTATACCAAGGGAATAATTATTGTTACGAGAAGCTTCCATGAAAAGTTCCACATCGGGTCCATGGGCATGAACACAAAGGCTCAAGGTCAACTCCCCCTTCATCAATATATAACCTTTCATTTACTTCTCGTCTTCGAAGAAGTTGTAGTGTTGAAATTTTACCTGAAGGAAAGCCAGTAGAGTATAACCCGCATAAGTTTTGAGTTCACACAGATTTTAGGGAAGACACGGGTTCAACCCATCAGGGCATACTAGGAACATATACCACAAACTTTAGGAGTAAATATCTCAAGCTCGGGAGTAGAGCATGGTTGAGGAAGCAGAGGATACAATTTACCAAAGGCATTATGTATCCGAGGGGAGGCTCACAAGGTTACTAAATATGAAGGAAGCTGTCGGATAAAACTCAACAAATGATTTGGCGGTTCACAAGGGATCTGATGTGAGCGTTAGTACTCAACCAGAAGAAGAAAGAATGCAAGGATATCAGATTATAGAAACAACTAACTAATTCAAAGCTCGAATGCAAAGGGAATTATGATTTCCAAAATGGGGGATCAGAATCAAATGCTATGATTAGGTAAGAGTATGTTGAATAGGACTAGATGGGCAATCAATCAACGTTTGATTTGCCGAGAACCAGCTCATGTCCGGAATGACGTCTGAGCTGGAAGAACAATTTCCAGGGAACAACTGATGATTGCATGCATTCACACACATGTTGAATCAACAGGGTAAGGATGACAATCGCAAAGGATTTTAATGAATATTGCTAGACATATGGAATTAACCAAAGTGCAAGTAGGTAAGGTAGAACCAGAGCAATAGGCTACTAAGGATTTTCAGAAGATCGAATAGTATTTCGAAGAATTTTGTGAAACACAAGAATAACTAGGGATGAGCGAATACTCGATAAGTGTGAGGAATTATCCGTAGGGGTATTCATGTGGTAAAGAACTTCAAGGCGGGAAGCTCAAAGGATTCTCGGGGCAACGGAGAGTATTTCAGGGCATTTTGTAATAACAAGAGCAATATGGAATGACTGTAAGAATGGAAAGCATGCGTAGTTATTCATAAGGATATATCGGTTCCAGGGAATTGCAAAAGCGACGGGCACAAAGTCTCAAGAGAACATCGTAGGGTAGCTTCGGAATCTTCTGGTGCAACAGGCGATCATCTGTAATAAGGGGCTCTCCGGTTTGAAGTAGTTACGAGATCCTAATGTTAGAGTTAGCAAAATCGTTTAACCCGAATAGTAGAGAGATCAGAGTCCGAGAGTATAGACGAAGAGTAAAAGATCCTAATACCACCCAATGGCGACGTGGGCCTGTAAGCCACACAGCCATGTTAGCAAATCAGGTTTTTCATAGACTAGACTCAACTTCGGCCAAGGAGTTGGAAAGGGGGATCCTACAGGCAGTCAGCTCTAATACCAACTTGTGATGCCCCCGATTCAATCGTATACTAATCATACATGCAAATGTGTACGATCAAGATCAAGGACTCACGGGAAGATATCACAACACAACTCTAGACACAAAAATTGAAATAATACAAGCTTTATATTACAAGCCAGGGGCCTCGACGGCTTGAATACATAAGCTCGAATACACAAGAGTCAACGGAAGCAACAATATCTGAGTACAGACATAAGTTAAACAAGTTTGCCTTAAGAAGGCTAGCACAAAAGTAACAACGATTGAAAAGGCAAGGCCTCCTGCCAGGGAGCCTCCTAACTACTCCTGGTTGTCGGCGGTCTTCACGTAGTAGTAGGCACCCTCGGGGTAGTAGTAGTTGTCAAAGGTGGCATCTGGCTCCTGGACTCCACCATCTGGTTGCAACAACCAGAAAGGAGACAGAAGGGGGAAAAGGGATAGCAAAGCAACCATGAGTACTCATCCAAAGTACTCGCAAGCAGGGATCTACACTACATATGCATCAGTGTCAATGAAATGGGTAGTATATGTGGACTGAACTGCAGAATGCCAGAAGAGAAGGGGGGAAAGCCTAGCCTATCAAAGACTAGCATCTTCAAGCAGCTCCAAGCATCTTGCAGCATCAGAAGAGATAATAGCAGCATAAAGTATAGTACTAGTAGTGTTATCAACCTTGGCCAGAGATCCTTTCTCGACTCCCTGTGAGAAAGCAATCCTAGAGCCATACTATACATTTCTCCTATCCATTTCTCATCTCAAGTATCCAGTTCTAGTTGTATCGATCGGGATACAACTCCAAGTGTTTGTTACCGTAGGACAGGCTATCGATAGATGTTTTCTTCCCTGCAGGGGTGCACCAACTTACCCACCACGCTCGGTTAACTCCGACCGGACACACTTTCCTGGGTCATGCCTGGCCTTGGCCAAACAATACGCCGCAACCCGACCTAGGCTTAATAGAGAGGTCATCACGCCGGACTAAAACTATGCCCCCAGGGGTCATGGGCCATCGCCCCGAGAACTCCTGCACGTTGTGTGGGCGGCCACTGAGCAGACCTAGCTACCTCCTTAAAAAGGCAGGAGATTACCAGTCCAACCCGGTGCGTGCCGGGCAGTCACTGACGTCTAATAAGCTTCAGCTGATGCATACGACGCAGAACGCCTATACTATGCCCACGTGATGGTTAGAGCTATCATGCCAGAGGCCCCTTGGATCAAATATCCAAATCATAGTGGATTAGGAGCACGCGGTAAAGAGCAGAGACTCATGATCGATGTGACCCTGTCGCCCCGTCTCGAGTACTTGCGGCAAGGGCTAAGAATGCCCGGCCACACCTCGTAAGTATCTCGCGGGCACCTGTCGGTGTCAAAACCGGCGGATCTCGGGTAGGGGGTCCCGAACTGTGCGTCTAGGCCGGATGGTAACAGGAGGCAAGGGACACGAAGTTTTACCCAGGTTCGGGCCCTCTCGATGGAGGTAAAACCCTACGTCCTGCTTGATTAATATTGATGATATGGGTAGTACAAGAGTAGATCTACCACGAGATCGGAGAGGCTAAACCCTAGAAGCTAGCCTATGGTATGATTGTTGTGTGTATGTTGTCCTACGGACTAAAACCCTCCGGTTTATATAGACACCGGAGAGGGTTAGGGTTACAGCAAAGTCGGTTACAATGGTAGGAGATCTACATATCCGTATCGCCAAGCTTGCCTTCCACGCCAAGGAAAGTCCCTCGGACACGGGAAGTCTTTCAATCTTGTATCTTCATAGTCCAGGAGTCCGGCTGAAGGTATAAGTCGCTTATCACCCCGCCTATCAGGTCCTCAGTACCCCTGAACAGGCTTATGACGCGAGTACCGTAGTGTCGCGCGCGATGTCTCGATATGCAAGGCGCGTTCTTCTCGAAGTAATTGTGCGATTGTGAACCAAGATAGTGTCGCTCGTAATAAGGTTTCACATATTGCCGTGATAGGTATATATTCTACCAAGGCTATCTGTGAACAGCAAGTTTCCGAGTGTTTCGTATCCACACTGACGCGCGATTTTCGAGGCGGAGTTTCCTGGGAGTACTTGTTATCGGGTCGTGTTTTCCCGGGTTGCTCATCATAGGGCCGTGGGTTAAACCCCGCGCATTGATTCGGCGCTTGGAGTAGGTGGTCGTTTTACGGCTAGAATGGGCATGTAGTTGCGTCACCCATATAAGACGGTATGTCCCCTTGTCCTACGTTTCTTCCTGTCGCCTATCCTGTTCTTGCGCACGTCGCGGCCCGAAGTCGCCTCCCATCAACCTTCTCCAGCATGGTCCGCTGCAGGCGGGGGCGTGCGCTCGGCTCATCCGTCATGCGGACATTCAAAGCTGGGGAGGCCGTGTACCTGTCTACGCATCAGCGTACGGCTCCCGCAGAAAGGGGTTCCCACCCTAGAGCCCATGACGAGGTGGTGTTTCCTCCCCTTACTTGTGGAGGGTCCCTTGCACCATGTTTTTTCGGCCTGGATTTTCACGATCTGGCCTCCGAACTTAGTCTAATCTCGGGTTTTCGTAGTGCTGCGGAGGCTTCATCAGCATTCGTCCCAGTTTCTCTATGGCTCCGACTATTCGCTCAAGCCGACGGTGAGTGCGCTGGCAACCAGGGGGTGCGGATCGCCATGGTGGGCAGCTGGCAACTCTATGCTCCGAGAAGGCTCCTTTGTGGAGCCCTGACGACTCGGTGTGCATCAGCAGGTGCGGTTACAGGTACGCGCCGTCAGCCACCGCGCCGAATCGATTGAGTAGAACCCTGACGCCATTGTTTCGATCTCAGACGCCCTCGCGGTCACTCTTGAGGAGAACGGGCCTGTCTGGGGTCCACGAAGGGGAGGCTACGGGACTCCAACATGCGTCCACCCTGTGGACAAAGTCAATTGTCAACGTAGTCAGTTCATGCTACTCGCTTTGACTCCGTAATCATAGTCAACAATTGGCTTTTCGAACCTGTGGTGCGTCTGACCCGGCGCAGAAAGGCACCACTCTGAGGCGGCTCTTGAACGATGTACGAATTGCCTGGAGGTGCTTTTCCCGGGTCGCGGGACCCCCGCATATCATCCGAGGATCGCGGATTACTGCGCCGCATTCACGCTCGTGCAACGCGGTAGCTGTTTTTTTTCCGCTGTATCGTTTTTGCATAGTTTGATCAGCGGGTATCTACTCCTTACCTTTGGACGGTTGGCAGCGTGACCCCGGACAGCCGCTTCAACTGATCGGCTCTTTGCCCGAGGCCGCGGTCGCTCGCGTTGGCGACGCTGTGGTTCGGCACCTATGTGGTTGCGCTTGGAGAAAGGCGCAAAAAAGGCACGGGGACTCGAAGACGTTGACGGCTCCAGGAGGTGCTCGGAGTCATCATCGTATGGTACGAGGGATTCTCCAGGTAGACTAGGAGGAGAAGAGAAACTCTCACCCTCAGTGGGAGGAGGAGAAGGAAGGCCGCCTCTTGGGCGGCGGAAGAGGTCCGGAGGGGAACACTTCTCGGCAGATACATCCACGACCGAGCCGACGCGGCGAAGAGAGTGGCAGCCCCCGGGCAAGCCCTGGATGTGTATCGAGATCCCAGAGCTTCATTGTATTGTCGTTTATTGCATATTTCCCTTACGGTCGGCACATATGTTATATAGCAGCCACCCAGACAAACTCGACCTGCATCGTGGCGCGCTCATGGATCGTCGATGTTAACTGCTTCCTACGGCTTCCTCCCCGCCTAGGACGACACGAAGTGTTGTCCACGGTCTCCAAGCCGGCGGGCACGGTGGTCTGCGAGGCGCAACGTGACCTCGGATAGCGTAAAGAGAGTTATGAACCCCAAGGCTCCAAGGGTCTCGGTTTCTAGCCGGCGATCCGGAAGCTTCAAGGTCTCAGGCTCAGGGCGGCCTCCTTCAAGGGAGTAATATCCACCGTGCGGCTGGCCCCGTCCACAGCGGAGTGCCGCACATATGTTTGGAGGCGCGCTCATCGACGAGGATGGACCTCACTATTATGGTTGCCGGTGTCAGCTAAGTTCGTCGCTAAGAGCGGACTGACTGTCAGGTTGTAGTGCTTTTGACAGGCTTTGAGTAAGGTAGATGTGTATAATGTAGCGCTAGACAGCTAGCCTGATTGTCCTGTTTGGCTTTCGGGAAAGAAAAGCCGAATAGAGGATCAAATAAAATTCGCAGGAGTCTAACAAAAAGGAGTCAATATGCGTATGCAGGCTTCTCTGCTTGCGTCCGCCGCACTGACTGCGGAAGTGGACACGCTAAAGCAGAACCTCGAGCGGTCCGAGCAAGAGCTCGGGCGTGCCAAGAAGCAGCTCGAGGACAATGAAGGTAAGAAATACCTTGTTTAAATATATATAAAAAGGTGCAATTGCAAAAAATGACAGGATTATCGTGGCTATTGTAGGGGCCACGTCTGAGGTGGCGACCCTTAAGCAAGCGTTGGTCGAGGCCGAGAAGAGGGCGGCCACGGAGCGCACCGAGCGGGAGAAGTATGAGGCCGAGGTTGGCAAGGTACGGCAAGAGCTCCAGGCTCTCATGGAAAAACATGAGAGTTTGGAGCTTGACTCAAAGACGCGAGCGTCCGAGCTCGCGGTGGCTATTGAAAATGCCAAGTCTGCCAAGGCCGAATCCCAGAAGACCCTCCAGGAGTTGGATGAGGTGAAGAAGATAGCGGCGGGTAAGGAATTCTTTATGCAAATCAAACACATAAACGTGAGTTACTTGTTACTTATCCGAATCTGAAGCTCTCCAGGAGCGTTCGCAGATCTTCCCCGGAGTGTGTCCGATGCCGCCGCATTCTATCGAGCCGAGGAGGGCAGCTCGACAGAGAAGGTGTTCTGATCTCAGTATGCTGAGGCCGGACACCCCGTGCCCCTGAGCGACCAGCCGAAGCAACTGGTCGAGCTCCACAAGGCGGCCGAACAGGCCATGAAGGGCCTCATAGTTCGGCTATGGCCTGGAGGGGCTCTGCCTGGGAGCTATTTCGGGCTGGTGCGGCGGCTGGTGGAGGCCTGTCCAAGGCTCGAAGTCATCAAGCGCTCCGTCTGCATTGAAGGTGCCTGTAGGGCCCTTGCCCGTGCTAAGGTGCACTGGGGCAAGCTGGATGCTGAGAAGCTTGTGAAGGATGGGCCACCGCCGGGGAAAGAGCATCGCAAGCCCGAGAATTATTATAAGGATGTTCTGAAGGGTGCCTGCCTTGTGGCGGATGAATGTCCTAGGGATGTAATTTTTGAGTGAAACTAGCTTGTTTTGTCCTGTGCGCTGAAAACTTATTCATATGCGCTAAGCAATGCTGTTGGAATTTAAAATATTACCTTCTGTGCGGCTGTTTATCAATTATGAGAGATGGCAAGTCGTCGGCTTCTGCCCCCGTGCCGCTAGTGCTGGGGTGTTCAGGGATAAACCTGAGCACTCTTCTTCCCATGTTTGGGTCCTTCGAGGGAGGCGCTCAGCCCAACGAACAAGGCAATCGGACTATAATGCGTGAACACTCTCACTTAGCCATATAATTCTATAATTTTAAATTTCGGCAAAGCCCCTGGTATTCGGAAGACCGAGTTCAGGGCGCTATCCAAGCCTTGGCCGGACAGAGCCGGCTCCTCGCTCTAAGCGGCATAAGTCTTTAGGGACTCGAGAAACCTCTCGAATAGCGACCAGCTCTCGCTTCATCATGACAGTCAGTTTTAGCTTTCTCCACTGAGGTGCTCGACCCAGCTCAACTGGGGCACAATCGCAGTGGTTCTCCTAGTGCTACCTTAGCCGATATAGCGGAACGTAAGGCACCAAAACATAGGAGCCGGGCAAACCCAACTATTGACCCAAGACATGATTCGGAGCCGATGCATATAATGCTATAAGTTCGGGGTGCCGCACTTGTTAAAGTGTTCGGACTTCTCACACCATATTGAGGGGTACTAAAGCCCCTGGCGTATTTTGGTCGTACCAAAGTGTACGGATGCAACATGTCGTTAAGGAACATATATTAAAAAAGAGTAATGCAAAAATAGACAAAAGCTATGCATTGTTTATTAAAGAGGGCTGCGATCAAAGCAGAACGATACAAATAATGCGATAAGCAAAAGGTTGGACTATTTAACGTGTCCGTTCCAGGGGCAAGCTGCGGAATAGTATGCGAAAACAGGTATACTGCTCGTGATAGAGACCACCTGGGAGTTCCGTAATGCGGCGTGGCTTGTCTGCTTCCCTGGTTCTTGCATCGTTTGTTCGGCAATTGAACTGCCGAACGGGCCTTCCGAAGAGTGGAGTCCTGAAAGTAAGAGAAAACTAAAAAATTGGCAGCCCCTGGTGTGGTTTAAGCTGTGTTTCGGGCGTGCCGTGATGGTGCCCCTCCCCCTGTACCCATGGTATTTCTAGAGTGTAGTTATGTACGCGAAGTACTGGTATCGCATTTTTGCGAGGGCTGGGGTTGGGGCCGCATTGCTACGCCTGCTCGGGTCGTGCCAGACGGTCTTGTTGTAGGTTACTCCGGGCGCGCTTGACGGTGTCCGGTCGTTTAATGGCCGGACTAGAGAACTGCCTGGAGAGGCTGCTTTATACTTCTGCTGCAAGGGCCGCCGTGTGCTCCTCCGTTCGGAGGGAGTGTTCGGTGTTTCCATTGACCGTAATTACTCCTCGAGGGCCTGGCATTTTGAGCTTAAGGTATGCGTAGCGCGGTACCGCATTGAACTTGGCGAATGCGGTTCGCCCGAGCAATGCGTGATAGCCACTGCGGAATGGGACTATGTTGAAGATTAACTCCTCGCTTCGGAAATTATCCGGAGATCCGAAGACCACTTCAAGTGTGACTGAGCCTGTACAGTTGGCCTCTACACCTGGTATTACGCCTTTAAAGGTCGTTTTGGTGGGCTTAATCCTCAAGGGATCTATGCCCATTTTCCGCAATGTATCCTGGTAAAGCAGGTTCAGGCTGCTGCCGCCGTCCATAAGGACTCTAGTGAGATGAAATCCGTCAATAATTGGGTCTAGAACCAATGCGGCGAATCCTCCATGACGGATGCTAGTGGGATGGTCCCTTCGATCAAAGGTGATCGGGCAGGAGGTCCATGGGTTGAACTTTGGGGCGACTAGCTCTACCGCGTATACGTCCCTTAACGCACGCTTCCGCTCCCTCTTGGGGACGTGGGTTGCATATATCATGTTCACCGTTCGCACTTGTGGGGGAAAACCCTTCTGTCCACTATTGTTCGGCGGCCGGGGCTCCTCGTCGTCATCGCTATGCAGCCCCTTGTCTTCATTTTCGGCGTTTAACTTGCCTGCCTGCTTGAACACCCAACAATCCCTGTTGGTGTGATTGGCCGGCTTTTCAGGGGTGCCATGTATCTGGCACAAGCGGTCGAGTATTCGGTCCAAACTGGACGGGCCCCTAGGATTCCTTTTGAATGGCTTTTTCCGCTGACCGGATTTAGAGACTCTGAATCCGGCATTAACTGCCGTATCCTCAGCATTGTCGCCGTTAATGCGGCGCTTCTGCTTGTTGCGACGCAACCTGCCACTACTGTCCCTGGTATCCGAATTACCAGGGTTCTTGGTCATATTGTTGCTACGAGCAAGCCAGCTGTCTTCTCCCGCGCAAAAGCGGGTCATGAGTGTCATGAGTGCTGCCATAGACTTCGGCTTTTCCTGTCCAAGGTGCCGGGCAAGCCACTCGTCATGGATATTGTGCTTGAAGGCTGCTAGGGCCTCAGCGTCCGGACAGTCGACTATTTGATTTTTCTTTGTTAGGAACCGTGTCCAGAATTGCTTGGCCGATTCCTCTGGCTGCTGAATTACGTGACTTAGGTCATCGGCGTCTGGGGGTCGCACATAAGTACCCTGGAAATTGTCGAGGAATGCGGCTTCCAGGTCCTCCCAACAACTGATTGATCCTGTTGGCAAGCTGTTAAGCCAAAGCCAAGCTGGTCCTTTAAGCTTGAGTGGGAGGTATTTGATGGCGTGGAAATCATCACCGCGGGCCATGTGGATATGAAGGAGATAATCCTCGATCCATACCGCAGGATCTATTGTGCCATCATATGATTCGATATTTACGGGTTTGAAACCCTCGGGGATTTGATGATCCATTATTTCGTCTGTGAAGCATAGTTGGTGTGCGGCGCCTCTGTACTGGGCTATATCACGACGTAGCTCCAATGAGCTTTGTCTACTGTGTTCGGCCCTGCTGAATTTGTGGCTGGCGTGACAGTTACCGTCTCGAGCTGTGGGGCGCCCGCGCGATCCGCAGATCGATCTTGTTTGCCTTGCCTTGTCCTCCAACATATCACGTAAGTCCGGCGCATATTCCCGTGCCTTGGTACGGGTTGCAGCTTGAATGGAGGGCCGAGAGGCCTCTCTGTCGCGGCCACGAGGTGGCCGGTCGGCCACATCAAGTGCTTCCTCCTCTAATCGGGGTAGCAACTTGCGCTTTGGGTAGCTCTTGGAGGGGCGTTCGAGTTTATGCTCTTCGGCCACAAGGACTTCAGTCCATCTGTCGACTAGGAAATCTTGATCAGCTCTAAGCTGTTGCTGTTTTTTCTTGAGGCTTCTTGCCGTGGCCATAAGCCTGCATTGAAAACGCTCTTGCTCGACGGGATCCTCTGGCACGACGAATTCGTCATCGTCGAGGCTTGCCTCATCTTCGGAGGGAGGCATATAATTATCATCCTCGATCTCTCTGTCTGTCGCTCTCTCATGAGGGCTGGTTTCTCCATCCTCCTGTGCTAAATCTTGCTGGAGGGGGTTTTCTTCGGCACTTTCCGGAGTATTATTATCTCCCGTGCTGGAATCACCGTATTTGTTTTGGCGGGATTTTGAGCGGCGCCGCTAACGCCGGCGCTTAGGCTGTTTCTTGGAGGGATCATCCTCCGTTGTTCCATCACCATCTCCTTCTTTTGGGGTGTCCACCATGTATATGTCATATGACGAGGTGGCTTTCCAGGGCCTGATAGGCGCTGGTTCTTCATCGTCTCCTTCATCGGCGTCCAAACCGTCGATGTCTTCGGAGTCGAAGTCGAGCATGTCGGTTAAGTCGTCGACAGTGGCTACAAAGTGGGTGGTGGGTGGGATTTGAATTTCTTCATCGCCCGAATCCCAACCTTGCTGACCGTAGTCCGGCGAGGGCTCTCCTGATAAAGAGAGAGACTTCAGTGTCTTCAGAATATCGCCGAAAGGCGAGTTCTAAAAGATGTCCGTGGCAGTAAACTCCATGATCGGCGCCCAATCGGATTCGATCGGCAGGGGCGCGGAGGGTTCGGAGTCCAGAGAGGAGTCCGGCTCCTTGGAGTCACGAGTCTCGCAGAGTGCGGGGTTGGTGTTCGGCTCGATCGCCGTTGGGATCGCAGCCCCCGAGGCGGCGTCCAACCACCCATCCTCGATCGGCGCAGTTGGCTCCGAATTAAGGGTCGAAGCCGATGCAGGTGCGGCCTCCAGGGCACTGTTCGGCGGCAGAGCTAGATCATGCTCGCCGTGACAGTGCGGCGCGCTCGGCAGTGGCTCGAATCCGTCGAAGATCAAGTCCCCACGGATGTCAGCCGTGTAGTTTAAGCTTCCAAATCTGACCTGACGGCCAGGGGCATAGCTTTCGATCTGCTCCAAATGGCCAAGTGAATTGGCCCGCAGTGCGAAGCCGCCGAAGACGAAGATCTGTCCGGGGAGGAAGGTGTAACGCCCTCGATGCGGCTATATCTCCCACGTGTCGATGCACGACTTAGAGGCATAACCGCATTGAAAGCAATGTCGCAAGTGGGGTAATGTTCACACAACCCATGTAATACATAAGGAAAAGAGATACATAGTTGGCTTACAATCGCCACTTCACACAAATACATGAATAAAGCATTACAACATCCAAATACAATCAAGGTCCGACTACGGAACCAAAATAAAGAAGACTACCCCAAATGCTACACAGATCCCCGATCGACCCCAACTGGGCACCACTACTGATCAACTGGAAACGGAACAACACAAAGGACAAGATCTTCATCGAGCTCCTCCTGAGCTTGGTGGTGTCATCTGCACAGACTCATCGGCACCTGCAAACTGGAATTGGAAGTATCTGTGAGTCACGGGGACTCAGCAATCTCGCACCCTCGCGATCAAGACTATTTAAGCTTATAGGTAGGGTAAAAGTATGAGGTGGAGCTGCAGCAAGCGACTAGCATATATGGTGGCTAACATACGCAAATGAGAGCGATAAGAGAAGGCAAAGCACGATCGAGAAACTATGATCAAGAAGTGATCCTAGAACAACCTACGTCAAGCATAACTCCAACACCGTGTTCACTTCCCGGACTCCGCCGGAAAGAGACCATCACGGTTACACACGCGGTTGATGCATTTTAATTAAGGTCAACTTCAGGTTTTCTACAACCCGACGTTAACAAATTCCCATCTGCCCATAACCGCGGGCACGGCTTTCGAAAGTTCAAATCCCTGCAGGGGTGTCCCAACTTAGCCCATCACAAGCTCTCACGGTCAACGAAGGATATTCCTTCTAGCGGGAAGACCCGATCAGACTCGGAATCCCGGTTACAAGACATTTCGACAATGGTAAAACTAAACCAGCAACACCGCCCGAATGTGCCAACAAATCCCGATAGGAGCTGCACATATCTCGTTCTCAGGGCACACTCAGATGAGCTCTCCATACAACTAAAACCAAACCTCGAGTTTCCCCGAGGGGGCACTGCACAGGACTCTAGTTCGGACCAACACTCAGAGGAGCACTGAATAAAGATGAACCTTGAGTCTGCAGAACCCAAGGGAAGGTGGTAGGTTGTTAGTGCAAATGGTAAAACCAAGGTTGGGCATTGCTGGAGGAGTTTTATTCAAGGCGAACTATCAAGGGGTTCCATTATTACCCAACCGCGTAAGGAACGCAAAATCCGGGAACATAACACCGATATGACGGAAACTAGGGCGGCAAGAGTGGAACAAAACACCAGGCATACGG